>NC_141536.1:119616498-119975998 GCF_021556685.1 Rattus norvegicus
AGATGGCTCAATGGTTAAGAGCACTGACTGCTCTTCCAGAGGTCCTGAGTTCAATTCCCAGCAACCACACGATGGCTCACAACCATCTGTAATGAGATCTGATGCCCTCTTCTGCTGTGTCTGAAGACAGTGGCAGTGTACTAAAATATATAAAAAAATAAGTAAATCTTTAGAAAAAACAAGCAAACTCAGCAACAACAAAAACCAAAACACTGGCTTAGACTATCAAGAATGGAGAGATGGCTCGGCAGTTCAGAGTACCATCTGCACTTCTAGTGGACCTGAGTTCAATTCCCAGCACCTACACACCCACATTAGGCAGCTCCCAGAAGATCTGACACTCTGGTCTCCATACGCACCTGCATTGATGTGTGCATGCCCACGCTTGTGTATACTTAATTACAATTAAAAATAAAGCCACTTTTTAAAAGAAAAGAGAAAAGAGAGAGTGAACAGGGAGAGTCCAGGCCCAGGATGAAAGGGTCGGGCTCTCCGAGGCTGCAGCCTCATGAGCAAGCCCAGCAAGGAGCGTGCAAAAACCACTCGACTGAGCCAGTCCTTCACCACAGAGTCACAAGGACACAAAATGATCGCTAGTTAGTTCATGGAGTTTTCTATAGTTTCTTTATAAGAAGTAGATAATTGATACATGAAGATGATGACTGTTAAAAAAAAAAAACAGAACAACCTACAAACTGTCTATCCACCCCACTCACCCCACCCTACCCACCCCACCTACCCCACCCCACCCCATCCCACCCACCCCACCCCACCTACCCCACCCACCCACCCCACCTACCCCACCCACCCACCCCACTCACCCCATCCACCCATCCCACCCACCCCACCCCACCTACCCCACCCCACCCACCCCATCCCACCCCACCCACCCCATCCCACCCCACCCACCCCATCCCACCCCACCCACCCCACCCACCCCATCCCACCCCACCCACCCCACCCACCCCACCCACCCCACTCACCCCATCCTACCCACCCCACCCCACCTACCCTACCCCACCCACCCTACCCCACCCACCCCATCCCACCTACCCCACCCACCCCACTCACCCCACTCACCCCATCCCACCTACCCCACCCCACCTACCCCACCCCACCCACCCCACCCCACCCACCCCACTCACCCCATCCCACCCACCCCATCCCACCCACCCCACCCCACCCACCCCATCCCACCTACCCCACCCCACCCACCCCACTCACCCCATCCCACCTACCCCACCCCACCCACCCCACCTACCCCACCCCACCCACCCCATCCCACCTACCCCACCCCACTCACCCCACTCACCCCACCCCACCCACCCCACCCACCCCAGACCACTCCTGGTTTATAAATATGTTTCATGACAAAAGGGAAGAAAGTAGGCTGTTTTTTGCAGAGCTAGAGAACAAGCCCAGAGCCTCAGGGATGCTGGGCAGGTGCTCTACCATTGGGCTACACTTCCAGCTCTGGGGCTTTGTCAGTGTCACCCTGGCTGCTATGTAGCCAGGACTCAAGGTTTTCAGCCACCTGGTTCCACCTCTCGAGCGCTAGGAAAATAGACATGATCCACAGCACCAGGCATCAGAGCCGTTTAATGAGAGCTCACGCCCTGTTACCTGGGCTGTTCCAGTTACATCATATGATCCCTTATAAGCAGAAACATTTCTCCAGCTGGCAGAAGCCAAAGGCAGAGATTTGAAAAGGTGTGACGTGCTTTGCAGAGGCCGCGTGGAAAGTGTTAAGAGGCCCAAGGAAAGCCTCTGACAGCCAAGATTGGCCTTGCTTCAGAATGAGCAAGGAGACTGACTGGAAAGGAAGATTCGAATTTGTCCACCAGTCTCAGGAACTTAGAAGAGAATGCATCTCCAGAGCTCCCTGAAGGGACTAAGCCCTGCCAACACTCTGATGGCCCTTTCTGGATCCAAGACAGACAACACAGCCTCGCCACCTTGTTGAATTTCAACCCGTGGAACTGGGGGGCAGAAGATGTTGCTGTTTTAAGCCAGTATATGTTAAGTTATTACAGCAACAACTGAAAGCTAATCACTGAAGGCAATTTGAGCAGCCTTCCTTCAAGGGGTGTGCCCCAAGCCAAGAAGGGCAGATCTGAGGCCACCAAGGAAAAGACAGCCCTGCTCTGGTGTCCTGTAGGAGGCATTCCAGATCCACCCCCAATCCCCACTCTCACCCCCACACCCAGCACAGAAGCAACCCCTGAGGTAAGTGCCAGTGAAGGCAGTTGTCCTGATGATCCCAGGAAGAGTGAGACAGGGAAATGATGAAACCCCAGAAACATGAACTACAAAGCAAGACATCTCAGGCACCCAGAATGCAGCTCTTCTCAGTGATACTCATCACCACAGGCACCCGGAGCGCAGTCCTCCTCAGGATGCTAGGAAACAGTGCAGGCTGTGCCTTGGTGTCACCTTACTCAGGGGATATGGGCATGGGGGATTTATACATCACTGCCATCATTATGGGTTAAAGGCTCTCTTGGGGGTATTAACCTCATGACACCCTGCATGTTTAAAGAGTAGACACCAACAATTTAGGACAGCTCTGGAGGCAGGGGCATAGGGTGGGAGGGAGTAGGAGGTGCTGTCTGTTGGAAGTGTGGCATTGTGTGGCTGAACTGACGAGGCCAGAAAATAGGCAAGACATTGTAGCATTTGGGATAATAAAGGTGCTTATTATCTCACAGAGGCACTAAAACGTCCAGAGGAGTGTTGAGAAAAGCTCAGGGATCCACCTGGGGTCAGAGTGACTTACTCCAACACCCCTCACTGGATGCCTTGGGGCAAATTACTTTATTGGCTCTCAATACTATCTCTTACTGTATTATCTATGATTCAAGTGACAGATAATTGCAGCCTCCTTGGATTAGATTAGATAATGGTTTTTTTTCTTTTCTTTTTTTTTTTTTTTTTTTTTTGTGCTGGGGACCGAACCCAGGGCCTTGAGCTTCCTAGGTAAGCGCTCTACCACTGAGCTAAATCCCCAGCCCCTAGATAATGGTTTTAAAGAATCTGAAATTGGCAATGTCAGCCCTCAGTAAACAAAGATATCTAACTGGCAAGGTTATATCCTCTATGGGTTTGTGATTATTATCTAACTACACATACAGGCAGAATCAGGAGAAGTGGTCTGGGGAGGGGCGTTGGGGCTAGAACAGTGGGCAGCAGCAGGTCTTAGCTGTTTTATTTATAATATAATATATATATATATATACATATGTACTTTAGATATACATACAATTATATACATAATGTATTTTATAATGTGGACTTGGGACAGGGGTATATCTTCAGTAGCAGAACACATGCTTGGCATGTAAAATTAACATTCTTAACATGTCCAAGCAGCAGCACAGGATTTTTTCGAAGTGTAATTTGAGTTTTTAAAATTAATTCAAGCTTTGTTTTAGGAAGCGAGGCGCTGTAATCCAGGACTTCTGACCCGGAACATCGGTAGATGTCAAGAGTTCTGCAAGTAGAGGTCAGGTGGTCTAGAAGCTTGGCTAGGAAAAGAACCATTCCTCTCTCCACCTCCTGATGAAGTGGCCTTTTCCTTCAGCGATGAATGGAGGAAGCCGCAGTGACAGTGGCAAAACCTGTGGTTTTGTCACTGGTGAAAAAGTAAACAAGTCAACAATGCCCGAGATACTTTGGCATTGTGCCTTCCACCTGTCTGTCTGTTTGTCTATCTGTCTGTCTGTCTCCGTGTGTTTGTGTGTGTACGTGTACATGGCAGACATGGCAGAGCACACAAATGAAAGGTCAGAGGAAAACCTGTACATGTCACCTCTCTCCTTCCACCACATGAGTCCCAGGCATTGAAACTCATGTCATCCAGCAAGAACCTTTCTTATATATTTGGTTGTGAGCCTAGCCTTTAACGGCTGAGCCATCTCTCCAGCCCTCAAGAACCTTTCTTTAGCCACTGAGCCAACTAGCCAGCCCCAGACATATTATAATTTATATTCATTACTAATTCAAAATCATGGCATTTACATTTAGATTTAAAACTTTAAATTATACTTATTCATTCTACTTTACGTGTGGGTGTCCTGTGCATGTATGCCTGTGTAGCATGTCTATGCTTGGTGTCCTCAGAGGTCAGAAGGGGGGATCTGATTCCCTGGAACCAGAGGTGTAAGAGCTGAGAACTAAACCCTGGTCCCCTTCAAGAACAGCCAGATTCTTAACATCCGAGCCATCTCCCCAAGTCCCCCAGATTTTATATTTAGTGCCTTAATAAAAAAGCATATTTACAGCTATATTGGACATTTGTTTTTAAACATTTTAAATGTACTTCAATGTAAATGACTCTCTTTGAATTTCTAGGTGTTTTGGCTTATGCATTAAAAACACATTTTTTTTTAAGAAAGTGTGCAGAGGGGCTGGAGAGATGGCTCAGTGGTTAAGAGCACTGACTGCTCTTCCAGAGGTCCTGAGTTCAATTCCCAGCAGCCACATTGGTGGCTCACAACCATCTGTAATGGGATCTGATGCCCTCTTCTGGTGTGTCTGAAGACAGCTACAGTGTACTCAATATTAATATATATATATTAAATATGTATATTTAATATATATATATTAAAATCTTAAAAGTAAAAATAAAATAAAGTGTCCAGAAGCCTCCCTGAGGAAGCAAAAAGATACTCAGCACAACCTCATGTCCCCTGGCTTTGCTGATGTGGCTAATTCTAGAGCTCACGACCCCACCAGCAGTATCCACCCATTTATCTAATAATAAGTCCCAAGCACATGGGCTCTGAGAAGAGCAGTCACATGACCAGACTTGCGTTCTAGGATTCTATGTCATCCTAGAGATAAAGATGCTGTGTTCACCACTTCCAGTTCCCTTTGTATATATTCTCTCTCCAACCTCCTCACACTTGATCTTACCTACACCTCTTCCCAGTCCATCCTCCACCCAGTTCCTTCCCTCCATTCACTCTTAATGTCTATTCTATTTCTTTTCTCAGTGAAATTCAAACTTCTTCCTCAGGGCTTCCTTCTTATTTAGCTTTGTTGAGTCTGTGGATTATAGCATGATTATCTTATACTTTAGAGCTAATATCCACTTTTAAGTAAGTACTTATCATATTTGCATTTCTAGGTTGGTGTTACCTCAATAAGGATGTGGGTTTTTTTTTTCTAGTTTCATCCAATTGCCTAAAAATTTCATGATGTCCTATGCAAATGTGCCAGATTTTCTGTATGCATTCTTCATTTGAAGAACAGCTAGGTTAATTCTAGTTCCTGCATATAACAAATAATGTTGTTATGAACAGAGTTGAGTGTCTTTGTGGTTTGGTGGAACATATTTTGGGTATGTGCTCTGGTAGTAGATCTGGATCTTCAGGTAGGACAATTCTCAATTTTCTGGAAAATTGGCAAAATTATTCCTAAAATGGTCATTCAAGTTTGCATTCCCACCATCAATAAAGGAGTGTTTTCCTTGCTTCCGTTTTAGCCAGCATGTGCTGTCCTTTGTGTTTTCGAATTTGGCCACTTTGATAGGTATAAAATGGAATCTTGGAGTCATTTTTGATTGCATTTCCTTTATGACTAAAGTTCTTGAATACTTCTTTAATGTATTTATTTTTACATCCCAGATTTTATTCCCCTCCCAGTCTACCCTCCAACAATTTCACATTCCATACCTCCACCCACCCCGCCATGTCTTCATAAGGATGTCCCCACCCTAACCACTTCTCCTGCCCTTTAAACTTCCTAAGACCTCTGGTCTCTTGAGGGTTTGGTGCATCTTCTCTGACTGAACCCAGACCTGGGAGTCCTCTTCTGTATGTTTTGAGGTCCTCATTTCAGCATTTGAATGCTGCCTATTTGGTGATCCAGTGTCTGAGAATCTTGGGGGTACATATCAATTGAGAGTTTTGGTCCTCCTAAAAGGAGGGTATCTAATTCAATTCAAGGGGTCACCAGCTCCTGTTCATAGGTTGGGTGAATATATATGCATCTGACTCTTTCAACTGCTCGTTGGATCTTTGGAGGGCAGTATGATAAGTCCCTTTTTGTGAATGCCTCGTAGCTTCAGTAATGGTGTCAGGTCTCAGGGCCTCCTCTTGATCTGGATCCCAATTTCGGCCTGTCACTGGTCATTCTTTTCCTCATACCATTCTTCATTTACATGCCTGTATTTCTTCCAGAAAGGAAGAAATATGGGTAAGAGATTTGACTGTGGGATAGCAACCCCATCCCTCATTTGGTGAACTGTCATTCAGCTGCAGACAGGTCCAATAAGTTCCCTCTCCCCACTGTAGAGCTTTTCATCTAGCATCCCACCTTTGAGTGCGGAGAGTCTCTCACTTCCCAGGTCTCTGGTCCATTCTAAGGGATCCTCCCAACCTCCTTCCTCCTGAGGTGGCCTGATTCCATTTTTTGATGCTGGCCTTCCGGTCTTTAGTCCTTTACCTGCACCCAATACCAGATCATGTTTCCTTCCCCCACACTCCCATCCCTTTTCCCTTCCCTGTCCCTCCATCCCTTCCCTCTTATGGATGCTTTCTTCTCCCTCCCAAGTAGGACTCAGACATCCTCATTTGGGCCCTACAGTTTGTTGACCTTTTTGAGTTCTGGGAACTGTATCTTGGGTATTCTGTAATTTTTTGGCTAATATTCACATATTAGTGATTATATACCATGTATGTTTTTTTAGGTCTGAATTACCTTACTCAGGATGATATTTTCTAGTTCCATCCATTTGCCTGCAAAACTCTGGATGTTCTCATTCTTTTTGGTTTTCGTTTTGTTTTGTTTTTTGTATTTTGTTTGTTTGTTTTCGGAGCTGAGGGCTGAACCCAGGGCCTTGAGCTTACTAGGCAAGCACTCTACCACTGAGCTAAATCCCCAACCCCTGACCTCATTCTTAATAGCTGAGTAAATGAACCACATTTTGTATATCCATTCTTCTGTCATGGGACATTTGGATTGTTTCCAGCTTCTGGCTATCAGAAATAAGGCCACTATGTACATGGTGGAACAGGTGCCCCTGTGGCATGATAGGACATCTTTTGGGTATTTTCCTAAGAGTAGTATTTCTGGGTACAGCAATGGTCCTTAGTCCTTCCTCCACACTGTCCACCCCGTTAACAGCTATAGTTCAAACTGGTCCTGGTCTAATATGCACAAGTCAGGGCTTCCCTCAGGACAGTGTTTTTGTTGTCTGTGAAGGAATATTTATGAATGGAAAATTTTCCCTGGGTGGGCCATCAGTTCCTCTCTTTCTCCCCTTTTTTAAAAATTTATTTGTGTGTGTGTGTGTGTGTGTGTGTGTGTGTGTGTGTGTGTGTGTGTGTGTGGTGTGTGTGTGTGTGTGTGTGTGTGTGTGTGTGTGCAGGGGGGGGAATGAAGCGCACACATGGAGGTCAGAGGACAATTTGTGACACTCATCTCTCCTTCCACTGTGGGGGTTCTGAGGATTGAACTCAGGTGGTCAGCCTTGGCAACGAATGCCAGAATTTACCCCCAAGTGATCTCACTGGTCCCTGGTTTGTTTATTTTTAAATTCTTGCTTTTTTTTTTGTGATGGGGTCTCATTTAACACACACTCTCTACATAACTAAGGCTGGCCTTGAACTCCTGATCTCACATTCAGCTCTCTAATTTGGGGATTACAAGCTCGATGCCACACCCAAGTTGTTCCTGGGGCTCTCTGTATGTGCTGTTGTCACCCTCTAAAAATGGTCTAGGTCTAAGAGTTCTCAGGAATGTGGTCATGGTGGGCTCTTTTTGGAAAGCAGAATTTGAGCAGATTTGTTTTAAAGAAGTGATGGGGTCTACAGAAAATCTGCTGGCATGGTTGTAAACAAAGGGAAGGGCTTTGTGGCCAAATACATGAGACCTGGTCTGTTTCCTTGTTCGTAGAACCTCTTTCTTTTCCTGAAGGTGGCAGAGGGAAGTTGGCAGGCTACATTTCCCTGCCTCCTACAGTTAGCGGAGCGTTGGGACTGTTTTCTGGTGCGTTACTCAAGTCTCCCTCTCCCCTCGTGATTTCTTTAGGCATGCGGGATCATCTAGGATAATTCCCAGTCTCCAAGCCAGCTGACTAGCAGTGTGATTCTCCTCTGCCATGTAATCTTATGACCTACCGGGGCCCAGGGATTGTGACAAGGATATCTCTGAGGGGCTGTTCTTAGTGGCTGTGAAAGACAGAGAGAAAAGCAGAGTTTGCCAGTTCTCCAGCTGGCACAGGAGATGCGAGTGCCCTGCTCTGTAACCCACACGTCTCCATCTTGATGCATTTTGTTTATACTTTTGTTTTGTGAGGGTTTTGGACAGAGTATCTCCCTATAGCTTGGTTGGCCTGGAGCTCCTTACATAGATCACACGGGCCTCTGCTCTCAGTTATCCTCCCACCCTGCTTCCTGAGTTCGAGGATTACATATGTGCAACATACCCAGCGTTCACTTGTATTTTTACTATGCACCAGTAGCAGATGTCTGTGGGGCATTTTGGCATATAGTGTCATCCACCTGCTTCAGGGCACTTCAGATAGACAGCTCCACGAATTTAGCCAACCTCTGTTTTCTTTCTTTTTTTGGTTCTTTTTTTTTTTTTTTTTTTTCCGGAGCTGGGGACCGAACCCAGGGCCTTGCGCTTCCTAGGTAAGCGCTCTACCACTGAGCTAAATCCCCAGCCCCCCAACCTCTGTTTTCAAGCTAACATGGGAACACCTCTGCTTTCTCTAAGACAGGAAAAGGCCACTGTGCCAGATTCAGGTACAACATGAAAAAACATGGATGTTAACATGCCCAGGAGCAATGCTCACCTAACAGAGTGAGACCCAGGGTTAGGCATGGCAGCCCCTAGCCTGTAGTAATGGTTCTCCAGGGTTTCATATGAGATCCTAGCAGCACTAAGTCTCAGTTGCCCTCAGTGGTAACAGGTTTAGGACTATACCTTGTGTCTCATTGCTGTGAAGAGACACCATGACCCTAGCAATTCTTACACAGGAAAACATTCAACTGGGGCTGGCTTGCAGTTTCAAAGGTTTAGTCCATTATCATAATGGTGGGGAGCATGGCAGCGTGCAGGCAGACATGGTGCTGGGGAGGAGGCTGCGAGTTCTACATCTTGATCTGAAGGCAGCAGAAGGAGGCTGTGACACACTGGGCACAGCGTGAACATAGGAGACCTTAAAGCCTATGCCCCAGTGATACACTTCTTCCAACAAGGCCACGCCTCTTAAGAGTGCCACTCTCTATGGGCCAAGCATTCGAGCATGAGTCTAAGGGGCCATTCCTATTCAAACCACCATGCATTGTCTTAGCTTTTCTCCTTTCTCTGCTTTGTTCTCCCTGCCTATTATTTCAACTTCCTGGGATTACCTATCCAATAATCTACCTGCATCCACAGCCTTCCCTTGGGGTTGCCTTAGAGGGAAATGAAATCCTATCGTGCTTACTGCTCACATCCTGTGGAGCTAGCAATCCCAGCATGCAAGGCGGAACCTCAACAGCAAACCAGAACAGTTCATCTGTACGCGTCTCTTCTGACCTGCGAGGGTCCTTTGGGTTGGTTGGTGACCTGCAGCAAAAACTGCCTCCGATTAATCGTGTCTTCTGAGACAATGACATGAAGGCTGCTTCTGCACAGTACTCTTGAGTGGCTGTGAGGCAATACATCAGGATCTGTTTAACGAGTATAAACACCTTCGGAACCACCGTTCTGAGGCACGTGCTGAAAGGTCTATCTATTTACCTAAGGGCAGGAAAGGTTGTCTGAGGTTATCTTTCTTCTGGTTCAGGCTGAGGTCCTGGTTGTTTATTCGAGTTCTGGAAATAACCCTGGGACTTTATTTAGGTGCCAAGGGAAACATGAGGTCAGTATACTCTGAAAACACTTTGCTATAAGCCCCAGCAGACATCATGCGCACACCCAGAGGAAGACCCTGGGACCCTCCTGTACACCCAACCAATGCCTGATGATTCTGGGGGAGAGGTTACATATTCTCTATTGGCTAATGGGAATATTATTTTACCTGTGTTCTAAAGAGAGGCAAAAGCAATGGTGTAGCGTTTGGGAAGAATTTTAATATCTCTCTAGGATGGTACAGAGCTTCTTCTAGTTAGGGTTTCTATTACCATGACCAAAAACACAGTGTTGGGGAGGAAAGGATTTATTCTGCTTACACTTCTATATCACTGCTCATCATCCACAGAAGTCAGGGCAGGGACTCAAACAGGGAAGAAACCTGAAGGCAGGAGCTGATACAGAGGACACAGAGCAGTGCGGCCTACTGGCCTGCTTTTCCCTGGCTTGCTCAGCCTATTTTTTGATAGAACCCAGAACCAGCAGCCCAGGGATGGCACCACCCACAATGGGATGGACCCTCCCTACCAAACACTAATAAAGAAAATTTCTTTTTAAAAAAAATATTTGGCTGGGGATTTAGCTCAGTGGTAGAGCGCTTACCTAGGAAGTGCAAGGCCCTGGGTTCGGTCCCCACCTCCGGGAAAAAAAAAAGAACCAAAAAAAAATGTAAAAAAATATTTATTTGTTTGTTTTGTGTAAATACACAGTCATTGTCTTAAGACACATCAGAAGAGGGCATTGGATTCTATTACGGATGGTTGTGAGCCACCATGTGGTTGCTGGGAATTGAACTCAGGACCTCTGGAAGAGCAGTCAGTGCTCTTAACCTCTGAGCCATCTCTCCAGTAAAAAAAGTTTCTTACTGCTGGATCTTCCAGAGTCATCTTCTCAATTGAGGTTCCCTCCTTTCAGATAACTCTGGTTCGTGTGTCAGGTTGACACGAGGTTAGCCAGCACAGAGATCCTCTTGCAGGGTAACACGTGCCCATTTTCTTATGAAGTCTCCTCTACTGGGGCTGGAGAGAGCTGGAATGAGACCCAGACCTCGGAGCATCCTGGGCGGCCCCTTTCCAGGTGTTGATGAAGCTGCCCTGAGATGAAGAAATGCCCACAGGGAGCTGAGGAGTGTTCCTGAGAACAGTATCTTGGAGAACAGGCCATTCGAGGAAGCGGGGCTATGGTGCCTTCATAATACAGCCTCCAGTACTATCAGGAGATCAGAGCTGTCCTAAGCTGAGGTACGAAGTCCTTAGATATGGCTGCTCCAGGAAAGGCACACAGCTCCCATGTTAAGAAAGCCTTAGGTTTGAACCTCCTAGAAGCTGGAGTTGAGTGTCTCGTTTCTAAGACCCAGAGGAAGGTTCCCTGCCTCCACTGTAACCCTTCTCTCTTCCTGCAGGGAGGTCTGTGCTGATCTCCCAGGAAGGCTCTGCCCTATGCTCACCTTCAGTGATCTTCAGACTCCCCTGGCAATAGGAAAGCGGTTTCCATCTTACCACTGCTGGAGATCAGCTACAGCAGAAAGCAAACTAACACATGAAAAATAAAACCAAATTTGTATTTCAACGAATAATTTTGTTTCAAAAGTAGAGTATTTTAGTCTTCAAGACACATTCAGTCACATGGTCCTTCTTCATCCTCAGAACCTGAGAGGTTTTCAGTTTAGTTCTTTGTGTATGCGTGTTTTGTCTGCATGTGTCTGTATACCATGTATGTGCCCAGTTCCTGAGGAGGTCAGACGAGGGCCTCAGATCCCCTGGAACTACAGTTACAGCAGTGGTGAGCTACCATGAGGGTTCTGGGAACCAAATCTAGGCTTTCAGGGAGAGCAGCTTTTAGCTCTGAATTATCTGTCCAGCCCACTCACAACCTGAGTGTTAACTTTTTTTTACAGTCCCACGTGGAAGAGGTTTATTGAGGACGACGGAGACAGAAGTGGGGAGAGAGAAAGAAGGAAACGATAAAGAGCTGGGTGTTAACATTTAAAAGTCTCAGTTAGTTTAACCCCTAGTCCCACAAACAACAGCAAGAGAAAACACCAAACCCTTTAGGAAGGAAAAGAAAGGCCAGCCACCTCTTTAACATACATTCTTCTCTCTCTGACAGCAAGGAAGGGCAGGGATGGCCGTCCACCCAGCCTGCAGCACCACCCACTGAAGGCCAAGTATCTACTTGTTGGGTATCCCTACACGTTTCAGTCTTCTGCTCTCTGGACTGTTTTTTTTTTCCTTTCAGGATATGAAGGTTTATTTTTTTTTTAAAAGATTACATTAAAAAAAAACCAGAATTCACAGAAATGCAAGGAATAACATTAGTCTCTAAAAATTCAACAGTGGGTGTCTGATGCTCAGCCTTCAAAACGGAGGCAGCAAACACTCATAGAGTCTCACCAACATGACCACCCAGATCATAGAGTCTCACCAACATGACCACCCAGATATGAGCTGAGCAAGAGGTAACACCAAGGAATGTGCCAACCGGACAGAGAAAAGCCCACAAGGTCTCAACCCTTCACAAAGAACTGTGGCAACTGAGGAAAGCTGAGAGCAGGAGAGGGGCCCTTTCTCGGGGAAGAGCACACCAACTGGTTGTCCAGTGCCAAATGGGTAGCATTGTAGCGTTATACAGACTCAACAGGTTACATTTAGGTGTGTATGTGTGTGTGTGTGTGAGTGTGTGTGTGTGTATACTTATACATATACATATACACATACACATGTAATACACATATCATACAATACACATACACATACAATACACATACACATACACATACAATAAACATACAATACACATACACATACGCATACAATACACATATACACACAATACACATACACATACACATACACATGCAATACACATATACATACAATACACATACACATACACATACACATATACATATACCAATTAGTAAAAAATGATGTCATGAATCTGAAGGGGAGTGGGGAGGGATAAATAGTAGGGTTTGAAGGGTGGAAAGGGAAGGGAGAAAGGGTATTAATTAAATTAAAATCTCAGAAAAAAATGGAGGCAGCAAGCAAACACTTAGTAAAATCAGAGCTATGTTGCAAATGGAACCATTACTTTCTGGCTGCAAACTGTCCTCATGTCCCCCACAGCACTAAACAAAATGGCCTCGATTCCAATCCTTCCAAATGGGTCTCAATGTGGCAAGAAAAAAATGCTCAACAATACACAGACCTGTGCTAAGTTTCTCTAGACCTATTTAAACATCTCAGAGTGGAGAAAAGCAATCATGTTAAACTTTAAGAAAAGAAAGCCAAAGCCAAAGCAAACCAAAACCAAAACAGCCGGCTAGCTGCCTCAAGCCAGAGATCTTCATTGACGGTCACGTGGAGTTTATGGAAGATCTCAATAAATTAGCTTGAAACTGTGGCTGAAAGCTCATTTCAAAATTGCCGCTTCCTCCTGCCATGAGTGTGCTACCAATCGGTATAATTCTATGAACTGAGGACGCATCACTTGAGTGTTGGGTTACCATACCTGCTCTGACGGGCCATCAAAAAAACTCAGTCAGACAAGTATATACACACATACATAAATGCAAATAAACATGGGTTTGAGGCCTGCCTGGTTCTCGTAGTGAGCTTCAGGTCAACCAGGGATATATACTTATAATTTGTTATAAACATTTGTAAGCCGCCCTGTGGATGCTGGGTGTTGCACCTCCGGAAGAGCAGGCTGACCCATCTCTCCAGCCCCCTCACTCAGCCTGTTGATGCTCTTGAATTACTGCACCCACTTCCTGCCTCTTTTTCTTTCTTTGTGGACTGTCAGAGTCTAAGGCAAACCCCGCCCTTATTTGCTTTCGATTTTTCGAAAGTACAGACAGTGCTCTTGCATAGCTAGCTTCAATGTCACGTGTTCAATTACTTCTGTGACAGTCACGTATCCTTAAACACGCTAGATAGAGATTATCTTAGTGAGGGTTTCTACTGCAGTGACAAAACGCTGTGACCAAAGAGCAAGCTTGGGAGGAAAGGGTTCGTTGGGCTGACACTTCCACACTGCAGCCTATCAGTGGAGGAAGCCAGGGCAGGAGCTGATGCAGAGGCCATAGAGGAGACAGTGGCTTGCTCCTCATGGCTTCCTTGGGCTGCTTTCTTATAGAACCCAGAACCACCAGCCCTCAGGGGGCTGGGCTATCCCCCATCAATCACAAATTAAGAAAATGCCTTACAGATGGATCTTATGGGGACATTTTCTCAGTGGAGGTTCCCGCCTCTCAGATACCTTTAGCTCATGTCAAGTTGACATAAAACTAGCTAGCACAGAGGTGGCACACAGAGGCTCACCTGCAGGATGGCTCCACTCAGAAACCAACTGGCCTTACAACATCTGCTAGAGTACCTCCTGGAACTCCTGTGTTCATGGGTCAATGATCTCAGGACAGGTAAAACACTCTAGCTAGGTTGTGACTCTAGTTAAGTGGCTGAGTACTCACTAAGTAGACCAGGGTGGCCTTGAACTCACAGAGATCTGCCTGCCATTGTCTCCCGAATGCTGGGATTAAAGACATCCACCACTGTGCCTAGTCATCTGCCTTGGCCTTAACAACAAAACTTTATTTATTTAATCTATTTGTTTTCTTAGAAAGACTTCCACCATGTAGCTCAGACTACCCTTGAACTCCCTGAAATTCTCCTGCTTCAGCTTCCCAACAGGTCACATTACAGGCATGAGCCATTATGCTTGGGTGTCTTGATCTTTTAAGAACTTTATTTATTTATTATTAGAATTAGTGCTGGTGTACACACACACACACACACACACACACACACTCACTGTGGTGGTTTGAATAGGTACAGCCCTGATAGACTCATGTGTTTGAATGTTTGGCCTATAGGGAGTAGCCTTATTGGAGGAAGTGTGTTACTGTGGAAGCAGGCTTTGAAGTCTTACATATGCTCAAGCTACGCCCAGAATGACTCGCAGTCTCCTTCTGCTGCCTTTGGATCAAGATGGAGAACTCTCTGCTTCTTTTCTAGTACCATGTCAACCTGGACACTGCCATGCTTCCCACCATCATGATAATTGACTGAAACTGTAAGCCAACCTCAATTAAAATGTTTGTCTTTATAAGACTTTCCTTGGTCGTGGTGCTTCTTCATAGTAATAAAATCCAAACTAACACACGTGTACACACACACACACACACACACACACACACACACACACACACACACAGAGACAGAGAGACAGAGAGACAGAGAGACAGAGAGACAGAGAGACGGAAGGACAGACAGACAGAGACAGAGAGCTAGTATAATACCACACTGACCTACAAGTTGAGATTCTTAGTCAAAATTTCAAGAATTTTCCCAGTACACAAAGACCTCTTTATGTATTCGTGGTGTTTATATTCATTCTAATATTGCTCCTGGCCTAGAGTCTTGCTTTCTGCTGGTGTGGCTGCTGAGAGAACTCCATGCTTTAACAACCCAACCCCAGTTCTACCCCCTCCCCAAGAGCTGGAGAAGATTCCAGAATGTCATGGCACGGGCATTCTAACATCGTCTCTGCAAATGTCATCTCTGGAATACATGGATTAAGATTTCAGCTACATTTTCTACAGTGGAAATCTTACGGACCCTTCCCTTTCTTGGAATAATTAAATGACTTTCATAATCTAGAACAGGCATGATTTTTTTAAAAAAAAAATCTATTTGTATGCAGAGAGACTTAAAGGGGACAAAGCTAAATTTCATGCAACCTGCTTGAAGTGAATTGCACCAGCCTTCAGTCTTTCATTGGCAGGGAGTGGAAGCTTTGACCATCAAACATTATTTTCCAAAAGGCAACTGGCTGTCTGCATAGACGGGCTGTAATGATAAAATTAATAAGCCAATAAAAGGTCATCCTTGTGGACCTCTGGCAAATGAAGTAAAGGGCCAATACAGCAGCAGCTGGGCTGCGGGCTGATGGAGCAAGGCTCCTGGCAGGACGTAGTGCTGACACTTGCCGGGAGGACTGTTGTGCTAACTGTCCCTCCTTCAGTGTGCCCTCCAATTAGTTTCCTGCGACTCAGCAGACAATCGGCCGTAGGCTTGGTGGCCCCAAACAACTGAATGATTGCCCGACGATTCTGGGGTTCAGAAGTTTAAAGTGGGTCATCAGGATTGCATTCTGCCTGGAGACTCTAGTGCCTGAAGCAATCTGTATCCCTCAGCTCACGCATCCCCACTCTCCCACCTCACCCACACTCCCATCCCATCACTGTCTCTACCGGCCGTCCAATCTTTTGTGCTGAATGTGACCCTCTTGTTTCCCTGTCAGAGGACCATTGTATGTCTCCGAAGTCACTTGGACAACCTAGAAAATGCTTTTCCACCTCAAAGCCTTATGTTAATCACGTCAGCAAATCGGCTTGGTCCTTGTATGGAGTGGGGCACGGTCATCTGTGGCGGCCTCTTCATTCACATTACCTTCTCCTGATGCTCCCGCTCTGCTCTGACTGTAAGAATGGCAGCCTCAGCGGACTGAGTGACTCCTGTGCAGGCACAGGAGTCTAAGTTCTGACCCAGAAGCAGCAGGCTGTACCAGGTGCATTCTGTGTGGCGTCACACTTTAACTTTCTGGGAATCACGACTACGTTGCCAGCTCCTACTTGTACAGTTATTTGTCTAAGGGTTCTCTCTGGCTGCCAGAGCCTGCTGTGAAGCCAGAAGCCTTGTGTTCCCCAGCCTCCCTTGTCAATGACCAATAGGCCTAACTCCCTTGGCCTGTGGCTGGGAACATTCTTTAATTGCCCATAATACACAGTTTTCCAGAATTCCTAATGGAATTAAGCTCCATTTGTCTAAAGTGTGTCCTGCTTGGAAAACGTCTTCTCTTTTATCTGTCTTCTCCTTCTGGCCTTGTTTCTCTTAACTCCCCTAGTAATATCTTTTTTGGATCATTCACCAGGTAAATTGCTTGTACTTATGTCTTCCAAGAACCTGCTTCCAGACGAGTTCAATGCAGGATACTGGAGCAGTCAACTCAGTTGCCCACGACTACATGGCTGGTGAGTGACAGGTCTGCTGGCAAATTATGTGTCTCTAACCATCCCCAGTCGCTTCTCTTGGCTGGCATATTACTTATTGTCCCTGAAGGATACCATTGACTCGGGATGTAATTAAGCCGGTAGGTGCTTCTGTCTGAGTATCTGACTTGAAAGATGAGAGGAGTCCCAGAGGGTGAAGGAGTCTGCAGTTCAGCCATCTGAGAACCTGATGTGACAGGACGCGGATGCTATGATGCTCAGGTTACAGCAGCCTGTGGGAGCTCCTTAAGCACCTTGAGGTACAACACACAGATTTATCTGTCAGTGGGGTGGTGTGTGTGTGTGTGTGTGTGTGTGTGTGTGTGTGTGTGTGTGTGTCCTGTGGAATGAGTGAAGGCATTGCAGACACGTGATACCATGACCAGAGGATCTGGGTCATTACCTTACTGACTTCAAATTCAGCATCAGGGCAAGGTAACAAAAAAACTGGCTCACAGTATGTCTATTATGGTGGTTTGAATAAAAATGGCCCCCATAGGCTCACATATTTGAATGTTTAGTCACCAGGGAGTGGCACTATGTGAAAGGATTAGAAGGACTGGGAGGTGTGGCCTTATTGGAGGATGTGTGTCACTGGAGTTCACCTTTGAGGTTTCAAAAGCCCACACCAGGCCCAATCTCACTCCTTTTGGTTGCACATCAGGATGTAGTGTCAGCTACTTTACCAGCATCTTAAGTGCCAACATGCTCCCAGCAATGACAATGGACCAAACCTCTGAAACTGTAAGCCAGCCCCTAAGTAAATGCTTTCTTTTATAAGGGTTGCCTTGGTCACGATGTCTCTTCACAACAGTAGAACAGTGACAAAGAGATATATATATATATATACTGCCTTTCTCAATACATATATGTGCTTGTATGTATAGGGTACTACAAGTAAGACAAAGGCCCAAAATCTAGGTTACAGAAAGCAGTGTCTGAAGAATATATTTTTATCAGTATGCAGTTCTTCTACAAGGTGAGTTTTCAACCATGAATTGTCTACACCATTGGAAAAAAAATAGTTGAACTATCCCAAAATAGTTTTTTTTCAGTTTGTTTTTGTTTATAAACCTTTTTACTCTTCAGGAATGACAGGAACATAAGTTTATATCAGTTTCCCCAGGACAAAATCTCATGGAAAAGGTTTCTCTGGCCTTTCTACCTTTAAGAGGTCTTCAGCAAGCCCTTGCCTTGTGGAATTTATGTATTTAATTCTGAACTAAAACCCTTCAGTTTTGGGAGTGGAGAGATGGTTCAGTGGTTTAGAGCACTGGCTTCTCTTCCGGAGGGCCTGGGTTCAGTTTTCAGCAGCCCCATGTCAGCTTGCTTCAGTGCCTCAGACAGGCACACACGTGGGCATGTACAGAAAAACAAAGTGTCCCATTAGCATTAGCATTCAGAGAAGAGAAAGGTCCTGTCCAGGCAGTAGCAGGGCTGCCAATCACAGAAGGCACACCTGCCACTTCCCTCTGAGCCTTGGGTGCCACTTGCTACAAATCCTGGTTCCGATACTGACTCGGTCATGGTGTGAAGCCTTGGGTGTTCGTGGGATGAAGACTTGGGTGATCTCATTACCCTTCTCTATCTGTTACCTTATCTTAAATCAGATGAAATTACAGGTGCTGGCTGCAGCTCTGCTGGAAAGCTGCTCCATGCTGGGGACTTCTGGGTGGGCCAGTCTACTTACAACAGTGAAGCATCCCAGGAAGTTGAGCTTGTAAAGGCTGCGTTTGCCTAGATACCCGAGGCTTTGAGGCCCAGCTTGCCTGCTGAACCGTGGGCCCTTCATCCCCTGGCTTCTTGTCATCCCTAAATCGGGCTTTTACAGTTTGTGGGCTTGCAATCTGCCACAGTGTCTGAAATTAAATTATGTACTAGCTATTTCAATAGCTTTTCGAAGAACCAAAACCACATATGCTTGTTCAGGTGTCTTTACAGAATTTTGACTTTAGAAAGTTTTGTTCAGACTAGGATTGAATAGTCTTGGATGAGTTGGTTATTCCAGACCTAATCAGTAGCAACAGAGATTTAAAAAAAAAAAAAAAAAGCAATAAGGGGAGGTGGAGGCAGAAGGATCAGGAGTCCAGGCCAACCTTCAATACATAGTGAGTTTAGGCCGGCCAAGGCTATAGGAGGTCCTGTCTCAAAACCAAGCAGAGCTGGGGAGATGACTCAACACACATGTCAGGTGGGCACGCAACCATCTGCAATTCCAGCTCTGGGGACCTGAGGCCTCTGAAGGTCCCTGCACTCACATGCACACACTCCAATGCAGACAGACACACCTACACATAATTACAAGTAAGAAAAATAAGTCTTTCAAACAAAGAAATCAATGGTGCAGACAAACCAACGCCTTAAGTTTTAATCGCAAGGTGCTTTGCGTGCTGTAATTAAATCAATACATTTGTTTTCCAAAAGAGGTCGACTCCTCTGTCTCCTGCGTGGGATACGTGTCAGCCCGGAGATCTCTGTAATAGGTCTCCGTAATAAACCTCGCCTTTGCTTATTACATCCAAAAAAAAAAAAAAATTTGTTTTCCAAAAGAAAAAAAAGAGAGAGAGAGAACAAATCCAATTTTCCCCTAAGTTAAATTTTAAAAAATTTGTTTTTTAACTTAAAAAAAAAGTTCTGAGCTTGGTGTGGTGACTCTTAGGAAGGGGAGGAATACAAGTCTGAACCAGCCATCTGTAGCCAGGCCAGACTTCCAAAGAAGGGATTATGACATAACGCAGCCACAAAACCTTTGCCCTACAATTGGTCCTGCCTGCAAGATGTGCTGGGATAAAGGTAGCACAGAAATTATGGGAGCGGCCAACCAAAGACTGGTCCTGCATGAGAGCCAGGAGACGGAGCCCTACCCTGACACCACCTGGAGTCTGGAGGGCCAGGAAGCAGAGGCTGGAAGGCCCAGAGACCGAGGGTGAAACCAAACACCTCTGGCAAGAATGGAAGGAAGGAAGGGAGGAAGGAAGGAAGGAAGGAAGGAAGGAAGGAAGGAAGGAAGGAAGGAAGGAAGGAAGGAAGGACTCCTAATAATATTCTGTCATATTCATAGATAGGAACCTAACACAATTGTCTTCAGAGAGCAACTGATGGAAACAGATGCAGGGACTCACAGCCAAACATTAGGGGGAGCTAGGTAAGTCCTGCAGGAGTAAAAATTGTAGAAGACAGGAGTGTCAAGGCCACCACAGGGAAACTGACAGAATCAACTAACCTGGGTTCACAGGGGCTCACAAAGACTGAAAACAATCAGGGAGCCTGTGTGGGTGTAATCTAGGCCCTTTGCATATTTGTTATGGTTGTGTAGCTTGGTCTTCTTGAGAGACTCCTAACAGTGGGAGTAGGGGCTGTGTCTGACCATTTCACCTGCTTTTGGGACCCCTTTCCTCCTACTGGGTTGCCTCATCCAGCATTAAGGCGAGGGGAGGTGCCTAGTCTTACTGGAATTGACACACCAGTTTGATTGATATCCACGGGAGGTCTGGACTCCAGCCCTTTTTCTGAAGGGAAACAGAGGAGGATGGGATGAGGGGGACTGACAGGAGAGGAAGCAGGAAAAACTACTGTCGGGATGTAATATATGAGAGAATAAATAAAAAATTTTAAAAATCTAAGAACATAGCCCAACTACTGCTACAACTAATGACTTAGAAATATTTGACAACCTTCTAACTTCTAACCTCCTTGATGTTTAAAAAAATGAGTAAAAATAAATTTATTGCAACTAAATTTTCTTTCAAACTTAAAAAATCGTTTTGCATTTTGTGTGGTGCTACAGGACTTTAATTCCAGCACTCAGGAGGCAGAGGCTGGTAGGTTAACTGTAAGTTAACTGAAAAAGAATTGACTTAACCTTGACCAAGAGTTTAGATTAGGTTTTTTTTTTTTTTCAGTATAAAAAATAAAAATATTTAAAGAATTTATATAGGAAAGGGAACCAAACTCTCGATCAGTGGTCGAATGCTTGAGTGTTAAGAGAAAGAGGAAGGAAGGGAAGTAGAGAGAAAAGGGGCTGACGTGGGACTTTTGCTGAACAAAAGGCCTTCTGGCCTCCTTGCAGGCTGTAGTTTCTCTGGGGCTCCTAAAACTTAGTAAAAGAGAAACGGGTGGCAGGTGATGTTCGGAGACTGTAGGCAGTGCACGGTATCAGATCAGCCCCAAAGGGATGGATGGCGGGGCGGGGGCAACTGCCCTTGCGCTGTCTAGAACTCAGCTTCTTAAACTGTCGCTCACCGCCCCATGTCGGGTTATGCCACTGAATGGGGTCACAGAAAATCTGGAAGCAGTAAAAGGTAACTGAGCCCCTAGAATTAAAAATTAACTCAAAATCAAATGCATCATAAATCTAAGACGTTTCTGCCAGCGCTCGCTTATGCCACACCGCACCATGCAGTTTTTATCCTAACCTTGGGTCTGAACACAATGTGTGAGCTCCGCTACCCTGCAACGCACAGCCAACCGGAACCGCCCAAAACACGCCCGCTCAGACTCCAGGCCACTGTGTGGTTTTGGTTTTTACTGTTAATAGAAACACGGCGGTTTAATTACAGAAAGCAAAGACACCTAATATTCCTAATATCCTACTGATATTCTTTAGCATTAAACTAGTATACGTTTGGATTATATTGGGTCAAGTGCTTGATTTTAAAAATTGCTGTTTGAGTTACTGACTCAAGTGTCATTAAAAAATACTCACAAAGCAACACCTGGCGTGGTGGCGCATGACTTTAATTTCAGCACGTGGTAGGCAGAGGCAGTATGATCTTTATGAGTTCAAGTCCAGTTGAGGGCTAACTAGTGAGACCCTGTCTTCAAAAAACTGGAAAAACAGGATCACTAAAAGAATTTTAGTTTGGTTTTAGGACAGAATTTCTAGGCTGGTGAGATGGTTCTCAATGAAAGCATTTGCTGTGTAAGCCTTAGGGCCTAAGCTCAATCCTCAGAGACCATTTGACAGGAGAGGATAAACCCTCTGACCTCCACAAACATGCTATGCACATGCTATATACATGTGTGTCACATACACATGTACACACTAATGATAAAATTTAAAATAATTTTTTAAAAGCTTTGTTTTAAAGATTCTCTCTCTCTCGTGTATGTGTGTGTGTGTGTGTGTGTGTGTGTGTGTGAGAGAGAGAGAGAGAGAGAGAGAGAGAGAGAGAGAGAGAGAGAGAGAACATGTGCCACTGTATGTGGGTACCACAGGAGTCCAGAACTCTATGTGAGCCTTCCTAGAGCTGGAGTTATAGGCAGTTGTCACTGCCTGACATGGGTGTTTGGAACTCAAGTCCTCTGAATGGCAGCAAGTGCTCTCAACTCCTGAGCCATCTCCCAGGAGTCCTAAAAACTAAAAATAACTAAAATTTTAAAAGGAATTTCCAACAATCTCTGAAAGGGTTCTAAACATACCTCTGCCATTTTTCTCTATGTGTTTATTTGAAGTACTCTCTGTTCAGAATTATAAAAACAAAGAATTGATCAACTTTGAAAAACATTGAAGACCCTGTGTCTTGTAGCAGCAAATATTTGCCACAATTTCACTCTTTATGTAACATCTAGCTCCTTTCTGTGCACATTTG
The DNA here is from genome assembly GCF_021556685.1 of Rattus norvegicus. NCBI lineage: Eukaryota > Metazoa > Chordata > Mammalia > Rodentia > Muridae > Rattus > Rattus norvegicus. Next base: position 119,638,990 of record NC_141536.1, read on the forward strand.
CTCTATTCTTTTTTTTTTTTTTTTTTTGGTTCTTTTTTTCGGAGCTGGGGACCGAACCCAGGGCCTTGCGCTTCCTAGATAAGCGCTCTACCACTGAGCTAAATCCCCAGCCCCTCTATTCTTTAATAAATGGTAACAATCATTTGTCTCAGACTTCCAGGTGCTGGGATAAAAGACCATTCAATTCCCAAAGAATTGCTTTGAAATATTTTTTAAGATTTGTATCTGTAAATGTTTGATTTATATATTTATTTTATTATATGCTTATATGCCTGGGGTCCTGTAAAAACTTCTCAGGCAAAAAGAGGCTTGTGGGAAAAGTTTAAGAAGGGATTGAGCTGGGAGCCTTCTGCTCCTTCATGCAGCTACCCACTGCCAAATGAGGAAAAACAAACTGCCGAGTGTTCTTGACTGTGCTTGTGAAGGGTACAGAGATTCACTGTGTACTGGCTCTGACATTTCCCCTTACCCAGGGACAGATAGGTTTATGGCTGTCCCATCTTATACACAGAGTCCTGTTGATAGTCCAGCCACTTGGTGGGACAGATAAGTGTGCAGGCTTGCAAAAAGCAAACCAGCTACTTACTTAGGATCCAAGTTGGGCTAAGGGCACGGTTCACAGAAAGGCATTTGCCTAGCTTGAGGCCTTGGATTTACACACGGAAACTGTAAAAACAAGGAAAACACAAGGAGCTAGATGTCGTGATGCCCATGTTATCCCAGAACACAGGAAATTCATAGGTACAGGGCCAGCTCAGGCCACATAGTGCCTGTGCTGCACGTGACCCTGCTTTTAAAGTCATTTTCTTTTCAATCTACCAAGTTGTTTAAGGTTAGTCTAAAATAGAACACTTCAGTAATTTGATCAGTACAGAATAAGAACTCCTTCTCAGAGAGGGAATGGACAGAAAGTGATACTGTTGGCCCTCTACCCCGTGGAACCTTCCAGGAATGAGCAGGTAGTGCTGTATCAGCTCTCCTCAGTTGCCTGCTTCTGAACGACTTTCTTGTGTCACCAAAACCTAACCCTTATATAGTACACGTTTCTGACTGAAAATTTAGTATATAATCTAATTGGCTAGAAGACATGGATTTTAATCTATAGAATATGAACTTAATGAAGAAGTGGAATCTAGGAGCTGGAGAAATGGCTGAGCAGTTAGGAGTTTTGGCTGATCTTCAGAGGACCCAGGTTCAGTTCCCTCAGAGGACCCAGGTTCAGTTCCTTCAAAGGACCTAGGTTTAGTTCCCAGAACCCACATGATGAGTCAAAATCATCTCTAACCAGTTCCAGAGGATCCCATGCCCTCTTCTGGCTTCCTTAGATGCTAGGCACACTCATGGTATACATACAGGCCCACAAACAAGTCTCATACCCATAAAAATAAAAATAATTTATATTTTAAAAATTGAAATCAAGACAAGCAAATGCAATAATCCTGTCTTGGGTGATAGCATCCTGTTAGGGAGGGCTGCTTCCTTACCTGTTTGCCTTCTTAACGACATTTGTCTATTTTATTGTACTGTATGAGTGTTTGACCTACATGTATGTACGTACATCATACATGTCCTTGTGCCCATGAAGGTCAGAAGAAGGCATAAGATCCTGTGGACCTGGAGTTACAGATGGTTGTGAGCAACTGCATGGATTCCAGGAACTAAACCCAGGTCCTCTGGAGGGTTAGCAAGTGGCACCACTCTTAACTGCTAAGCCATCTCTCCAGCCCTTAAAATTGTTGTTTTGCTGTTTTGTTTGTCATTGGTATGCACAGAGATGTAATTTAGTCTGATCCGGATTTTTCTCAAACATATTACATATGTTTTATCTATTTTATTAGCACCAGATGTTAAAATTGAAAAGTGTGTGTGTGTGTGTGTGTGTGTGTGTGTGTGTGTGTGTGTGTGTATTTCTTTTCTTTTTCTTTTTGTTTTGAGAAAGGGTCACGCAGAGGACCTCAAATTCACAGATACTCACCTGCCTTTGCCTCCTGAGTTCTGGGATTAAAGGTGTGCACCACCATGTCCAGTCAATAAATCTCTGTCATAAGGACACTGTCCTCATTTCTGGAAAAGAAGAAACCTGAGGCTAGAGAGGTGGCTGTTGGTAAAGGGCGTTTGTTTGCTCTTCCAGAGGATCCAGGTTAGGGTCCCAGCACCCATGTCAGAGAGTGCACAACCATCTGTAACTCCAGCAACAGGGGATATGATGCCCTCTTCTGGCCTCCATGAGTGCCACACTCGAGTTTACAATTCCACACACACCAAAAGAAGGTAAAGACATGGTGGTACCCAACCTTTAATCCCAGAACTCAGGGGGCAGAAGCCAGAGAATCTCTGTGACTTCAAGGCCAGCCAGGGCTGCATAGTGAGACCTGGTCTCCGTGTGTAATCAAACATTGAATCTGCATCTTGATTTTCAGACATAGCAAACCTCACAGCTACAGGAATACTTCTACCTTGTTAAAAAGTAAATCTTGGTTGTTATTATTGTCAGTTTTTGTTTGCTTGTTTGTGAAAGGAGTCCCTTATAATCCAGTACTTAGAGAACTGACCCCAAAGGTTGAGTGCTGCCCTTCACGTGTGCGCTGCGGCAGGTGAGTGCTCACACCGCAACTCATACATTTTACACACATGCACGAGAACAAGCTGGGTGTGGTGACACGATCGACAGTAGTTATGCTTGGAGTCTTAGATGAGTCAGCGTAGTAAACGTGGAGCAAGCAGAAGAATACACAGTAGATAGGTGGTAGCGGCAGACAGAGGTAATAGCACCATAAAGTTGGGAACGTCCAACATCCAGCAGGAACAACTGCAGTAAGCTGGCTAGGAGAACAGGCAGAAGGAAGATCATCAAATCTGGCCCTCGCAACGTCTGGCAGAAATGACTAGAAGAGTCCTGGCTACGCAGAGCAGTTTCTCCATAGGTGAACTTCTACTCCTGTTCCCACTGCTGGCATCTTAAGCATGTGGGAAAGAACAGCAACTTCCATAGGAAATAGTTTACCTTCCAGCCATTTGCAAGGTTGCAATAAATATCCCTAGCCTCTGGGTGTTGTCCTCTTCCTGCCCCAGGGGTAAGAGGCCAGCCTGCCCCAGGGACAAAGAAATTTGGAGGACATTCAAGAACATGTTCAAATCTGGAAGGTGGTCCATCTCTTGTTGCCAGAGTCTGCTCTCAGCAAACAACACATGAAAATTTATCAATATAATGTTTATTACTCTGAGGCCGAAACATGGCTGAGAGTTTGAGGCCAGCCTAGGCCACAGCGTGAGACCTGATCTCACAAAAACCAAACCAACCAAACAAACAAACAATAGCAAATTCTGACAAAGATATGATGGGGGGGGGGGATAGATCTTACAGTCCTGAAAGGCAAGTAAAGTGCTACAGCCACCATGAAAACTAGTATGAAAGTTCCTCAAAACACTAAAAAAATTCCTAGGGCTGGTGAATAGCTAAGCACTCAAGACCTGCATTCAATTCCCAGCGCCCACATGGTAGCTTGCAGCTGTCTGTAACTCCAGTTCCAGAAGATCTGACACCTTCTTCTGACCTCCTCAGGCACCAGCAGCACACACACACACACACACACACACACACACACACACACACACACACACACACACATACATACAGGCAAAAAAGTCACACTCCCACACATTAAAAAACAAAACAACAAAAGCTAAAATTCCCTATACTACTCCTGGGAGCACAATGGAGTTTTATTTGACCACAAAGAAAAATGAGTTACATCATTTCCAGGAAAATAGGTGGACAGGAGATGATTGTAAGTGAGCTAGAACCAGAAAGGCAAATATCACATTTTACCTCATCATGGAACCTAATTTGTATGGAAGTGGATGGTGTGTGTGAGTGTATGTGGTTGTGTGTGGGGGGGTTGTATGTGTGTGTGTGTGGTTGTGTGTGTGGTTGTGTGTGGGGGGGTTGTATGTGTGTGTGGTGTGGTTGTGTGAGTGTGTACGTGTGTGTGAGTGTGTGGTTGTATGAGTGTGCATGGTTGTATGTGTGTGGTGTGGTTGTATATGTATGTGGTATGTGTGAGTGTGTGTGGTTGTATGAATGTGTATGGTTGTGTGTGTGTGGTGTGGTTGTGTGTGTATGTGGTATTAGTCGCTTCTCTATTGCTGTGATAAAATACCTTGACTAAGAGCAACTTATGGAAGATTGATTTTTGGCTTACCATTCTAGAGGGAAAGTCCAAAATGTCCAGGAAGGTAAAGCATGGTGGGAGAATTGGGGAGCTGACAGATCACATTTTTATCTACATACAAGAAGCAGACAGAAGAACCAGGACTTGGGACAAAGCTATAGACCCTCAAAGCCCACCCCCAGCAACTTACTTCCTCTGCACAGTTTATCTTGGCTGTCAACCTGATTGGATTAGAGTCAACTAAGAGAGAAGCTGCTTGTCAAGTCTATCCTGTTCCTGTGGCTATAGAGGGGCAGGGCCTTCCACATCACGACAGCTGCTGGAAGATCCAGCCTATAGACTAGGCTGGCAACCACTGAACTCTCTGGTAAGAGACAACCATTGCTGGAGTACTCTGGTTATATTGTATAAGCCAATGTAGTAAATCTCTTTGTGACATCCATTCATTCTGCTCCACTAGAGAACCCTTGACCAGAGCGCCAGGCTGGCCTCAAGCTACTTACCTAGCTGAAGGTGACTTGAACGTCAGGCTTTCCCACTTTCAACTCCAAAGTGTTCAGATCACAAGCATGGGCCAGTTTTACGTGGTACTAGACACCAAGCCAGGGCTTTGTGCACCGTAGCTAGTTCTCTACAAACCGAGCTACATTCTCAGCCCTAAATCTACATTCTTTAGGGCATATGATGTGTGGTGTTTTGTTATGGTGGATCAAGCAGAAAAATATATTCTCCATTTAAGACTTCATTTACTTCTTTCCCACATGTGCTATCAGGGTTTTAAAGTTTGCATCATGGTATATACCCCTAAGATAGGATCTCACTGTGTATCCCTGGCCGGTGCAGAACTCTGTGTATGGATCAGGCTGGCTTCAACCTCCTACAAAGCCCCCTGACTCTGCTTCCTAAGAGCTGGGATTAAAAGTACATGGCACCATGCTAGGTTTTTGTAGTGATATTTTCATGGTGCGCGTGTGTATCTTTAAACATAGAAAACAAATTATCTTACTTCTTATGATTGGTAATTTATATCTCAAATATTTGTAGGTTTGGTTCTGTCCGAGGGGCTTCTTGTTCATACATTCTTGTTCCTCTGTGTGGCATTACCTGTGTGTGCTGACATGGAATTCCTATGTGGGAATCATTTGAGACCCGGATGAAGCCATCTTTCCCCACAGGAGGTTTCTGTTTCCTTCCACTTGTCATCTGAAGGCCACACAAAGCACTTTAATTCTTGTCCAAATTAAACCTAGCTTCCTTAGACTGTGTGGCTACACATGCCAGCACGTGTGGGGCCAAAACAGGATTGTTAGAAACAACTAGGGGAACATAATGAGACCTTATATAAACTTTACATTTTAAAAATTATGCATTTCCGGGTTGAAGATTTAGCTCAGTGGTAAAGCGCTTGCCTAGGAAGCGCAAGGCCCTGGGTTCGGTCCCCAGCTCCGAAAAAAAGAACCAAAAAAAAAAAAAAAATTATGCATTTCCTTTGATTAGCTTTCTTCAGATTAGGATTCTTCAGGAACTTGGTTTCACTCTCTGTTCACTCTGAAAATGTAGCTTGGTCCCAGCCAAATGGAGGACGTTCAGAATCATCACCTGAGGCAGGCTTTGATAACTGACTCTTTCTTCCTTCCTTCCTTCCTTCCTTCCTTCCTTCCTTCCTTCCTTCCTTCCTTTCTTTCTTCCCCCCCTCTCCCCCTCTCTCTTTTTCTTTCTTTTTTTCCTTTCTCCCTTTCTTTCTCTTTTCCTTTTTTTATAGCTGATATTGTTTTCCTCACTCTTTGAGACTAACAAAACCCAACAGCTCAGTTCTACAGTTGTTACTTCCCAACTAATGACAGCTCCAAAGAGGAAACAGACCTAAGCACGTGCTCACCTTGAGGGGCTGCCTCGGTCTAGAATTTTGGGAGTTACTTCCTTAGTCTGCTGGTAACTCACTAATGACTTAGAGATATGTTAGTATTTCACTGGATTTAAAAGTTTTCCCTCAGTTCCAGAGGGATGCCTGTGTTAGGCTCCCTGGGCTGCTCTGGCAAAGCGCCATAGACTGTTAGGTAAAAAGCTTACTTTCTCAAATTTCTGAAATGTAGAGGTCCAAGGTCAACATCCTGATTGCCGTGGTGTCTGGTGATGGAGCTTTCTCTCTTGGCTTACACTGATGACTGCTTTCTGGCTGTGTCCACACATGGCCTTTCTTCAGTGCATGGATATGGATAGAGAGGAGGGGGGGGAAGGAAGGAGGTGGAGGGAGACCAATAGGGAAAGAGAATAAGCTCTATTGTGTCTTATAAAAACATGACCAAGCCAGTTAGGTCAGTCAACAGGGTGTCAAGAGAGGGAGTGAGGATCGAAAAGAAAAAGACAATTAGACAGCCTGACCCCAGCCAGTTCTGAAGCTGATCAGGGTTTGTTCTTTTTTTCCAGTCTGCTTTTTTATCACTCTAGATACATACAAAGAATATGGTCATTCCTAAGGCATAAACAGAGTGGTTAAGGAACAAACAAGGCTTAAACAAAGGTCCCGTGATCACTGTACTCAGAGTCTTTTTTTTTTTTCTTTTTTCTTTTTTTGGAGCTGGGGACTGAACCCAGGGCCTTGTGCTTGCTAGGCAAGCGCTCTACCACTGAGCTAAATCCCCAACCCTGTACTCAGAGTCTTAACCAGACCCACCAAGATACAAAGAGCACAGTCCTCAGCTGGACTCATCTGGAGCCTACTTCCTCGTCCTAGCCCAAAGTCAAATTCCTGCCAAATTCCTAGAAGGCAGCACCAAGAGCTCTTCACAAGAACACTAATCCTACCCTCCACCCTATGATCTAACTTGACCTAGTTACTGCCTCTAAGGGTCACTCCAAACATAGTCACATCAGGGATTAGGAGTTCGTAGGCATTGAATCCAATCCATACAGTGTATGAACACCCCATCTTTCCTTCTCCTCAGTACGGTGGTTTTGAGTCACGCTCCGCCCAGTTGTTCAGAGGGTCCCTAGAGGAAATGAACCCAGGCCACCTTTAGCTGTGACTTATCTTATGGTTTGAATCTGCAGTGTCCCCTGAATGCCCAGTCCTAAAGGCTTTGTTGACAGCTGATGAGCTTTGGGGAGCGATTGGATCCTTGAAGGACTCATGATGAAGTGTGATTATTCAGCGGGAAAGTGGGGGGCGGGACCTACTGGAGGAAGTGGAGGGAGCAGGATCTATTGGAAGAAGTAGGCCACTGGAGGCTCGCTCTGGAAAGGGACGCTTTGTCTTCTGTCCTCCCCCAGGTCTCCCTATCTCTTGTTTGACATAGACCATTTTGTCTCCTCTGCTACAGGTTCCCCCTCCCAGATGTGCCTCACTACCTGCCCACAACGTAACACCCAGGTACTGATAGAAACCAACATAAATCTTTCCTCTTTTCATCTGTCTCCCAGGAATGGAGAGAGCCAGTTGCCGACAAACTTGCTTTATCCCTGACCAAGCACTCAGGAATCACCACCTATGCAAACACCTACACCCAAAACTTTCAGGATCTGCTTTTGAGAGAACTTAAACTGAAACAATGTTTTAAATAATTTGAATTTAAAATTAGGCTTATGCATATATTCGTGCCCGGCTGCCTCCAGTTCCTGTGTAGAAACCTGACTGATGTGATGACATTGTTAAACGAGGCTTTGGGGAGGTGATGGAGGACTTCACCCTCGTGGGTGGAATTAGTTTTCTTATCAAAGAGGCCTCAGAGAGCTAGTATGAGTCTTCTCCCAAGAGAAGATCCTGATAGTGGGTGTTGTCAATAAGCTAGAGGGCAAGCCCTCATTAGACTCCAAATCGTCCAGTGCCTTGAGTTTGGGCGTCATAGCTTCCAGAACTAGGTTTCTCCCACGTGTGCTTCTTGGTTTGTTCTCTCTGCATAGGTTAGTTGGGCCTCTTCACAGTACAGTTCCCCAAACTATGTAAAATTGATTAGAGAGACTCAGGTTTTGCCAGGGTGGGCAGGAATTTACTGCTGTTAGAGCATTATTAAAACTGTTAATGTAAACAATAAACCTTTATTGTAGATAACCCTTTTAATGTGATGAGAGAGTACCTAGCCCAGAGTACAGCAATGACAATAGTAGCAATAGTGACTAGAGGGAGGGTAGTCGACACAGAGAACAGCAACACATTAGCAAACGCAGTGGCAACGGCAGCCATAGTGACGAGAGATTGATAGGCCATCCCAGAAATGAGGAGGAGCAGGGTAAAGTGCTTTAAAGACAAGGAACTCTTTGCCTTGGGACTTCCAGGGAACTTCCAGGCCTTAAAGTTCAAATTTTCAAATATGCCAGGCCCAGGAATTCTAAGGCTTGGTTGTGAAGGGATGAGGATCCCATTTTAAACCTAAAACATGTGTCACGGGAAAGCTGGGAGTTCAAAGACCTGAAGCAAATACCGAAAGCGACACTGAGGACACTGCCTTTCTGAATGTGGGGGCACACACACCTTTGATCCAAGCACTCGGGAAACAGAGGGATGTAGATGTCTGTGAGTTTGGGGCCAGCCTGGTCTGTAGAGAAAGTTCCAGGCCAGCCAAGCTTACACAGTGAGACTCTGAATTTAAAAACAAAGGAGGAGGAGGAATAGAAGGAGAGAACTACACCGACAGGCAGACAGACACACACAGATATTAGTATCTGTTTCTACTTTTGTCTGATGCTGTATCTCACTGCTCCTGAAAGCTGAGGATTGTAAGAGTTGCCAGGTGCCAGATCTATCGCTGGTTAAAACCAAGAGCAATAAACCTCTAACCTGAGTGCTGGGAGGCCAAGTTTCTAAAGCCTGGAGCAATAGTCCCTAACTTTTAGATTAGAGCTATATGCTATATAGGGTCTGCCTGAACTTCTCCTAGGCCCTGGGCTCTCAAGGGCCCAGGACGGCCAGCACTGGCAATGTTGCCCTTCACCTTCCCATCATTCTCATCTGGGCAGGGCAAGAGCACTCCAGCTAGCTGACTAAAAGCTGATGGTGGGTTTTCAGGAGCTAACTTTGGAAACCCCGGAGCATCCTTTCTCTGTACTCTTTTCGTAGCTGTGACTAGAAGCCCAATACTTCATGGAGAGGGGACACAGACCTTATCTTTTTTTAAAAAGATTATTTGCGGGGTTGGGGATTTGGCTCAGTGGTAGAGCGTTTGCCTAGGAAGCGCAAGGTCCTGGGTTCGGTCCCCAGCCCTGAAAAGAAAAAAAAAAGATTATTTGCGTGCGTGCGTGCGTGCGTGCGTGCGTGTGTGTAGACAGATGTCTGCAGAGACCAGAGGCATCAGAGGCTATTAGCTGGAGTTATGGGTGGCTATGAGTATCTGATGTGGGTGCTAGGAACTGAACTCAGGTCCTTTCAAAGAGCTGAACACACTCTCAACTGCTGAACACCTCTCCAGCCGCAGAATCTCTCTCTTGAAGTCAATGTTGCGAGTTCCAGAAGAACATATATGTATGGATGATATAAATTTGGATAGTATAAATTTCCATCCTGAAGAAACCAGGGGAAAATTGAGATGTAGATTTATTGACAACAGAGTTAAGTCTTCAGCTCGCTTTTGAGATGACATACTTTTGGGACTGGAGAGGTGGCTCGGCAGGTAAGGGCACTAATTGCTCTTGCAGAGGACCCAGATCCATTCCTGGCACTCAAAGGGCAGCTCACAACCATCTCTAAGTCCAGTTCCAAGGGACCCAATGTCCCTATCTGACATCTGTTGTCACTGCATGTACAAAGAGCACAGACAAATAAGCAGACAGAACATCGATACATATAAAAGAAAAATAAAGGGCTGGAAAGATGGCTCAGTGGTTAAGAGCACTGACTGCTCTCCCAGAGGTCCTGAGTTCAAATCCCAGCAACCACATGGTGGCTCACAACCATCTGTAATAAGATCTGATGCCCTCTTCTGGTGTGTCTGAAGACAGCTGCAGTGTACTCACATATATACAATAAATAAATAAATCTTAAAAAAAAGAAAAATAAAGATTAACTTTTAATTACTTATGTGCTTTCAGTAGAAACAGTCTTATCTGAACATAAATCCATGCAAAATATCTATACCCCTGACACAGTAAATGGGTCCAAGCAATCAAAATCTATTCTTATATGTGCCATGCTCTCTTTGGAGAAAAAACGTATTTGTCCACTTTTTTTCTTGTTTCTTCATCTGTTAAATGAAAATACTTTTTTTCTTCCTTCCTTCCTTCCTTCCTTCCTTCCTTCCTTCCTTCCTTCCTTCCTAGTTTATGTATGTGAGTACATTGTCACTGTCTTCAACCACACCAGAAGAGGGAATCAGATCCCATTACAGATGGTTGTGAGCCACCATGTGGTTGCTGGGATTTGAACTCAGGACCTCTGGAAGAGCAGTCAGTGCCCCTAACTGCTGAGCCATCTCTCCAGCCCTCCCCTTTTCTTTCTTATGGATAGAGTCAGTGACTTGTGAATCTCAGACTGACTTTGAACTCACTATGTAACTGAAAATGACCTTGAACCTCTGATCCCCCTGACTCTACCTCCTGTGTGCTGGATTATAGGTTAGATGCCGCCACGCCCATTTTTCAGATTATTTTTTATATGTATATGAGTGGTTTGTATGCATGCCTAGTGCCCGCAGAGGTCAGAAGAAGATCAGAATCTCCTGGAACTGAAGTTCAAATGGTTTTGAGTCAGCAAGTGGGTTCTGGGAACTGAACTTGGGTCCTCTACAAGAGCAGTAAATACTTTTAGCCACTGACCCATGTCTTTTTTTGTTTTTGTTTCTCTGTATAACTCTGGTTGTGCACGAACTCACTCTGTAGAGTAGATTGGCCTCTAACTCAAAGATCTGCCTGCCTCTACCTCCCATGTGCAGAGATTAAAGAGGTGCACCACAACCTCTCCGCTCCTCCCCCTCTTTTTAATAGAATACGTTTTTACTTATTCCTTGACAATTTTCTTCATGTAAATAGTGCATCTTGGTCATATGGACCCTAACTCCCCATTCCACTCTTTTTTTTTTCTTTTCTTTTTTTCAGAGCTGGGGATTGAACCCAGGCCTTGCACTTGCTAGGCAAGTGCTCTACCACTGAGCTAAATCCACAACCCCCCCCCCCCATACCACTCTTGCTAGCCATCTAGACTCTCCATCCCACTCTCTCAGGCACCTAGAATAAATCTCCTTCTCTGTTTACATCCCTTTCTGTTGTTAGTGATCCACTGAGCTCAGTGCTGTCCACTGAAAGGTTGACTGCTCTTGTTGACTTGATCTTGAGAAGGATGTCAAAGCCTTAGGAGCTCATGTGTGCACAGGCCATGTCATGTCCCCCCAAACAGCACTTCACAGCCCTTCTTGGACTCCAGTTATTATGTTCATTCTATTCCTCTTCTGAGATGTTCCCTGAGCTTTGGGCGGAAAGTATTAATACAGATGCTCCACTTGGGGTTGAAAACTCAACAACTATTTATTTCTCTGCACTTTGACCAGTTATGAGTCCTAATTAGTTGTTGACAATTGCAGAGAGAAGTTTTTCAGGTCAAGGTTGAAAGCAGCACTAATCTACAGGTATAAGCAGACATATTTAGGAAAAAGTTTGACAATGTGTCACTTAGCAAATCAACAATGGTAGGTTCCTCCTTGGGACAGGCTTATAAACTCTTAACTCATGGGCTTTTGACCCAGTTATAGTATCAGGCCTGAATTCCTTCCTGTGGAGCAGGCCTCGAATCCATTCGCAAACTATTTGGTTATACCTGTAACCTTCATGCCATTATTGCATCTGTGAACACATTTTGCCTGGTAGGTCAGCAATTTAGCCCTCAGAGTTGGCTGTCGCTGTAACATCGATGTCTTTTCTACGACAGATGGCTTCCATAGCACTTCCTGGCACTATAAAAGCTAATCAGCAGGGAGGAAGTTTTCAGGTCACTTCCAGCTTGAGTTTACTATGTCTTGCAACCAAAGTAAACAAACTGCAGATGATTCCAGCCACCACCTGTCAAGTTCCTTCAAGTTTCAAAGTCTTCCTAGCTGAGGGCCAGACACCATGTAGCAGAGACAAGTCAATCTCCTTCCTGTCTGAAACCTTGATGCACAATATATTCCAGTAGAATTAAGTGATAACTAAAGTTATTATACTTTGATGGAAGCTTTTAATGCAACAGTAGTAACTGAAATAATTCACATGAAAGGTCCAACACATAGACGTTAAAGTTAGTTCTCTTGTCTTTTTTCTTTCTTCAAGAGTCCCAAGTGCCTCCAGATGCCAGGGAAGTATGTGGTAACACTAGGGGTCCAGAGGGAGAAATCTAAAGGTGTTAAGTATTATGTTATCTAAATGCCACAGAAAAGAGTCAAGGGGCAGAGACCAGATAGTCTCCCCTGGCCAAGCCACAGCAGATTTCATGCCCAAGAGGCAAGTACCCAGAGTGCAGATCTGGGAGAAAGGTCAGGAACGGATGGGTCATCTAAGTCCATCATGTGGCAATTCAGCAGGGCTCCTGGAGTTGGTCGGCCTTGATAACATGATGTGCTTGGAAGAAGAGAAAATCAAGTGTTTTTGACATTTGACCTCTTGAGAGGTGGAAGTTGCTAGTTTGGGAGGGAATTGGGATTATATGGTCCATTCAAATTGAATAGCACGTAGATGACCCCTTATCAAAAGGCGCGTGGTATGCTCTGATGACTAAAGTGGTTGAAATTCTGGATGATCTAAACCCATGGCTGTCACGAAGCTGCATATCTTTTAGAAATGGTAGGGATCCCTTTAAATAATGCAAGTGTCACACAAAAATGAGGTGGTTAACAAGTTCAGGGATAAATATATCTATCCTTAAACCTGAAGGCATGATGGGTAACCACAGTTACAGGTAAAGAAAGTAGTGACCTCTGTGTTGTACCACTTCCAGCAGGACACAGCCAAGCTATAGGAATCAGAGGGAGAACCTCAGGAGACTAAGCTCTCAGCCAGAACCATTTTTGACTGACTCTAATATGGAAGGCAGAAAATAAGGCCCATGAAGGCAGACCGCAGAGCCCAGTATCTAGGACCCAAAATAGGATGGAGAAAGGAAAAGGTTGGCTTTGGAAGGATAAATTTAAGAAGAATCCCAGATGTGTTGGCTCACATCTGTAAGCCCAGAAGTTGGTTCAAGGCTTACCTGGCCTATAGAGTAAGACTATGGCTCAAAGACAAACAAACAAACAAACAAACAAACACAAGAGAGGGGGAAGAAGAGGAGGAGGAGGAACAGGAAGAAAGAAGAGAGAGAGAAAAAGAAAGAAAAGAAAATCCAACTCATCACCTGTATCAATTCAGGATAATTAGTTTGATTCTAGGACAGGGAGAACCCACGAAGGAGATAGAGGATAATAGAATATGGACTTGCTCCCATGATGGCAGAAATATTCCAACAGGTGAATCAAATACATAAGTATTTTTTCAAGCCTTTGTTTACATCCTATTAGTTCCATTAGACAAAGCCTTTTGCATTACTCTGCCCAAATTGAAAGCTGAACTCCACTTCTAGGAGGGAGGATGATGTGAAGGAACGGTGGAGATGCTCAGGCAAATGCGATCGACACGCCAACTAGGGTTGACAATAAATATGAGTGGACAGAATTTATCGTGTAATTGTCTGAGAGCTCTCACTTAGATTTAGCAGTAAACGCATAGCCACTAAAGATGACAACCTGCAGTGTGAGAAACAATGATATGGAGCGATGGAGTGGTGGATGGTCATGACTGAAACCTCTCTCTTCACTCCAGACATTCATAAAAATCATCTACTCATCACTCATTCCTGGTGTGAGTATTGTATCAGAGTTCATTTTAGAAGTTGTGACAACTTTTGAAAGCCAGATCCTTCACAAGACAGTTGTGCATACCAGGTCTAATGGGACCTGGATCCTAGTCATAGATATATTCCAAGGATGGCTTTCCCCAAACAATATGTCCTAATTCACTTCAGATCAGAATGAAACTCAAAAGAATAGAATCATAGCTCAGTTCCCAGCACCCACTTGGAAGCTTACAACTATATGTAACTCTAGTTCTGGGGGTCTGATGCTCTCTTCTGGTCCCTAAAGAAAATTAGTTGAGGAGAGACGAGATGGCTCTGTGGGTAAAGGCACTTGCCACCAAGCCTGAGGACCCGGACTCATGGTAGAAGAAAAACTGAGTCCAACAAGTTGTCTTCTGACCTCCCATGCATACGACAGCTCACCCATGCTCACAGATATCATACTGAAATTAAAGAAATATAAATATAAGCCTGACAAATACTACTCTTGGCCTTAATCGGGGAAAAAAAAAGTCTCTCTTTCCAGTAAACAGAGGTAAATGAAAAAATTGTGGCTCCCCAGCATGGCAAGTGATGACTGAGGGCTCAGCTCTAAGTAATACACATCTACCACTCCTCATAAGGTTCAGTGAGCATAAAGAAAGAGGGAGGGGGAAGAATGTCAGTGCCAGCAAAGTATAGTTCTCTGGGCATGACAAAGCCATTGAAAACATGGACTCTACACTGGGCCTGCGCAGGGCTGACCCTGACGGCTGTCAGTCCCAGGAGTAGCGCTCTGGTCCCTCACCAGTTATCAGTGAACTCTTAGCCACTGTAAATTCTGGGAGAGGAGGAGTCACTGTACTCAGCTCTGTACACACTGGAGAGACTGCTGAACTCCAATGGGCAGTTCCCCATCCACAGTCACACAGACAGCAAGTCACAAGACAACACAAAGTGACATGAACTTAGAAATGGGATTTGGAAGGGAGAAGGGTGGCAGAGGTGGGAAGAAAGTAGACTGATGCAGACAATGAATTTTATACATGTATGAAATTGTCAAAGAACAAATGTAATTAATAATAACAATAACGACAACAATAATAAAAAAGAAAAAGATTAGAAAAACTGGTATGATTCAGGCATCTTGTTATGGTTGTTGTGGTTTCTGGTAAACATGTCTGCCAAGCAGGACATGGCGGCATAGGCCTATAATCCCAGCACTCAGGAGTTGGAAGCGGGATTGCAAGTTTAGGGCTACCCTGGGCTATTGCATGAGGCTCTGTCCAAAATTATAAATAAATGAAACGTAAAAGCTTTCTATCTTTTAGTACTTATGTATACTAGAATGCTAGCTACTATTGTTACACCAAAAACAACTGCTAAAACAATCAGCATTTTTATTGCGATTCTGCATTCCCTGGGCCAGAGGGTTGGAAAGAACACAGAAGGACCATTTACCCCTTCTGCATGGTGCCTGGCTTTTTTCATCTGAGAAGCCTCAAACAGCATCTATTAACAAGCCTCATCTAAGCATCCTGGTGGTAGTGTCTCTGGGCTGCCTCAGCCGGGCTGTTACTGTACTGTGCACAGCACCTTTCTGTTTGAAGGGGTTACTTTAACGAGTTTCGCACCTAGCCTAAAGACATTTTCCATCACTCTATCGTTCTCCTCTTTCTTCTGCCTTTGGCAGCACCCAACTCTGTCTATATCCAAGTTCAGACTTCAGAAGACCAAGTACTGCTGGTAAATTGCTCAAACACCCTTTCCCTGCACTGGACCTCTTGCAAAACAATCAGAGGACTCGGAGCCTCCCTCGGATGATGTGAGGTGTTCCTTTACTCCACCTGAGAATGAGTCAAGAAAAATGATCCTAACAATGATATGTCAGGCAGAAGTCTGCCCTCACAAACATACCACAGCCACACCTCTGGAATCCTCTGTGTGACAGAAGAGACTTGCAGCGGTGATGAGTGAGTGAAAGACGCACAGACGAATCTAGATTCTCTTAGTGCAATCAAAGCAGTGTCACACAGGACAGCGTGAGAGGGAACTAGAGCCTATCTTCATGGCTCCTGCATACAATCTCACTCATTGGGAGCGAGGGAAGGAGAGTTGCTACAAGTTCAAAGCTAGCCTGAGCTGTTATATAGTGAATTCAAGGCCCTCCTAGGCTACAGTGTGAGATTCTGTCTCAAAAGAGAATAACAAAACCAAAAGTTGCAAATGCAAAGATGGCAGCTTTGTGCAGTCGGTTACCCTTGAACCCTCCAAGCGTGAGAAGGTGAGAAAGCCCAGACAAGGATGGGCTGACTTGACTCCAAACAAACCAACTTCCTGATAGACAGGTGAGGCCATACACTTGGGCCTCTGGACTCTACCTTTGGATTAGAGGGGAGACCTGACATTTTTTACTTCTAATAATTTGATACCTGCTGCTACCTATTTATTTATAGGTTAGACATATATATGTTACAAGGTGCCTGGTGTTTATTTTTTAAAGGCCCTGTCCAATGTTTAAAGAAGCCCCTGGCCCCTTGCCTGGGAGAAGCTTGATGGTGCTTTGAAGTTTTCTGGAAATCTGACTGAAAGAGGGGGATGTGCTTTTGTTTTAATTGATTGGTTGATTGATTGTGAGTCTCTCTCTCTCTCTCTCTCTCTCTCTCTCTCTCTCTCTTTCTCTTTGTCTCTCTGTATGTGTGTCCACAGAGGTCAGAAGAGGGTATTGGATGGATCTCTAGGAACCGGAACTACAGACAGCAGGATTGTTTCCAGCTCCCTCTGTATACTTACAAATTTCATAATCTCTATTTTCTTTCTTTTTTAAAGATTTTATTTATTTATATTTTATTTATGTGAGTATACTGTTGCTCTCTTCTGACACACCAGATGAGGGCATCAGACCACATTATAGATGGTTGTGAGCCACCATGTGGTCGCTGGGAATTGTACTCAGGATCTCTGGAAGAGCAGTCAGTGCTCTTAGCCTCTGAGCCATCTCTCTATTTTCTTAACAGCGAAATAATATTGCATTGTGTAAATGCTGCACATTTTCAGTTTCCATTCATCGGTTGAGGGGTATCTAGGTCGTTTCCATTTCCTGGCTGTTGTGAACAGAGCAGCCTTAAACACAAATGAGCAAGTTTCTCTGTAGTAGGATACAGAGCCCTTTGGGTGTGAACCCAAGAGGGGTTTGGCTGGGTCATGCGCGAATCCATTTGCAGCTTTCCGAGGAACCCCGTAGTGGCTGCACCAGTTTCCACCCCCAGTCCTTCTTTCCCCACATTCTCACCTGCGCTCGTCATCTTTTGTTTTGTTCTGTTCTGTTGTTATCTTATCCACTCCGACTGGGGAAATCCCACGGTAGTTTTACTTTACATTTCCCTAATTGCTAAATGTGTCAGACATATCAAAACACGTTTCTCAGCCATTCGCAATTCACATTTTAAGAAGCTTCTGTTTAAGTTGCTGACCTATTTAAATTGGGATATTTGTTTTCTTAATGTTTAGAGGTTTTTAAAAACTCCTTCTTATGTCTATATATTTCAAAGTACATTGTATAAATTTCTCAAATAATTAATAAAATATTTAATGGAATGAATTAATTTTTCAAACTGCTGTGAAGAATGTAAATAAGATCCCCTTTTATTTCACGTAAAATATATTTATTACAACTCTTTTTTTGTTTGGTTTGGTTTGGTTTTGAGACATGGTCTCTACATAGCTCTAGCTGTTCTGGAACTCACTGTGTAGACCAGGCTGGCCTTCTACTCACAAATATCCCCCTGCTCCTGCCTTCTGAATGTGAGGGCTAAAGGTGCACACCACCATGCCCAGCTTATTACAAGATTTCTAAAAATGACATTTTTTATCTTATTTTCATCTTATGTGCATTGTGTTTTGCCTACACTGTGTGAGGATGTTAGATCCTGCAGTTACAGACAGTTGCAAGCTGCCACGTGTGTGCTGGGAACTGAACCTGAGTCCTCTGGAAGAGCAGTTCATACTTTTAACTGCTAAGCTATATCTTCAGCCCTAATAACACCATTCTTGTGGAATATTTAAAATAAGATTTACTTCTAGATTGTTGAGAAATAATTTCCAATAACACGTTGTACATAAAAGTGCAACTGGCCATCAACATCATCTAGAAAATTAAGCCAAATCACTAGTTACATAGTTACTATTATTTCTACCTGTATGGTTGTTTACTTGCATGTATGTCTGTGTACCATATGCCTGCATTGTCCAGGAAGTACAGAGAGGCCAATGGATTCCCTGGACTAGAATTACAGACAATCGTGAACCACCACGGTGGTACTGGGACTAGAACCCAGGTCCTTTGGAAGAGTAGCCCGAGTCATCTCTCCAGCCCCTGTAGTTGCTATTATAAGCCATATAATGTGTAATGTTTCACATGGTATGTTTTTGAAGAATCTCGTGACTGTGGTTGAATATCATCTTTCCACCAAAGGCAGCCAAGCAGAATTAGAAATTCAGCTAGGAAGTTATCGTGAGATAACGACTTATGCTCGAAAACCCAATAAAGGTCTAACTTGCGCTAAGTAGCTTCTTCCTGGGACAAGTGTTTATCTGTATGGATATGGGCATTTTCCTTTCATGTGGACTAGGAAGAGACAAGTACAAAATAGCTTTCCAAGGTTCCTTATTTACTGCGCCTGTGTGCATGCAAGATGATAGACGCTGAGTAAGTTCGCTGGTGCTTCTGGATACCGGCTGTTTTTCCTCAGCTCTTTGATGTTATGCTTGCCTGTCCTAACACCTAGGTTGCAAGAATGTGAATTTCTGGTTCTGACAGATACATGCACATTTTATACTCCAGACCCAAAAAGAAACATCGAGTGAGCCAAAACACAGATGTAAGAGGAAGGTAAAATATATCCGTATCTCTTAGAGCATCCCACTCTGGATGTTTCACAGTTGGGAAGTTTCCCTCCCGCCAGTAGCAACTATAACATGCTGCCAGTCAGACACTTTCGCTGGAGTGTTTCAGGCCAGGGACTGCTTGCCTTTTATTTTAATACACTCAGAGACATGACGTTCAACATCATTCCTGCTGGGCTGAAGCCAATGTGTCAGCGAAGCTACCTTCCTCTGGAGGTCCCGAGAGCCCATTTCCTTGCATTTGCATCCACTAGTGACTGGTTCCTTAGTCACTTTGCTGCTTCCTTCGATTCAAGATTCAAGAAATGCCTTCCATTTGCCCTTCGATGGATTTTCGATTTGGAGGCTGGCCAGCACGGACAGACAGATCCATTTGGGCTTCTTTGCCTTTTGTGTGAGACTTGGCATATAGAGTCTGGACCAGTAATCAAAGTGAATGAAGAAGGTAAGTCTGGATCCTGTGCTGTCTTAGCTTTTTGTAAAGCACCTGACAAAAGCAGGGCAGGGAGCCGGTCACATTGTGTCCAGGCAGAAAGAGATACAGGTCACATTGTATCCAGGCAGAAAAGGATCCAGGCTTGTGCTTAGCGCACCTTCTCCGTTTTATTCAGTCTGAGACGCCAGCCCACAGAAGCGGTCTTCTCGCCTCAGGCACCCTGATTTAGATGGTCTCCCCAGACATGCTCAGAAACTTGTTTCCATATTGATTCTAAATTCTATCAAACACTCAAATCCCTGATTTAAATCTGCCTCTGGGGGGAACTAAAGTAGACATTGTAGTGTTTCCTTCTTTCCTCCTCTTCATGATGCACAGGCCTGTCCTCAGAGCTGGCTGACCCAAGCTGAGCTTTTCAGTTTCTTTCAGCCTGAAGTCTTGTATCAGAGAGATGAGACGCTGGGTAGTATCTGCAGGAGGGGCGGGGTCATAAGTACCACGTGAGCAAGAGCTATCCAGCAGGAGAGACAAACCAATCAGAGACCTGTTCTCAGCTGCCTCCTGGCCCGAAGCTTTCCCATCACTGCTTTCGTCTGTCTGTCTTACAAGCTAGCTCTGCCAGCCTTTGGTTTATTTACCTTTTCAGCTTTACTTAGAAAAACAAATCCAGGTTTAAGTGCATCTCTGCTCCCAGCCCAGCCATAAATTAAAAAACTTAGACACAGTGTGTGTCGGTGCGGAATGGGGGACAGAAGGAAGGAAGGAAGGGAGGAAGGAAGGAAAGAAGGGAGAAAGGAAGAAGAAAAAAGAAGAGCCCACTACAATCACCTCAGTGCTGGCGTCCTGTCCAACATTTTCTTGGTTGCTGACTTACCTTGCTATCCTGAATGCTTTGTCATCTTGGCATTTTCAGCTCCTCCTAGGAGCTGTAGGCTCAGTGTAGGGAGCTCTAGCACCATGGTCCCAGGTAGCCTCAGCCCTCCAATTGCTGGTGCTACTTGGGCACTGAATGGATCTGTAAGAGATAGGTCGCTGGCAGTATTCTCTTCATAGTGCTCCAAAAGCAGGGGCCCTCACCCTTGAGTGCAGGCTCTGGGTTAGGGCGCATCAGTGGGTGCTTGGTCAGCAGTATATGTCAGATGTCCAGCTCAACTGTCCAGTCCCTCTTGAACAGGTTGGCACAGATCTCACCATTGGCACCCACATCTGGGTGGAAGATCTTAGCCAGGGAATAGGCCTTGGGTGAGGAGGGAGAGAAATCCTTGCCTAGTAGGAGCTTCATGCTGAACAGACCTCTGGCATAGGGATTCCCCTCAGGCCTAGATGGTGACTGGCAGGTCGGTAAGAACCTCCTCTTTAGGGAAGACCTTATTGCCACCAGGTGGGTCCAAAATTCAGTATCCTCTCCTCCTTGTACGCCTAATGTATGGTATGAAGATAGACTGTTTAGTTGGACTTTCTGCACTTCTCTGAGCTCTGTCAGGGATGGGGTTCTAACAGCTGACTGATGTGGTCCCATCGAGGTCTCCCGACCCAGCTCCACTGAACACAAACTTGTACTCTTGCCGCAAAATGCTCAGAAGGTTATACCTGCTTGGCTAGGTCTGTCAGATTTTATCTCGTCCTTTCAAAGAATCCAGGAAAACATCATAAAAAACACACCCACACTGTCAGTGAGATGGAAAGTCCTAAGAATTTCCTTCTCACAGCCTTGAGAGTATAATGACTAGTAATCTCCACCACAGGTCAGTGAGCAAGACGTCACCTACCCGCCAGCATTCATAAAACCTGGCCTGAGGACCTGCTTGGTACAAATTGTAAGGTGCTTATGATTGGTTCAGGACAATCTAAAAGGGAGCAGTTTATTCTTCAATTATCTTAAATGGGACAGTGAAGCCTCACCAAGCTGCCCTAGATTTAGAGATATGTGGCTATCAAATGAATGAGAGCAGGGATAATGGATTCTGCGAACTCTCTGACTTTCTATTTGCAGCAGTCCTCAAATCCTTAGCTCCTGCCCTTTGCCATCGGGCCTCTGGTATGCATGGCTGGAGGGAGCCAACTGTCAGCATGATGCCAGTGAAGGGGAAGCATCAGCACCTTGGCCAAAAACATCATCTTTCCACAGATTCCCAGGTGCTGACATTGACACCTTGCAGTGCTTTGCTGGTGTCGTCTATGGAATATTGTGGACAAAGGCATAGCTGTGCCATCACAGAGGCTCAGAGAAGCCTGGAGGTAGAGGTACCCGGTCCACATGGTTCTGTAGTCTGTGTGGGCCATAAGCTCAGTGACTCACACTAGTTCACTGAGACCCTCACTGCCACTTGGTCTCTACAGACTGTCCCAGGAGTGGTCATGCCAAGGGCACCAGCAGAAACAGATGCTAGACACATCTGCTCTTTTTCTCCTGGGTAGGGTGGTATGGGTGTGGTTTAGGTGGGGAATCCAATATCACTCCGCACTCCTGGAAAAGTAAGACGTATTTCTTTTCCCCGTGTGCCGTGTGGTATCATTGATGTAATTCCCCACGGGAACCGGAAACCAGCCCTGTTGAACACAGAGGGAGGCTGATAATGTTAAGTGTTCCTGGCCAGAGAAGGCTGGGAAACTGTCTTTCCTGGTTGTGGTAGGTTACAGCAGGAAGAGTCCCTCTCATGTTTTATTATGGTGAGACAAAAACCATAAGAAAGGGGTCGGGGAAAACCATCAAAGGACTTCAACTCAGTTACACCTCTCATTCCCCAAGCAGGTATCTGGTAGGCCTATACACTTGGGATATGGAAACAGGGTCTTGCTTTGATGGAATGGGGAGGTTAAAGATGATTAGCATTATATCTTGTCTCACAGAAATGGCCCTAAAATAGGGAGTTTCACTTCCCGGAAGACACGTGGGAGGATCTGAAAGGTTTTTGTCCTTGCTGTCATCTAGGAGAGGAAGAGATGCCATTGCCCCTCCTATAGCTCCCAGACTTGCTCCATGATGAACAGTGGCTTAATATCAGCAGTGTTAAGGCCACATGAGCCTGGGCTAAGGAGGTGACTCACAAAGTGGGGGCGATCAGGTGACATCAGTGCTCCTGGGAGTCTGTTACAAATCCTCAAACCCTGCATTAAACCGTGGAATCGGAGCCTCTGGGGATGAGAGACAGAGATAAGGAGGTGGAAGTTACTTCATGTCTGGGTGCGGTTTTGTTGGTGGTGTCTTGATTAGAGATAGGCTCTCACACAGCTCAGTGCTCCTCAGTGTTCTAGTTTGCTCTCTGCTGCTGTGATAAGCACCATGACTGAAGGCAAGTTGGGGAGGAAAGGGTTCGTTTTAGCTTCCAGCTCTCAGGTCATACTCCATCACTGAAGGAACTCAAGGCAGGAACCTGGCCAAGGTCTGAAGTGAGGCCATGGAGGAGTGCTGCTTGCTGGCTCCTCGGGCCTCTTAGTTGGCCTTTTAAAAAGAACAATAACCCAGGACCACCATCCCAGGAGTGGTACCCTTAGTGGGCTGGGCCCTCTCACATCAGTCATCAATCAAGGAAATGCTCAGCAGATTTGTCTAAAGACCAGCGATGATGGAGGCATTTTTTCACTCTGAGCTTTTCTCCTCCCAGAGGACCTGAGTTTGGGTTAAGTTGACAAAACACCAAACAGAGCAGCAGGCTGGCCTTGAACTTGAACTACTGACTGCCCTGTTTCCGTCTCCCAACAGTGGAGACACAGGTTTTGGACTCTATCCTTGGCTACAGATCGATGACCTAACAGGCTCTCCAGGGGCTCATATGCTAGTGTTTAAAAGCCACTTAATTAAGGAAGGAAAGGCACCTGTCATCATAAACTAAGAAAGATAGTGTCTACATGGACAGTTCCGGGACAGCCAGGCCTGCAGAGAAACCCTGTCTCAGAAAACAGAAATAAATAAATAAATAAATAAAAGTAAATTAAAATAAGCTAAGAATAATACTTAGAAAACCCCGTACTTAAAAGTTCTTAAAATGGGGGGCTGGGGAGATGGCTCAGTGGTTTAGAGTACCACTTGCTCTACCAGGTGCCCCAGGTTCAATTCCCAGCACCCACATGGCAGCTCATGGCTGTCTGTAACTCCAGCTCCAGGGGAATATGAAACCCTGACAGAGGCACACGAAACACAGATGCACATAAACTAAATTGGTTTTAAAAAGTTCTTAAAAATGGTTCTTAAAAGTAATTTGCCAATAATCAGTAGCCTCCAGAAGTTTCTAGGGGTTTGGAGAAATGGCTTATAGTATGTAGTGGTCTTCCAGTGTACCTAAATTCAGTTCCTAGCATCCACATCAGGCATCTCATAATTCTTTGTAACTTCAGCTCCAGGAGATCCATTGCCTCTGACCTCCAGGCACCCATTCTCACATGCATATAGCTTACCTCTCCCTCCATGTTCTTAAACTTGTAACCCGAGAGCTTGGGATGATAGTGTATTATTTATAGAAAACAAAGCATAGTGACCAGAGCACAATTGTGCTGCTACAGAGAGAAGATGGGAAGCAGTCAGTGCCTTCAGGACTCTTGCATTCTGGGAAGGCTAAGGAGTAGCTCAGTGTAGCTTCAGCTACAGAGTGAGTTCAAGACCTTGGGGCTACCCAAGACCCTGTCTCTAAAACAATGATAGCCAGGCATAGCTTTAACCTCAGCACCCAGGAGGAATGTTTTCTCACCCAAACTGCTATCATCGACAGGAACTCATCTAGGCCTGCTCATCGAATATCATGTCTTCCTCCTAAGCAGTTCGATACAATTCTGCCCTACTTGCATGTGGCCCCAGGGGCTCTGGGAGAGGTTAGAGTATATGGGTGGGGAAGAAGGAGAAGATATGCTAACTGTGAACCCACGGGGAAGGCATCATTCCTACTGTAAGATTACCTGTGCTCCTGAGCATAACCACTCACCATTGCTCTGTGAGAAACCTAATAATTCAGTGATCCCTGGGTGAACTTTGGTGGAATCGTATCTTAGTTTGCCACTGGGACCTTAGGAGGACAAGGAAGAGGCGGAGGACGAGGAGGAGGAGGAGGACGAGGAGGAGGAGGAGGAGGAAGAGGAGGAGGAGGAGGAAGAGGAGGAGGAGGAGGAAGAGGAGGAAGAGGAGGAGGAAGAGGAGGAGGAGGAGGAAGAGGAGGAGGAGGAGGAAGAGGAGGAGGAGGGGGGAGGAGGAGGAGACATTGTTTATGTCTCTCCCCATAGAAAGGAATTTTACCAACTTAGGGTGGATCTGTGAGCTCAAGGCCAGCCAGGCCTACATAGTGAAACCCTGTCTTAAAAAGAGAAAAACAAAGATAAACAGGAAAGCAAATATAGACATTGAACCCCAGGTGACCCAGCAGGTGACTGCCGCCACAGTAGTCATGCCTGTGAGATCCACTCAAGTCTTTGATCTACTGGTGGAGATCAGTGAGTTATTAGCAAATAAGGGAAATTGGATACTCTGGGGGGAAAAAAAGGTAAGGTTGCCCTGAAGCAATCCCAAGGAGACCAGGAAGTGGTCAAAGATGACATGGCAAAGGTTAGCCATAGAGCTCACTAAAAAGCCCCAGTGGGTTCAAAGCAGCCTTGGTTGTGGACACAGCCACTCCTTTGCAGCGTGGATTCTGCACGGCCAGGGAAAGCGGCCTGGGAGCCCACAGCTCATTCGCGTTTACTGTATGTTTATGATTATTTTTTCTGTACATTTGATATGAGGGGTATGAACACGACCTGGGACATGACGGAACTCTGTTGAGTGTGAGCAACTGGAGAGGACACATTCATAAAGAAGACATTTACTCCACGAGTGGCTTTTTCTTGGCAGTTTTCAAGCCCTGCATTGTTTGGCTTTGACATTTTACCATCTTCTTAGAAAAGGATATTCTGTTCAGCCATCTCTTGACCTTTTTTTCCTATAGACCTGGGAGGTGTGAGGAACTAAAGGGGTGGCCAGTAAGGAAAGTATTTATTTAATTTATCAAAGTTATCGAGTAAAAGAGGTCAGCAATGGCCAGACACAGAGGTGGAGAAGCCCAGTGATTCTGAGGAAAGCCAGGGAGGGACTGACAGAAGAATAAACTTGTCTTGCCACATGGAATTAGCAAATATCCTTCCGTCCTTCCTTCCTTCTCTCCCTCTCCCTTCTTTCTTCCCCCTTCTCCCTTCTTTCTTCCCCCTCCTCCCTCCTTCCCCCCCCCACTTCTTTTCTGAAACATGGCCAAGTGGCTGAGAATGACCTTGAACTTCTAATCCTCCTGCCTCAGCCTCCCAAGTGCTAAGATTACAAGTGAATACCATCACACCTGGCTTATGAGGTACTAGGGGAATCAAATGCAGGATTTCATGCGTGTCAGGCAAGCGCTCTCTCCAGTGTTACATCTCCAACCCTAGTAGATGTGTTCTCTTCATGTGATAACATCCTGGAGTGACCAAACTCTTGCTCAGAGCAGAGCCCTATTCTATTACCCTCTGCATCTGCACAGTGGGCAGGATATGTTTGATAGTGTGTGGTATGCTTGGTGGGAGGGTGTGCCTTGGCGGACCCATGCTGAAGAATCTCTTCCCCCTGAAGTACCAGCCATAGATGGGTATTGTGTAAAGACAAACACACACACACACACACACACACACACACACACACACACACACACACACACCACACGCAAACCAGAAGCCCAGACTCCTCTGCAATTCCTAAACCTGTCTCAGTTATCTCCCCAAAGCTAAGATTGTAGGTGTGTACTGTGGGGTGGCTACGGTTCAAACCCAAGGCCTTATGCATTCTAGGCTGACACTCTGCACCGAGGTACATCCATAGCCCTGCTTGTTGTTTTCCTTTGAATTATATCTTTTTCATAGAGAACAGGAGAGTATTTGGCTCTGACAAAAGACAAGAAGTCTTTGATAAGTTATTTCTCTGTCTGTAAAACGAGCCCAACTCAAGTCAGATTAAAATATCTACAAACACAGGTTTATGCAGACCAGTTCACTGGCCCCAAGGAAGGAAGCTAAGGAAGTCACCATGGGAAGGGAGATGAGGAGGAGGAAGAGAAATAGAGAAATCTCAAGTGCAGAGAGAAGGAAAGATGGGTAGGAAGAGAGAGAGAGAGAGAGAGAGAGAGAGAGAGAGAGAGAGAGAGGAGAGATCAAAATGTCTGGGTTATATAACAAAGAGCCTCGTCCTGGGATCTGAAACCAAACAGCCCTGATGTGGTGACTTTTTTTTCCTCTGAGAGAGCTAAGAATGTCCTCATTCTTTCCCACCATGTAATATACCACTCTCTAAGGTTCACCCCTCCCTGCCAACCTTGAACTCAAAGGGATTTTCATAAAAGAAAACTGTTTTTGTTATTTGAGAATAGGGTATATATCCCAGGCTGGCCTCAAAGTCATGATCCTCCTGCCTTGGCCTGCTGAGTGCTAGGATTACAGGAATGTGCTCGCCGCCCTGATTTACAGACAAACACTGTTAGTGCATATTTAGGACTGGGAGATGGTTTAGTAGAGCTTGTGCTTAGCACGCTTGAGACCTTTCCATCCTCAGCACCAAGTGAAAACTAATTCCCTCCCTGTGAATGATAACAAGACCTGAAGAACAGTAAGCGTGCACAGGCTGTGTTAGCATTCCTTCTACGCTCTGCCCAACAGTTACCTGGCAACCTTAGCCCCTGGCTCTCTCCTGAGTCTGTGCGGTCGTCCACAACAGAGAGAGCCAATTCTAGATAATGATTCCAGGGCTTGTTTATTTTCTACATCAATGGGCTAAGGGGCATGCGAATGAGTGTCTTAATTACCTATTTCTCTTCGTTTATGATTTTATTGGTGATTTTTCCCTTCGTTGCCCTTTAAGCAAACCACTGTAGTGCCGTAGCACAGTGTGACACTCTGACACTGAGGTTAGCACGGCACACACAGATTGTGCTTCTAAAATGCAGACAGGCAAGTAGGAAAAATAAAACAAAATAATAAAATGCATGAAGGACTTGTGTCATAGGCCTCCAAGTGAGGGCTGCCTACTTTATCTACTTTAGCAACTATAAATATATATACAAAATAATCCATTAAATTAATATGCCCCGGCTTGGCAATGTTGGGGGTGCACATGAAAGCACATCACCATCCAGCCATGTCCCCAGTCTCCTTTGTGTATATAAACACATATATACTACAGTGTGCATATAGAAGTCAGAAAACAACTTGGGGAGGTTGATTTCCTCTCTCTGTGTGGTGGTTTGGATAAGAAGTACTATCATATGCTCATTTATTTGAAAGCTTAGCATCAGAGAATGGCACTGTTTAAAAAGGATTAAGAGGTGTGACCTTTTATTGGAGGAGGCGTGGCCTTTGGGGTAGGCCGTGAGGTTTCAGAAACCCCATTCCAAACCCAGAGGCTCTCTGTTCTTACTGCCTGCTGATCTGAACGTTGAATTCTCAGCTACTTCTCCAGGGTCATGTCTGCCTACCTGCCACCACGCTCCCTGCCAAGATGACAATGGACTAAACCACTGCAACTGTAAGCCAGCCTCAATTAAATGCTTCCTTTATTCTAAGAGTTGCCTTGGTGGCTTTTCACAGCAATGAAATACTGACTGATACACTCTACTGTGTGGGTCCCAGAGATTGAATGCAAGTCATTGGGCCTTTCTGTGCCTATACCCTCTGAGTCATCTCTCCAGCACTTTATTTTATGAGAATTCTTCATTAATTTGCCTAGATACAGCAAAACAAGAGGCTAGGGGTTGATTTAGTGATAACACAGTTCTCAGTGGAGCTTGGGGAAAGAGGTATTTCTGTTGAGCCCTGAGGGAAGAGCTCAGGCCAGGTCGATGCATTTTGGTCTACATGGGCAAGGGAGATCCCAACAAGATGCCAGGCAAAATGGTCTCGTATGTCTTCTTCTTTGTGCAGACCTGCTGGGAGGAGCACAAGAAGAGGCACACTGACCCCTCAGTCAACTTGGCTGAATTCTTGAAGAAATGCTCCGAGAGATGGAAGACCACGTGTGCAATGGAAAAGTTGAAGTTTGAAGATCTGGCCAATGGGCTGGAGAGTTGGCTCAGAGGTTAAGAGCACAGACTGCTCTTCCAGAGGTCTGAGTTCAATTCCCAGCAACCACATGATGGCTCACAACCATCTGTAATGAGATGTGGTACCCTCTTCTGGCACACAGGTGTACATGTAGGCAGTATGCTATATACATAATAAATAAATCTTAAAAAAAAAAGATTTGGCCAAGAACGACAAAGCTCATTATGACAAGGGAGTGAAGAACTATGCTCCTCCCAAAGGTGTTAAGGAAAGAAAAAAAAATCCCACAGCTCCAAAACCACCACCATCTGCTTTCTTACTCATTTGCTCTTAGCATTGCCCGAAGATCAAAAGTAAACACCCAGGCCTGTCTATTGGAGAGAACTGCAAAGAAAGTGGGCGAGATGTGGTCTGAACAATCTGTCAAAGATAAACAACCATATGAGCAGAAAGCAGCTAAACGAAAGGAGGAGTGTGGAAGGATATTGCTGTGTACCGTGCCAAGGGCAAAGGTGAAGCAGGAAAGAAGTGTCCTGATAGGTCAATAGGTTCAAAGAAGAGGAGGAGGGGAGGAAGATGAAGAGGAAGAAGAGGAGGAAGAGAA
The DNA here is from genome assembly GCF_021556685.1 of Rattus norvegicus. Classification (NCBI taxonomy): domain Eukaryota; kingdom Metazoa; phylum Chordata; class Mammalia; order Rodentia; family Muridae; genus Rattus; species Rattus norvegicus. The sequence continues at coordinate 119,667,891 of NC_141536.1, forward strand.
GGAGGAAGAGGAGGAAGAGGAGGAGGGGAGGAAGATGAAGAGGAGGAAGAGGAGGAAGAGGAGGAGGAGGAAGAAGAAGAGGAAGAAGAGGAGGAGGAGGGGAGGAAGATGAAGAGGAGGAAGAGGAGGAAGAGAAGGAGGAAGAGGAGGGGAGGAAGATGAAGAGGAGGAAGAGGAGGAAGAGAAGGAGGAAGAGGAGGGGGAGGAAGATGAAGAGGAGGAAAAGGAAGAGGAGAAAGGGGAGGAAGAGGAGGAAGAGGAGGATGGAGAATAAATTGCTGTCCTAAAATGTGTGGAGTGTATGTGCTTAGGCAACTACTTTGCTAAGAATGTGAAATTCAAGTGCAGCTCAACATTAGCTCTTGTATAAAAACTATAGATTTTTTTGTATAGCTGATGACATTCTTTGTAGAGAAAATACTTTTTAAAAAGACTTTGTGGCTTTCTCAGGGGATACAATGTACAGTTAGATTTAAAGCTTTTGGTGTCAAATGTTTCTAAATACTTAATGCTCTCTTTAATTCTAATGGTAGCAAAACAATCTTTATAGGAATTTGTATTACTAGTAAAAAATTTTTTTAACTTGTAATGAAATAATGTATATTGCTTGCAAAAAAAAAAAGTTGCCTAGGTACAGGAATACAAGCCTTTAATCCCAGTACTTGGGAAGTAGAAATAGGAGAATCAGAAACTCAGGATTGATCTTGGCCACAGAGAAAACTGAAGGCCATCCTGATATATACAGCAGGCTCAACTTAAACAGATAAAATACATAAACTTCAAAGAATGTTGTTATCCTTTGAAGAGCCAAAGTGCTACAGTTTAGATCTCTTGCTTTGCTTGACTGCTTATTTTATTCCTGGGACAGAATCTTGCTATGTAGCCCAGGCTGGCCTTGAAGTCGAGATCTCCCTGTCTCATTCTCATGAGCGTTGGTTGCAGGCATGGTGCATTACTACATCTCATTTGTAGTTTAGCTCTTGACTGTCACTAACAACCTGAGTGCTAACGACTTGGGCACTGTTAGAAGATGGTGGAGCCTTCAGAAGGTGGTGCCTAGAAGAAGGAAGTTCAGTCATGGTCGGTTTGCACTGAGAGGAAGCTAGCCCTGCCCCTTCTCCCACCAAGTGAGCAAACCTCTTTAGCTGTGTCATGACTAGGTGGCCCAGAAGCCACAGAGCCAAGTAGCTGTAAACTGGAGACTCTGAAATCAACAGCTAAAATGAACCTTTCTTCCTTTAAGCTGACGATCTGTTTTGTCTCACGCACAGAAAGGTGATTCAGTTACTGTCTATCCCAAGCTTTTAGATTTAGTTTTTTGAGTCAGTGTCTTATGTAGTCCAGGCAGGCCTCAATCCCACTCATTATGTAGCTGGAGACTGCACTGAACTCTTTGTCCTGGCCCCACCTCCTAAGTACTGAAATTATAGGTACAAATCACCATGTCTGACTCAAAAATAAATTACAAGGAACTTTTAATTAAAGAAAACAATTGAGAGCGGAGCCTGGTGGCATTGGCCTAGAATCCCAGCTGCTTAGGAGGCTGAAGTGGAAGGACTGCAAGTTCAAGGCTTACGTCAGCAACTTTTCATCCCCCTCTCTACCCGCTGGGTTTATGCAGTAATTTCAAGGAGACCCTGGGTACCAGGACTAGAAAACAAAATACATTTTGTAACTCATTACTCCATCCTGAGGAAGAGGGAGTAGGGTTAGAAGGGTTCCCTTAGCTAAGGACAAGCAGGGCACAGTAAGGCCATTGTGCACCCTGCACAGATACAGTCACAGCACCGGCGGGGAAGCTGTAGGAGGGGAGGAGAATAAAAGGACAGAGGAGGAGGGAAGGAGGAGAGGAGAAAGGAGGAGGAAGAGGAGGAGGAGGAGGAGGAAGAGGAGGAGGAGGAGGAGGTGCAGGAGGAGTAGGGAGGAGAGTTAATCATTTGCTGCCGGTCATTTTGGAGTAGATGAGCCTGGGCATTGACCATCATGGAGTGCTGTCTTTTCTTGTCTCTGAGATCATGGTTAAAGGCAATGACAGTAAAATCAGTTAGGGCTCAAACACTACTGATAAAAGCAGGCGAAGCCAGTCATTCTTGGCAAGGTCCCTCAGGTTCCTTGTGTACTCGCTTAGTCTATACAGTGAGGTCTACCTCGAGTACATCTGTTACAGGTGCCAAGAGCCTTTGATCCCAGGACTCTGGAGGACAAGGGAGCAGGATCCAAGCTTCAAAGGGTCCCAGGTTGCACAGGAATTTCCCGAACACAGTAGCTACACTGAAAGACCCTGCTTTAAAGAGGCAGACTAGATCTCCACCAGCAGAACAGATAAGGCAAATGCTGCATATGCACAGAACGAGATTATGTACAGACATAAGAAGTGTGCTGAGTGTGGTGGTACATAGCTTTAATCCCAGCACTCAGGTTACAGTGGCAGGCAGATCTCTATGAGTTTGAGGGCAGCTTAGTCTAGACATCTTAGTGAGTTCCAAGACAGCCAGGTGTGTGTGTGTGTGTGTGTGTGTGTGTGTGTGTGTGTGTGTGTGTGTGTGTATGAAGGGGGAGCAAGAGCTTTTAGGAGGTGGGGGTAGAAATATGAAATCCTGATACTATAAAGAAATAGAACTGGAAGTCATATTAAACCAAATAATAAGATTCAGAAAGGAAAATATCCCTGACTGGGATTAAAGACATATGCCACTGTGCCCAGCCTCACATATTTTCTCTTCTATTCAGAACCAAGATTAAACTTGTACATGTGATCCAGGCTTGGTGGTACAATTCTTTAATCCAAACTCTCAGGACACAGAGGCAGGTGGATCTCTGTAAGTTACATGGCAGCTTGGACTTTACAGTGGATTCCAGGACAAGTCCTGACCCCTTCTCAATGTAAAAATCATATATATGTGTGCATAGACATCTACACTCTGCCCCCAATACTTTTTAAGGGCTGGAGATATGGCTCAGTAGCAGAGAGTCCACATAGCATGTCCAAGAGCCCCAGCACCACCAGAAGAAAAAGAAAGTCTTTGCTTATAAGGCAAGCGATTATCGGAAAACAAGAATCAGAGGTCGTGAGCCATACCTGAAAGCATAGCACTTGGGAGCCTGAGACCAAAGGTCGGCTGTGAGTTTGAGGTCAGCCTGGGACACACAGTGAGTTCCAACCTGTGACCACTCTGCACTAGAGAGACCCTGTTTCTACAGATCACATTATGTTTTGACTAAGAAGTATTTCCATACTATATGTACTATATGTATCATTTCAATCGACAAAATGATATGCATACCACGATGTTTCTAAGTATACACACACAGTAGGCTGACTCACTCTGCTAGGTTATGTGTGTACTCCCTCACACAGATGCCATGTGTGGTGAGGACATTTTATACCTACCTCAGCATCTCCTGAGGATACCGCCCATTGCTAACTGCAGTCAGTGTGCTGAATGGCAAACCCCTCCCTTGTCCAATTCTTCCTATCTAACTGGAAATTTTCACTCCGACTTTTATTGCCACCACCTCTTGCAACCCCTGCTAACCACCGTACTGTCGTCTTCTCTGTGATAACTGCCTGGGTTGCTCATATGAGATCATATGGTATTTATCTTTGTATACTTGACGTGTTTGTCTTAAGGTAATGTCTTCCAGCTACATCTATGTGGTTGCAAATGATAGAACTTCATTTTTTAATGGCTAATACTATTACACTGTATATATGTACCTTTAAAAAAAACCCGTTAATCCACCGATGGACATTAGGTTCTTCCCATTTCTTGGCTGTTGTGAAGAGTGCTAGGTTAAACACGGGAGTAGAGATTTCTTTTTGAGATAGGTATTGATTTCATTTCCTTTGCATAAATATCTGGTACAACTACTGGATCATATGTTTGCTGTGGAATTTATGGACCCTCAGCATAGTTTTCTGTAGGGGTTGGACTAATGTATATGCCCACCAATGCTGTGCTGTGCCGTGCAAGGCTTCCAGTTTTTCCTTGTTAATATCTATTGTCTAACATGGTCTTTTCAAATGTTCTTTATTAATTTTTGTTTATATGAGTACATTGTAACCATCTTCAGACACACTAGAGGAGGGCACCAGATCCCATTACAGATGGTTGCGAGCCACCATGTGGTTGCTGGGAATTGAACTCAGGACCTCTGGAAGAGCAGTCAGTACTCTTAACCACTGAACCATATCTCTAGCCTGATATATATATATATATATATATATATATATATATATATATATATATATATATATGTATATATATATTTTTTTTTACTCCAGCTAGAGAGGACCAAGGGAACGATTATATTGAAGGCCAGATTGGAAGACCAATGATTTCATAGGGGCTGTGTTACTCATAGGAGCATGCATGACTTGAATATGACACTGATAAGCCACACCCCCCACACTCCCCACCAGCAGGCAGCTGGCTGCATTACAGAAGAGTGTCCTGACCCCACCAGTGGGGAGAGTCCATTGAGAGTCTTGTAAGTTTCTTGGGGGTTCATGAACTTTCTGAGCCTCCATTCTCACTTCATGAGGAAATGTTTCAGTCCAGAGGAAAGAGCTTCATAGTGGTGCCTGCTAGCTTCTGGTTTGCTTGTTTTGGTGCCTTGGGTCTTACCAGGGCCTCATACATTTTAGCCAAGTGTTCTGCCACTGAACTGTGTCCCCAGTCCTTGGAATTTTTAGAACTCTAGCTTGATCAAATGGCAGCCCGAGTAGCAATTCTACAACAAATACAAGACACAATGAAAATATTCCAGGTCAGCAATGAACTCGTGCAATTTAGAGAGGCTTACGACCTCTGGTAATTCCACAATACTAAATCTATGTAGGTCTGAATTCGGTACCAGCAAGGGTTATGTGTGTAGAAGATATAGTCCCAGATTTTTTTTTCTTTTTTTCGGAGCTGAGGACCGAACCCAGGGCCTTGCGCTTGCTAGGCAAGCGCTCTACCACTGAGCTAAATCCCCAACCTGTAGTCCCAGAATTTAATCGTACTTTTCTTTCAGATGGTAAACGTAAGGCTCGGAGAGGTTCAGTCACTACAGTCACACAGTTGTCAGTAAGAGAGCCAGAGTTCTTGCTGGATGCCTCAACTCCATGTCCAAGGCACTTCTTGCTTTTCTCTTCAATGTCAACAGCTGAAGGTGGCTCCGGTCCATGGATTAGATATGTCTGCCTCTAGCATCATTGTATTCATTATTTTTTGTTTCTGTGACAAAATTTGATAAGACACAAATTAAGGGAGGACAGATTTATTTTGACTGACAGTCCCCAGTTTCCAGTTCAGCACAGTTGGGAAAGCACGGTAGTGGGTACAGGATGCAGGAAGCAGAGAGTGAGGGATGCTCGCTCAACTTCTTGTTTATGTTCAGCTTATGACTTCAGCCCACGGAACGCCACACAGCTAAGGTGGGTCTTCCCACCCCCACTAATCAGAATAGAAACTCCCTCCCAGACACACCGAGGGGCTTGTCTCCTTGATGATTCCACATCCTGTCAAGTTGATAATCAGTTCTTGACTGTCAGAATCTGCAACTATCTTTCTATTTACTGTGTTCTCACAACCCGGGTGCCAGGAAATGAACTGTAGCTTCAGCCATTGCAGAATGTTTTCAGAGCAGGTTGTCAGTAATGCTCCTCATTCTTACAGCCCAACCGTCTGTTATTTGTAAATACTTAAGTGCAGCTGACAGAGTGGCTCTGACACTAGGTACTGAGAAGTTACTGGGAAATGAAACTTGAATTACACTTGCATATAAATGCGTTTACTTGGGAACTTTGTAGTCTCTTTGATAGACGTTTAAGCGCCAACTAATTATCTAATTGTATCTTTAGAGTACCGTTGCAACAGCAATGGTATGTTTTCAGATTCATTATTACTTAACCCTTGAACTTTAGTGATGTTTTCTTTCCCCTTTCAGAAGGATAATTTCCCAAATGACAGTGATCGGTAGGTCAAAGTTCAACATGACACAGAGATAAAGTAATTTCAAAGGGCCTCAACCTGTTTTGAAAATCGCTATTTTGTTCTTTCACTAAATGATTCTTTCCCTCCTGCTGAAGGACATTTGGGTGAGGTAGGTGGCTTACCTGACAGCATAGATTTAATCATAAAACATAAATATAGGAGCTGGAGAGATGACTCAGTTGTCAAGACCATGTACTGCTCTGTGGGAGGATCTAAGTCCACTTCCCAGAGCCTGCATCGGGCAGCTCACTCCAGTTCCGGAGCACCTGATGCTGTCTGCTGACCTTCTCAGGCGCTGTACTCAAGTGTACAGAGCCATCCTCACATACACATAATAAATTAAAATAGTTAAAAATAAAATTATAAACCACACGAATACAAAATTGTGATGCGAGTCAGCTATGAAGCCTGTACATCATCAATGGTAAGAGAACAGAGAGTCAGGCCTGGAGAAGTGGTTCAGTTGTTAAGAGCACTGGCTGCTCTTGCTGAGGACCTAAATTTGATTCCCAGCACCCACATGGTGTCTCACAACTACACCACTCTCACGGTGTGGCCCAGGCTGGCCTGGAGCTCACAATCCTCTTGCTTCAGCCTTCTAAATGTGGATTATAGGCGCACACCACCACACTTACTAACGTGCTGTATTTTGCTGATTAAGATTTGTTGTTTTCGGGGTTGGGGATTTAGCTCAGTGGTAGAGCGCTTGCCTAGCAAGCACAAGGCCCTGGGTTCAGTCCCCAGCTCCGAAAAAAAGAAAAAAGAGAAAAAAAAAAGATTTGTTGTTTTCCCTTTTCTGTTTGGAGATGGGATGCTCTAGGGCAGACTCAAGTCCTTCTCCCACTTTAGCCTTTTGAGTGCTGGGACATGAACTGTATCCAACTTAAGATGCTGCTTTGGTGGCTGCTTCAGTCAGTTTTTAACTTCTTGTGCCCAGAAAGTGATAAAAGAGGATGGTCAGGAGCAGGCTACAGGCTAAACAAAGTTATTGAGATCTCAGAACTTTGCTCCAGGAAGCTCCATTGGAAAAACAACCTTCATCATGGAAAAAAACGACACCAAAACTCGTAAGTAGACTCATGAACTGTTTACCAAACGAATGAGATAACGGCAAAAGGCAAGGACTCTGAGTTTTGCTTCACTGATTACAGGGAGTAAAGCCATGTTTGGGTGTGATTGTTGAGTTAGGTGTGGGTGGGGAATGTGACCAGAGCAGCACTTTAACCTGGGTCATTGAACTGGGATCCGGATGGAAATATGCAAAACACAGACCTGGTCCTTGCCCTTGAGACAGCTACCATTTTTTTTTTTTTTTTTTTGTGGGAAGAGAAGGAAGAGCAAAAGGATTTAAAGAGATAAGTAGAAAGTGAGGTCTCCTGGGAGGAACAGGCAACTCCTATTTGACAAGTCGGGGGAGGTTCCTGAAGGGAGAACTCTGCAAAGCTGAGATCTGAATATATTACAAGAACCAGAAAGTAGAAAAGAATGTTCCAAAGGAGTGAAGCTGTGATGAAGAAAAACTCAGGGTGAGAAGGAACAAGCATGGGGAATTTAAAAGAAACATATAATCAGTGTGTAGGTGGAGCCCTGCGGAATGATGAGAGATTTATATGTGGTGGTTTGAATATGCTTAGCCCAGGGAGTGGCCTTAGATGTGGCCTTGTTGGAGTGGGTGTGGCCTTGTTGGAGTGGGTGTGGCCTTGTTGGAGGATGTGTGTCATTGTTGGAGTGGGCTTTTAGACCCTCCTCTTTGCTGCCTGGAAACTAGTCTCTTCAGGCAGCCTCAAGATCAAGATGTAGAACTCTCAGCTCCTTCTCCAGCACCATGACTGCCTACACACTACCATGACTGAACCTCTGACAGAGTAAGCCAGCCCCAAATGTTGTCCCGTATAAGAGTTGCCTTGGTCATGGTGTCTCTTCACTCTTCACAGCAGTGGAAACCCAAACTAAGACACGTGTGCACACATTTCCACAGTATTTGAAACGGCCAAACCTCAAGCCCTATTTGCCTTTTTCAATATCTATCTATCTATCTATCTCTGGCTGACCTGGAATAGATAATTAGACTAAAATGGTCTTGAACTCACAGAGAACAGCCTGTTTCAGCCACTTGAGCAATAAATTATAAAGACATTTATCACTATCACTGGCTCAAACACTATGTTTAAATTTTTTTTAATTACTTTTTAAGCTTTATGGGTGTTTTGCACCATGTGTGTGCCTGGTGCCTTCGGAGGCTACAAAAGGACATTCACTGCCTTCTCCGGAACTGGGTTTAGAAAAGGTTGTTAAATGTCATGTAAATGCTGGGAACTAAACCTAGGTCCTTGGGACGAGCAGCCCATGCTCTTCACTGCTAAGCCATCTCTCTAGCCCCTCAAGTACTATTTTTAAAGACATTCCTCTATCTTGCAGGACTCCTGATGTGTGGGGTCTCATCCAAAGGTATCTAGAGGAGACTGAATATATAGGACCCCTTCAAGAATATGGTGGGGAGAAAACAGTCCTCAGCCTAGTTAAACAGAATTGGTTTAGACTAGCTTTTTACAGTAGTAGGCACAGTGGACAGCATCAAACTGGAGTGGAATCATTTGTGCTAACTGTCACTTAAATGAACTTAGAAACAAGTTTGCTTCTTCCATAGTTCTGGTTAAGACAATCTCCTCCTTTTAAACCTATAAAGACAATACTCTAGAACTTGGGCTTTTCATTCTGTTTCCATTTCTCTCAGTCACATCTCCCCATAAGCAGACCCATGCTGCTCTAGAACTCTCCTCTAGCTCTAGGCTGAGTTTGTTCTGATTGTGTCCTTTCTTGCGAGGAGTGGAATTTTGGACTTCACCTATCCAGACACCATGCTACGCTGTATCCCCAGCCCTTCAAATTTTATCTCTCAACAGTCAGTCCTCCTTTTGTGTGGTCCTGAAATTTTAGCCCGAATAGAACCCATGAAATGATTAAAATATTTTTTAATGCTTTGAGAGAATTTTGCTAGCCTGAAGCTCCTGATCGTCCTGCCCACCAGGCCTCGGGTTTAGAGTGTACTTCCAAAGCAAGTACACTCTTAGTCCTTTCGTCTTAGTCCTTTTTAAGAGACTTTGCATGTTAACAGTTTCCCAGTTTCTTTGGTGTCTAACAACAGCACTTAGAGCAACTAGATATCCCAGATGACTTGTGTGTTGTAGGGAGGGGTAGGGTGGGGCAGGCAAATGCCCTCAGTTAATATGGCCGCAGCTGCCTTGCTTTGCTCTTTTCTGGCCCTAGCAAATACCGGTTCAACGACTTCCTTTGAAACCTCGCTTTTTCCATAACAAAGATGGAGCCGACGCTTCCGGTTCCGGGCTCTTGCGGTCAGGCCGGTGAGTGACCCGGGTTCTGAGGAATGGTTGCGGGTTTTAGTTCAGTCCTGGAGGGCGTGAGAAGGGAGCAAGGAAGCGAGGAGGGAAGGGAGGAGCGCAGAGTTTATTCCACGGGTTTCCCCGGCACGCGCCCCGCCCCGCCCCTCCGCTCCAAGCTCCGCCCACTGCGTTCTTCTACCTGGCTCTGGAATTAGTAGTCGAGATCAGGATAACTTCTATTTAATTATCTATTTCGGTGTTTTAAGTTTTTGTTTTGTTTGAGACAAGGTCTCTCGACATATCCCTGGTTTTCCTGGAATTCACTCACTACGTAGATCAGGCTGGCCTCGAATTTACAGATAGATTCTCCTGCCTCTGCTGGGATTAAAGGCGTGGGCTACCAGGGGTCTATTATAATTTTAAACAGCAGTCTTAGTAACCTTGATGTTTCCTTAAAATCTAAAGTGTAAACTACAGTCTGTTTTGTACATTAGCGGAGCTGTGCAACTTGGACTGTTCTCCCCACCCCAAAGAAAACTAACTGTTCTGAGGAACACAGTCCCGAGCATCGCTCCGCCCACCACCTGCCCCTACCCCAGTCTGTCTCTGGAGCTGGCTCCATCGTGTACACTGCTAGATGTTCCGTTTGTGTCTGTGACTCAGGACTGTGTGTTTCTTGTGATGTGACAGTGGATATTGTTGTGCTGCCTTTCCCCTTGTCCTTCTTTCTTTTTCTTTCAGAATAGAAACTATGTGAATAGTTTAGTGGTAAGGCAAGCCCTTGGTTTGTGTGCTTGAGGACCTGGGTTCGATCCCCCAGTTCCCCCTGTCTCATCGTTTTCTCCTGACCCATTCGCCGACTCTCAGACAGTATGTTTAGAAGAACATGTGCAGCTGCTTATTTTATGGTGCAAAGGATTCTGCTTTTCAGCACAATTTTTTTTGTTTCCTTTTGGTCCAGTGCCCAGTCTGGGGTTTTGGGCATTTAAGTGATCCAAAATGCAAAGCAAGATTATCACCTCAGGGATTCTTTTCATCAGTGACCTTCAGTTTGATGTTCTTTCAAGCCTCCTTTGAAGGCAAGCAGAATATACCGGGCTCATCCATGACCTCTTCGCTCCCTTCCACAGGCCTCCAGTGCAGGGTTACATAACGGAAGCGGAAGCCAGAGGTGCCTTGCAGAGGTCCTGCTGAAGCTCCAAACTTGCTTAGCTGTTAGAGCGCCCGCAGAGAGACGGGATGTTCTGTTTTTTGGAAACCTTATCTTTCCACTCCTTTTAGAAGTGCTCAGCTGATACCTTGGCTGATCCTCTGCCTGAGCAAGTGTCTGCAGCATGTGACTGGATGTCCTCAAACAAGGACCTGGCCAGGCGTCAGTGTTGATTTGTTTTCTATACTTGCTGGCTTTGCCTGATCAAGGTTATAGCACTGAGGCTGCTCAGACATGAGCGACTGAAGGCCTTCGAGCTGGGCTCTTTCATTTGGGAGCAGCTTTTTAAAGTGTAAAGATAGGATTATCTGCAGCAGGAATGGGGCTGTTGCCGGTGAAGCACTTGGTGTAGGGGTCGAATCTACTATACTGTTGACAAATGTGAGTTCGCCTTATTACACCGCTCGTATTATTCTGAAATTGCCTCCTTCATTAAACATATGTCTTTGAGATCTTTCAAGTTCTTTTAATTTATTCTCTGTTGTGTTCTACCATTTTAACAGCTGTATAGTATTCCTTGACTTGAAGAAATTCCAAACCCATTCCTCATCTTCTCTAAGTCCATTGACAGCAGTGGCATCCAAACTGTCTCTTCTAGTTCGCTTCCTCCTTAACCAATTTCCCTGTTTATTCCATTGTTAAGTTCTGGCCTCCTTTTAGTTCTTATCTGTGTTCTTAATCTTCCCTTTAGTCTTAACTCATAGGACTTTGGCATAGTTCATAGAAGCTCTGTTACCTAGACTACTGTAGGGTATGGGTGTCTGTCGCTCATGGGATTGCCTGCTGCCAGTATTGAGCCAGCTCCAGTCCTGTCAGCCCATCTGCTTTCCAGCTATGAAGTGTGTAAGCACAACTGTGCATCTACACGTCTGGATGGTGCAAGGCGGCAACCCTAGCATTGGGTACTATCATAAAAAAGCTGATTGCTGTCCGCAACTCATGAGAGATGTGGGCAGGAGCGGGTGTACTGCAAGGGACTTCTCCTGTAGAATCCAGATTCAAGACCCTGGAAGGGAAACACTGGGATTTTCTTGGGGTTCATTGTTGGTTTGTTTATTGGTTGGTTGATTTGTCTTTGTTTTTTCAATTTGATTTCTTTTTATGTACATGGGTGTTTGAATTTGTCTTTATGTGTGTTTCATGTGTGTCTGCGTACCATGTTCATGTAGTGCCCTCAGTCCTGTAGATCCCCATCTGCACCTAGCATAGGTGATGCCTGAGTGCTGGGGTTACAGACATGAGCAACCACACCTAACATAAGAGGTCTTTGATGCTCATTTTAAACTCCCAGTGCCCCGTGATGATGTGGGTCTCACATGGCTCTTGCCCCTCAGCCTTTGGTTTTATTTTATTTTTTAATTCTGAGCAGGGACTCCTCTAAGGGTCCAGGCTGGCTCTCCTGCTTCCGTCTCCTAAGTACTTTCAATTCTGTGCCTGTAACACCAGGCCTGGCTTAAGCTGGTTATTATTCCTTTCCTTATTTTTTTGCATTAGCACAGGGAGTAACATGTTTCATCCTTGCCTCTTCATACATGCACTGTGTTCTCGTTGCTCCCTCCTCTCCCATTAAACTGGCTTTCCTTTAGCCATGGTCATGCCTTCCCAGCAGCCCTGGGGTGGGGGTAATGTCTTCCTAGAGCCCACCTCCATTTCTAGTCTTCCTTGTCTAAATTCAGAGTCAACACAGCTGGTTTCTGTTTGGGTCTCCCCAGACTCTGAAGGACGTGTGGTGACTGTTCACCTCTGTGTCCCTAGAGCCTCCTGGGTCAGCCTCTTGAGTGTTGGGATTATAGATATTTGCCATTATGCCTGGCCCCCAGCTGAAATTAGGATTGATTTTTTTTTCTCAAGTGGGAGTCTCACATTAAGGGAACTTGGTACCCAAACACTGGATCAAAGGAGAGGGGAAGAAAAACTATGACTTAGGGGAAGAGAGTAGCTGCTCTTCTGGCCTCCTTGGGCTGTGCTTTGTGAAACTCCTACTGCATGGAGCCTGCGACATGGAGCTGTTTTACCTCCCTCACAGGCCTATGGACTCCCAGGCAGCCACGCCCAGCAGCCTGTCCGAAGAGAGCTGTACCTTGGATCTACCTATGGTGTGTGACTCCATGGGTTATGAAGCATCCCAGGGAGCCAGCCAGGGAAGCGACAGCACCTCTCTGAGTTCTCTGGAACCCCATCCTTTCCCTTCTTCTTCAACTGCCGATTCAGGTAACATTCACGGTTTGCATCAACCAGCTTTAAGAAAACAGTGACACAGCAGAGACACAGGCACATGGTCGTTCTTACTGTGTAAGTTACCTTACATAGGAAAGCACTTTACCCAGCAAAGCTGTGGGGAAGGACTTCAAAGCCTCCCCGAGCAACAGGATGGTGCTCAGGAACTGGTGATGTGGAGGTGAACGCCCAGGTCCTTTCCTCATGGAGCTCAGAGCTTGGGGTGATCCAAACACTGTGTCTAGACAAAGGGGAGAAGGAAGGGTGGCAGGTCTGATGTCTGTCCAGATGCGCTCAGTTTAGGAGGACACTCAGTTTGATAAAGGAAGTGGAACTGTACTTTTTGTTCTTTTAAGACTGCAGAAAATAGCAGTGTGTCCTACTGTGTGCAGAGGAGTGAGGAGGATAGAGGCGTCAGTGCTTCTCTTGGGAAGGATACTCTGGGCAGATACAGGGTATGAGTGTGTGCATGCTGTGTTGTGTGTGTTTGTGTGTGTGTGTGTGTGTGTGTGTGTGTGTGTGTGTGTGTGTGTGTAAGAATAGCTTGCAGGAATCAGTAGCTCTCGTCCTCCACTGTGTGGGTCCCAGGGCTCATCAGGTTTGAGCCACCATCCTAGTCCCTGCGTTCTGGATTTAAATAAGAACCTTTCTGTAAAATGTCCTAACTGCATTGCAGAAGTTGCTAATTTAAGGCTAATGATCACTAGCAAGCTGGGAAGCCTGTCTCTTTCCCATTAATTATTCAATCCATAATCCACAAACCTGGATTCAAATTTAAAGGTGCCGCTTGCTGGCCTGTACCTCTCTGTGTAGCCCAGGCTGGCCTAGACTAACCTTGAACTCACACTGACACATCTACCGGCCTTATCCGTCAGAGTATTGGGATTAAGTGTTGAGCCACCACCCCTGGCTCCACAGAGACTCGCTTGGCGTCTTGCTATGGGGATGAGGCTAGGCTTGAACTCCTGGTCCCCCTCACTCTGCCTTCCCAGTGCTGGCAATACAGGCACGTGCTCCCACACCTAACCACCTGTCGTGTCCGTGTAAGAGCCCGTTTGTTGTCATTGTTTTGTTTTTGTTTTTTTATTTCCATGTTGAGTCCATTTACCCCCTATCACTGCATGTTTGTAAGTAGTTGGAGCTGTAGCCTGTCTGCAGATTCCTGTCAACAGCGTGCCCTTGTTCTGACAGTTCTGGACCAGCCGTGTGTTCAGACCCAGGCTTGCCTTTACTTTGATCCCCAGGGGTCCCCACAACTGCTGTTCAGGCCCAGACTCTTAGCACCTCCAGTTCCTAAGCCAACTGGATGTTAGTTTTTGTGGCTTCTGTTCTGTATTGTAAGGAACTTCTGAGGAGTCTTCCAACTGGAGGTCACTTGGGGTAGCTCTGCAGTGTTCTGTAACTTCAGTATGCACTCAGGAGCCCTTGGCAGTGTTCATGTGGCTTGTGCTTGGTTCCAAATATAGTCAGCTATGGTGAGCCAGCAGAGCATGCTGGGGGCCTTGGGATGGAGGCCTGATAATAGCCTCCCTAGCTATTAAGTTAGACAAAAGCCAGGTACTGACTGTGAGAATCCAGTCATGGGCTGAGGGCTCAATTGTACAGCTTACCTGGCATGCTCAAGGCCGTGAGTTCAATCCCAACACCAGAAAAATAAGAAAGATATATTAGAATTCAATCAAATTATCCCTTTGTCACAATGTCCATGAAATCCAGGCATGAGGTGGCAAAGAGTGAAGTGTATAGTAACGGAGTGGGGCAGCCTCCAGACAGTGGTGTACGACTGCAGCAGGTAAGCCAGCGGCAGCCACCAACGCCCGGACAGGATGTGCAGCGCGCAGGTGGCTTCTCTGAGGCAGGGTCACTGTACTGACCCCTGAGAGAATGGCAGGGGGAGAAGGCTGGCTTCAGGGTTCTGTTCTCTTTTGTTTGCTTGTTCACTTGAGACGCGGTCTCAGGCATAGCACAAGCTAACCTGGAAGTCTACAGGATCGACTTAGAATGGGGACCTCTCCTCAACTTCACATTTCACAACCGGACGAGCCATCATGACCTTGGTTGATGGTGACGTTTGCTGCTTTCAAAACTAGATGGTTGATACTGCATCTTTGAACAGCCACTGGAAGAGTAAAGCTAGTAACATTTTAAGCTTTAAGCAAAGCCTCCTTATATAAAGGTCTCTGAGACTTATCACCAGAACCATCTATGTGTAAAACCACTGTTTGGGTGGGTTTGTGTGCAGTCCCGGGAAGTCTGTACCTTCCGCTAACATGAATTAATTTCATGAAAACGTACAATCAGCTCAAGTGGAGGACTGAAGTGTCGTGGATTTCAGAGACTGGAAACAGCATTTCTGCTGCAGTTGAAGTCCCAGTTTCCTTCCACCCTTTCTCTGTTTGCACCACAGTTTGCAAAAATGGTGGATGATGGGGGTTGCCATGGTCCATAAATAAAGTAAGGCCAGGTACACATCCTTGATCCTGGACCACAGTTCTTGTATACACTGAGTCTGAGATCCCAAGCTGCGGCCTCTCCAAACCCACCTGACACAGGGACCCACAGAGCCAAGATGGTGGCCCTTTTACTTCTGCATCCCTTGATTGTTTTTCCCCAGGCACATAGCACCACCCCACCTCCCCACAGGACGAAGCCTGCTCTGGCGCAGACGCCTATGCTCATGTTCAGGAAGCAAACTGATGGACACTTCCTACCCTCACTGGATGTGTCTGACCCATTACCACTCGCCATGCCCAGGAGGAGGCTATTGGAGGCAAGAGGGATGCGTTTTTAGATTACTTTCTAAGAAATCAAAGAGTCATAAGGATCCCAGGAATACGTTAGGAAGACCTTGAAAGTTTCTTTCATTTCAGTCTGGTATGACAAAGGCAGGAGAGGCTGGGCTCTCGCCTGCCTTGATAGCTGTGTGTGCCCTGAGGTTACCAGACAGGCCCTTCTCAGGAAGTTGAAACAAACAACCATTGCCTCACAGGCAGACTCATGAGCCTCCTCCCCGCGCCTGTCCTGGTAGATAAGGGTGAAGACTCACTGCTGCCAAGAGGTCTTCCTGGGGCAACATTTCCATCCCAGTGTGTGAGCCTCTCTGAGACTGTGCTTCCTCACTTTCAGGACTCCGTAATCTGGTAGCCATGTTATTTGTTCAAAACAACCAATGTATCAGCAGTGCAAGGCTCCACAGGGGCATGGCCGCTGACACAGACCCTGAGACCACCCATTATATAAACCTGGACTCCTGATTTAGGCTGAGCCAACTCTTAGTGTTTGAGACGCTTGATTCCCTCTTTGGACGCTCTCCCTCCCTGATCAACTCCAGTTCACTGCATGGGCTGTCTATCCATCCTTCCCAGCCAGCTTCAGACTTGGCAATGGACTTGAACTTCTTGCCCATTAGATACTCACTGGCCTAGATGCAGGACCACAGAGAAGCACAGATAGGCAGAGGCAAAGAGCCATATATAGCAATGGTCTCCATTCACTATCGCAAAGGCCAGGTCACAGGTTCCATAGGGCATGTTCTTCTGTGGTCTGTTGTAGTTTGATAAGGTAGGCCCTGTAGCCTAGTGTCCCGGGCTCACAGAACCTTTGTCCTGCACACACTCACAGAGCATTCTAACCCAGAACACACGGTTTCTCTGCAGTTGTTCAGACATGGCAATATGGGTGGAGAAAATCTTGGCGCTTTCCTCAGACTAGAATTTTTGTCTGAGAACAGTGCTGGGAACTGGAATGTAGACAGCAGACATGAGAATTAAGTATACAATAACTCTTTGATGATTAAAGGCTCCTGCTGGCAGGTGGCTGTAAACTTTAACAGTGCTTTAATGTCCCTTGTGGGTTTTTTTGTTTTGGTTTTTTTTTTTTTTTTCTTTTTGGAGTCTGTCAACATCCCAGTCTTCAAAGGTAACCAGATAATGTAATATTTAAGAATAGGTAAATATGCTTTATCCTGTTTATAATTCACATGACATTTCTTTGTAATTCTATAAAACTGTGTTCTCATAATGAAACAATTATAAACTCGTACAGTCAGTACTTCAGACTGGAAGTTACATAGTAATTGTGGAAATCCAGGTTTGAGGCCGGAGAGGTGGCTCAGTGGGTAAAGTACTTGAGAGCAAGCATGGGGAGACCTGGGATCTCAGGTCTATGGCACCCATGTGAAAACTGGGCATGGTGGCCAGTGTCTGTAACAGCTGTCCTCACAGTTTCCTGTGAGTGAGCTGACATTCGGGACTCGTTCAGCTGTGTCTCCCTACAGTGCATGGGAAAGCCTTGACTGGTGTGGTGTAGCAGACGCCCGTCCCTAACTCACAAGAGGCAGTAAGGGAGGAGGAGTTGTCATCCACCTGCTCTGTAGGTGCTGTGCCATAGGCATTTAAACACATTCGTTCGTGTGTGTGTGTGTGTGTGTGTGTGTGTGTGTGTCTGTGTGTGTGTGTGTCTGTGTCTATGTGTGTGTGTCTGTCTATGTGTGTGTGCGTCTGTGTGTGTCTTGTGTGTCTATGTATGTGTGTGACTGTGTGTGTCTGTGTGTGACTGTGTGTGTCTGTGTGTGTCTGTGTGTGTCTGTGTGTGTCTGTGTGTGTCTATGTGTGTCTTGTGTGTCTATGTATGTGTGTGTCTCTCTGTGTGCGTCTGTGTGTGTCTTGTGTGTCTATGTATGTGTGTGACTATGTGTGTCTCTGTGTGTGTGTCTTGTGTGTCTATGTATATGTGTGACTGTGTGTGTCTCTCTGTGTGTGTCTGTGTGTGTCTAGGTGTGTCTTGTGTGTCTATGTATGTGTGTGTCTCTGTGTGTGTGTGTTTATGTGTGAGTGTGTGTGTGTGTGTGTGTGTGTGTGTGTGTCTCTGTGTTGATGTTGCTACCAGACAGCAAGCCCAGGGCTTCCAGTGTGCTAGGCAAGTGCTCTAGGACTGTGCAGCCCAGCATGTTGTATCTTTTGATTCTTAGAGCCACCCCCAAAGAAGTAAATGTAGTGTTCAGATTTGGTCTAAAGAGTGCTAGAAAGCTGAGACTCAACTCTGGGTCAGGTTGACCTCAAAGGCAGGACTTTAAAGACACATAAACATGAGGTCTGTAAGGACTATAAAGTGCTAACCTAAGCACTCGCACTTACCCCTTCCAGCTCCTTCCTGCTAACTGCCCTCCAGTATCAATACTTCCCAGGGGCCAACCATGCCTTTGGCTCACTTGAGACATGACGCGCTCTCGCGCTCTCGCTCTCTCTTCACTACCCTTCCTAACCCTGCGCTGTGGAAGAAGCACCCGTCAGCTACCTGCAGAACAGCTGCAGAGAAGATATCAGAGACTCCACCTTAGGTAGAGACCAGGAGAGAAACAGAAACTTGGATTCTAGCTGTTTGCTGGAAAGAATGAAACCCTTATTTTACCCAGAAGACATTTTCTCACCTGCCTCTAGGATGGTGTGTTGGCTTTGCCCTTTGAAGTGGAGCTTGGGTTCCAGCCCAGGCCTTTTGTTTTAGACACATGTCACCACTGAACTGTGCAGACAATGCCCTCCCTGGAGTCTTTGAAAGCTGCTGCTGACATGGTACACAGTCCAGCTTCCTGGAGCGTAACCTTTAAGGGTAAATGCTTCAGTATTCACTTCTGGCTTCCCTATGCTTGACCGGCCAGTGCCCCACAGCTGCTGTCTGCTAACGTAGGCCTTGAACAGTGAGCAGATCAGGGCAGCACCTGGTATATAGTAGGTGGTCAGTTAAGGCTGATAAACTGAATAAATGAAACGTGTTAAAATTTAAAAGGCAGAGGGGCTGGAGAGATGGTCAGTGGTTAGGAACACTGGCTGCTTTTCTGAGGAGTTAGGTTTGATTCCCCGCATCCACATGGCAGCTTGCAGCTGTATATAACTCCAGGCCCAGGGGATCCAATATCCTCTTCTGTCCTCTGTGGGTTCTGCATGTACTTGGCTCTTCGATGTGTGTGGGCAAAACACACATACATATAAAATGAGAGTTTATTTTCTTGTATTTTTTAAGATTTAAGGGAGCTGGAGAGATGGCTCAGCAGTTAAGATCACCTACTGCTTTTCCAGAGGTCCTAAGTTTAATTTCCAGTAAATCCCTGGTGTCTCACAACCATCTGTAATGGGATTTGATGTCCTCTTCTGGTGTGTCTGAACACAGCTACATTGTACTCATATAATAAAATAAATAAATTCAAAAAAATTTAAAAAGATTTCAGGATACAAAGTATTGGTCATAAATGTCTTGCTCATAAATTTGTGAATTTTTTGGCACATTCAAGGTATATTTGATCTTACCTGTAAGGGTGGATGACAAAATCCACAGGTAAAAGTGTGCACGTTTACACAGGCCCTTCAGATTTATTTAAATCTTATTTAGAAAGTGATTAGTCCACACTTCTGTCTATGCATCCTTGAAAAGGGAACACTTGAGGTTGGGGTGACGGTGTACTACTGAGTGTACCCCAGGAAGCTGAGGCAGGAGGGGGAAGAAGAGGAAGAGAAGGGAGAAGAGGAAGGGAAGGAGGAGGGGGAGGAGGAGGAGGAGGGTCTGAGGCTAGCCTGAACTGCATAGTGAGTTCAAGGCCAGTGTGGGCTACATCGTGAGAAGCCTTCAAGGTCAAGGTTCCTGCAGTTTGGTCCGATCCCAGGAGCCCACACAGTGGAAAGAGAACCAACTTCAAAAATAAATGTAGTTAATATATAAACAGAAGGAAATATCAAAACAGGAAGAGAGGGCAGGAAATGGTGCAGCTTTAAAGATGTATCATGTTACCGAGTAGAATATACAGATCCTAAAAGAGAATTTACTTATTTTATTTACTTTGAGAGCTACGGTCTCATTGTATATCCCTGGCTGGCTGGGAACTCACTATGTAAACAGGGCTGGCCTTGAACATACAGAGATCTGTCCTCTTCTTAGTGCTTTGGTTAAAGACTCTTACCCTCCTGGGCTGCTTCTTTGAGATAGCAGCATCTCGCTTTGTTTCTTCTCTTGGGCCTGAGTTCAGAATCTGTGCTGTGATTATAGGTTTGTGCCACCATGCCCTGGGGGAATTGTTTCAGTCATTATGTCTAAGCGTGTGTATATGTGAGTGTGGGTACCCGCAGAGGCCAGGGGTATCCGACTCCTTGGATCTGAAGTTACAGGTGATTGTGAGCTCCCTGGTGTGGGGCCTCTGCAAGGAACTCTAACCACTGAACCATCTTTCCACCCCAGGAATTATTTCTTAGTTCAACAAATATTTCTTAATAAGAGTACATAAAAAAAAAATAAGAGTACATAAAATTATAGACTTAGGATATCCCTAAAGATTGTCTTTAAAGTTGTTTTTTTTTTTTTTAAAGACAAGATCTTACTATGTAGCTTTGGCTGTCCTGAAACTCACAGTATAGACCAGGCTGACCTTGAACTCAGGAAGATCTGCCTGCCTCTGGCTCTAAGTGCTACGTCTGCCTAAACTTCTGAAACTGTAAGCCAGCCCTAATTAAGTGTTTTCCTAATTAAGAATTGTTGTGCGAGGGGTTGGGGATTTAGCTCAGTGGTAGAGCGCATGCCTAGCAAGTGCAAGGCCCTGGGTTCGGTCCTCAGCTCCGGAAAAAAAAAAAAAAAAAAAAAAAAAAAGAATTGCTGTGCGTGCCAGTTGTGGTGGTGCACACTTTTGGTCTCAGCACTCAGGAGGTAGAGGCAGATAGATAGATCTCTTGTAAGTTTTAGGCCAGCCTGGTCAACAAAAGCAAGTTCCAGGACAGACAGGGCTGTTAAACAGAGCAACCCTGTCTTGAAAAAAGACAAAAAAAGAAAGAGGTGGGGTGGGGTGTCTGTGGGTGTGGTGCCTCCTCACAGCAGTAGAAACTCTGAGACAAATGGTTCTCAAGAGCAACAGCCAAGGTTATCCCCTGGCATGCGTAAGTGCACACACACCAGACAGGCACACAAACACATGTGCAAACATGCCTTCTCCTTCAAGGCCTGGATATAGTGTCTCTTTCAGCATCAGGCATCTCGTTCTTCCTAGGGAGTTTGATCACCCTACCATTTTGTCAGTCAGGTGTGCAAATATGGACAAGCTCTTGATTCACTTGCTGTCCCACTACAGAGTGGACACCTACCTGCCTTCCTTCCCAACTCCTGCCCCCACAGCTGTGCTCTCCAGCCTTTGGTCTGCTGAAAAGCCTTGGGGTAGCCATATGTGAGCACCTGGGAATCAAAGGCAGATAGAGCTCTGATTTCAAGGCCAGCCTGGTATAAATCGCTAGGCTCTGCCTCATAAATAACTAAGTCCTCGCCTCTGTGTGAGATCCAAGGATCAGTGGCAATTGGCCGGCTTTTCATGACCAGCATTTGCCCTGCTGGTCAATCTCATTTGCCTGCAGATATTTTCCCTAATATTTCTATCACATACCAGCACTTTGGGTCTTTTCCTACTAATAAAATGATAAAATTGACTGGCAGGAATTTTCTTTCCATCACGTTATATAAATTGGTGTTTCCAAGAACTTACTTTCTCATCTTTTTCTAAAATTTTATGTTTTTTTGAGATATAATCTTTCTGCATAGCTCAAGCAAGCTTCAAACTCACGATCCCCCCTGTCTCTGGGGATTACAAATGTGAGCCACCAAGTCTGGCTTTCACGGAGATTATTCGGAAAGTGAGGATGGAGAATTTAAGTTAAGCATGATATAGAATATGAAGTCGTGTATGAGCAACGCCATTGCTGTTTTAGAAAGCTAGTTTGGGGGTGGGGGTGGAATTGGCTACAATTGCTCCCCGGTTTTTATGCAGTGATATCAAGTGCCACATTTGCCTCTACTGCCCTCTTGTGGCTACTGTCCACATATTTCTGAGGGTGGATGGGGTGCTGAAATTTAAGTGGGTTAAACCTTTTGTTGTTCATTCTCTGCTCTGATTAAGCTGACCCCCTCCCCCCATCACACAGACAGACAGACAAACAGACAGACGCATGCACGCACACAAGCACAGTTGAGATTGAACTCAAGACTCGGGTATATGGGAAGCAACAGCTCTATTAAGCTCCACACCCAGCCCCTCTCATGTTTTCTTTGTAGAAGCTGTCTACTAGGGGTAGTATTAAACATTTTTAGAGACTCCTTTTTTGAAGTGGGGGTCTTAGACTGAAACCTGAGAAGTTAATTTGTCACTGTCCCCGATGTCAGGTGTGTTCACTACGCATGTGTGATGCGGTCTAAGAGTATGTTTGTTTATATGCAATGGTGTTGTCCATGCATTTATCAGTAAGGATTAGGCTTTTTCTTTGAGAAAGACCAAAGGATGTACACTTTCCTCTGTTGATAAAATTATGGTCATATTAAAGAGCAATATGGCATTAAAACTTCCCTGCCCTCCTCTCCCTTTCCAATAATGGGGTTGACTCGAAGGCCTAGTGCATGTTGGGTGAGCACCTCTCAGGGTATTATCCTCTGCCCACCTTCACCCTTCAGTTTAATTTCAAGACAAAGCCTCATTAGCTTGCCCAGACTGGCACGGACCTGTTCTAGCGCCCAGGCAGGCCTTGATCTGGGGTTCTTCCTGATTCGTTCTTTCAGATACCTGGGATGACAGGCCTGATATCCAGATGCCCTCCCTCAGTGCTGGTGGTTGAACGTAAGGTCTTACACATAGCAGGTTTCTCTCATTAAGCACTTCCAGCCTGTATTTCTTCCTCTCCTTCCTGACAGGGAGGGACTCGCTAAGTAGCCTTTGCTAACTCCAAACTCATTAAGCATCTGCGTGTAACTTTATGGTCCTGATCCTCCTGCCTCCATGTTTGAAGTACTGAGATTACAAGTATATGCACCAGGCCCTTCTAAATCTAAGGGTTCTTTTTTTTTTGGAGACATTTTTATTTTCAAATTATGTATACATATGCAGTTCAGAAGGGGGCATCAGAGCTGGAGAGATGGCTCAATGGTTAAGAGCACTGACTGCTCTTCCAGAAGTCCTGAGTTCAATTCCCAGTGACCACATGGTGGCTCACAACCATCTGTAATGGGATCTGGTGCCCTCTTCTGGTGTGTCTGAGGACTGCTACAGTGTACTCATAAACATTAAATAAATCTTAAAAAAAAAAAAAAAAGAGGGCATCGGATCCCTGGAGCTGGAATTACAGGCTGATGTAAACTGCCTGATGTGGGTGCTGGGAAACAAACTCAGGTCCTCTGCACGAGTAGCACACATTCTTAACCACTCAGCCATCTCTCCAGCCCCAGTCTAACATGTCTTAAAGCCACGACGTCATTTCTTTTTTAATTCAAGGCCAGCCTGGGCTGCACAGCAAGACCATCCTATCACACTAAAGCAAAGAACAAAGGACGGGCTGAGGAAAAGCTCTGTGGAGAGCAGAGTTTGACCCCAGGAACCACGCAAAAGGCAGAGCGGCCATATTTAGGCGTGGCCTGAGTTGTGGGAGGAGGCTGGGGCTTGCTAGCCCTGTCACTGAAGAGAACATCAAGCTCCTGGTTCTGTGTCAAGGGCATTCGTCAGAGTGACAGAACAGGACATCCAGTATCCTCCAGCCTCTTCAGTTGCATGTCCGCACCGCACAGACACACACACGCGCACACACATACTCACACACACACACATATCACACACACACACCACACACACACCACACACCACACCACACACACACACCACACCACACACACACACACCCCACTCACACCACACACACCACACCACACACACACACACCCCACTCACACCACACACACACACACCACACACACACACACCACACACACCACACACCACACACCCCACACACCCCACACACACACCACACACCACACACCACACACCCCACACACACCACACACACACCACACACATACACACACACCACACACACCACACCACACACACACCACACACCACACACCACACACCCCACACACACCACACACACACACCACACACCACACACCACAACCCCACACACACCACACACACACCACACACATACACACACACCACACACACCACACACACCACACCACACACACACACACCACTCACACCACACACACACACACCACACACACACACCACACACACACACCACACACCACACACCACACACCCCACACACACCACACACACACACCACACACCACACACCACACACCCCACACACACCACACACACACACACCACACACATACACACACACCACACACACACACCACACACACACACACCATACACCACACCACACACACACACCCCACTCACACCACACACACACCACACACACACACACCACACACCACACACCACACACACCCCACACCCCCCCACACACACACCACACACATACACCACACCACACACACACACACCCCACACACACCACACACACACACATACACACACACCACACACCACACACACACACACCCCACACACACCACACACACACACCACACACACACACCACACACACACATCACACACACACACCACACACATACACCACACACACACACCACACACACACACATGCACACACCCCACACACACCACACACACACACCACACACACACATACACACACACCCCACACACACCCCACACACACACCACACACCACACACACACACCGCACACACACACACACATACCACACACACACCACACACACACACACACACACACACACCACACACAGGCACACACCCCACACACACACACACATACACACATACATACCACACCACACACACACACAGACATACACACACACCCCACACACACACCACACACACACACACACACCGCACACACACACACACCCCCACACACACACCACACACCACACACACACACACCACACCACACACACCACACACCACACACACACATACACACATACACACCACACCACACACACACACACATACACACACCCCCCCCACACACCACACACACACCACACACCACACACACACACACACACACACCGCACACACACAGGCACACACCACGCACACACGCACAAAGAAAGAAAAGAAAGAAATTAGGTCTCTAGAACTCTTATGTTTGTTTCTATCATCCTACACTACATCTCAGGAAGCCCAGGCTAGCCTTGAATTCACTAAGTAGATAAGGATGGCTTTGAACTTGCACCTTCTTTTAGACAGGATTTCTCCATTTTGTAGCTCTGCTATCCTAAAATTTGTTAGGGTGATCAGGTAGCCTCAAATTTATAGAGATCCATCTGCTTTTGCCACACGCCCAGCTGGTCTTGAACAGTTCCACCACTTCCTAGTGTGGGGATCTTTTTCTTAAGGTAGGTCTCGCCCGGGCTGGCCTGGAACTCACTCTATGTGGCTGACTTCAGACTCGATTCCCTTGCCTCAGCCTTCTCCTGTGTATAGATCGCATCCATCACCATGTATAGCTGTTGATTGTTTTGGAAGAGTAAAAGAAAACTGGGGCAGACAAAATAGGAATGTAAACGTTTGAACTTTCTGTAAAATTTGTAATCTGGGCCTGGTGACCTTCATTTCTCTCTGAGTGGAAGGAAGTATGGCCTTGGAGGTTTTAAGAGTAGTTCTTTAGTTGTGAATTAAGATCCCTTTGCAAGGTCAAACAACCTTTCATAGGGGTCTCATCATATACTGCATCGGATATTTGCATTGTGATTCATAATGGTAGCAAAATTAGTTATGAAGAAGCAACAAAAATAAATATGGTCGAGGGTCACCACAACATGATTAGCTGTTTTAAAGGGTCGCAGCCTTAGAAAAGTTGAGAACCACTGTTCTAAGGGCTTTCTTACTTTTTAACCTGGTGTTCTTAGGCAAGTCCTTAACACCTTTAAGCCTCATCTCTGTGTGCGTCTCATCTCTGTGTGCGTCTCATCTCTGTGTGTGCGTCTCATCTCTGTGTGCGTCTCTGTGTGTGCGTCTCATCTCTGTGTGTGCGTCTCATCTCTGTGTGTGCGTCTCATCTCTGTGTGTGCGTCTCATCTCTGTGTGTGCGTCTCATCTCTGTGCGTCTCTGTGTGTGCGTCTCTGTGTGTGCGTCTCTGTGTGTGCGTCTCTGTGTGTGCGTCTCATCTCTGTGTGTGTGTCTCTGTGTGTGCGTCTCTGTGTGTGCGTCTCTGTGTGTGTGTCTCTGTGTGTGCGTCTCTGTGTGTGCGTCTCCTCTCTGTGTGTGCGTCTCATCTCTGTGTGTGTGTCTCTGTGTGCGTGTCTCATCTCTGTGTGTGTGTCTCATCTCTGTGTGTGCGTCTCTGTGTGTGTGTCTCATCTCTGTGTGCGTCTCATCTCTGTGTGTGTGTCTCATCTCTGTGTGCGTCTCATCTCTGTGTGCGTCTCATCTCTGTGTGTGCGTCTCATCTCTGTGTGCGTCTCTGTGTGTGCGTCTCTGTGTGTGCATCTCTGTGTGTGCGTCTCCTCTGTGTGTGTGTGTCTCTGTGTGCATGTCTCATCTCTGTGTGTGTGTCTCATCTCTGTGTGTGCGTCTCTGTGTGTGTGTCTCATCTCTGTGTGCGTCTCATCTCTGTGTGTGTGTCTCTGTGTGCGTGTCTCATCTCTGTGTGTGTGTCTCATCTCTGTGTGTGCGTCTCTGTGTGTGCGTCTCCTCTCTGTGTGTGCATTCTCCAATAACACTACCTGATAAAGTTGGGCACAGTGGGTGAAAGAGAACACTCACCTCCCACACCGCTAGCCTCTCGTGTAACAATCACTTGTTACTGTTTCCGTGTGAAAGGTCACCCACAGGTTCGTATGTTTTAACACTCGGTCCTTCCTATCGGGGGCCACTTTGGGGAGGTTTGGAATCTTTGGGATATAAGGCCTACCTTAGAAGACTGAAAGACTTACAGCCTAACCCCACCTCAGCCGGAGCCCGCCCTGCTTCCTGATTGCAGTGTCAGGAGCTGCCTCTGCAGGCTCAACCACTGACTGACCTACCTCACCAAGTCTTACCCACCAAGATGGTCTGTACTGTCTAGGACGGGTGCTAAGGACCACCCTCAGCATGGAGAGGGGTTTCTGAGAGAAGAGATGTCTGAAGGCATCGAAGAGGATGACTCGGAGTCCATTCCAACCTTGAGTCAGCTATCAGTTTTGACAAACTACCTTCCAGTGTATGAAGGAATTAAATTTAGCTTCAAAGAAACCAATACATATAGATGTACATTCTCTCTCTACATACATGTAATTATGTAGAGAAAGAATATATATTTCTACTGTTTTGTCTTTGAAGCTAAATTATTCCATATATAAAGGTATATTTTATTCTATATATAATTGTATAAAGTATATATATGGAAAGAGAGCGAGTGAATGATATGTGTGTGTGTTTCTAGAACGAATGTCATTGTGATGTATGAATGCAATGTCTGGGAAGGCCAGAAGAGGGTGTTGTATACCCTGAGACTTGTTTGTGAGTGTCTGGCTATTGGGGATTGATTGGGTCCTTGGAGAGGAGCCAGTGCTTTTAACCATGAGCCCCCTCTCCAGCCGCAACAGTGGAATTGTGATAGAATAACAGTGTGGGCCCAGAGACTTTCATTTTCTCCTGGTTTTGGAGACAAGATCTCTTTTTTTTCTTTCTTTTTTTCTTTCTTTTTTTTTTTGGAGCTGGGGACCGAACCCAGGGCCTTGCTCAGGGCTCTACCACTGAGCTAAATCCCCAACCCCCAAGATCTCATTTCTGTAGCACCAGCTGAGCCGTAACTCACTTTGTAGTGGAGGCTGGCCTTGAATTTGCTGTAATCCTCCTGCCTATGCCTGCTGAGGACTAGGATTATAGGCACGATTCACCATGCTGGCTCCCAGTACTCTCCCCTGCTTCTAGTCATGGGCACAGCATTACTGTGTCATTGCAGAGTGACGGGGAAATGGACTTCAGCCATCGTGCCTGATTATAGCTGATTATTGTCAGCTACGACACCAATATTTCCTTCTTATGTATGAGTTTTTGTTTCTGTGTGTCCAGTGGGTATGAACTGGGAAATCCAGGCCGAGGGAAAGTACAGGGTGGTGGTCGCAGTGGCTGCCAACCTTCTGTCTCCAGTAAAACAACATGGTGTCGTTAAAGACTTGAGTTTTGTATTTAATAGTAAATGACTGATCTGCAGACCTTTACCTTTTTCTTCCCTGAATTGTTTCAGTCACGATTACATCATCCAGAGGGTTAGTTGGTTGGTGGTCTTGTGCCAGCATTGGCTGGTGGTCTTGTGCCAGCGTTGACTGGTGGTCTTGTGCCAGCATTGGCTGGTGGTCTTGTGCCAGCACAGCACTCGCCACGTTCAGCTGCAGCTCTGCAGGGCCAAGCCTCTTCCTGGCCTTTGCCTTGTGCAAAGGCTGCGGACAACTCTTGGCCACATTGTTATATCTAATTATGATTTAAAGTGGGCACAGTGATGTTGCTTTGTTTTGTTTTTTAATTAAATTTGGTTCAGGACAACGAAACCTACATAGTGAGACACTATCTGGAAAAACAATGAAATTAAATTTGGAAGTGTAATACACATTCCTGAGTTCTGAAAATACTCTGTACTCCAGTTCTTCTGTGCTATTTCTGTGGGATGCTCCTGATTGTCCCAAGTTGTGGTTCCGAGGATTATTTTAACAGTGTTGGAAGGACGCCCCTTCAAGTTCCTCTAGGGGAATATAGCTCAAGCCTTAGACCACGTGCTTCCACAGCTGCAGGGTGCAACTCAGCAGTACAGTGCTTGCCTATCATGTGTGTTGGGTCGCTGGCTTTGATTTCCCCAGCACCACAAAAACAACAGACAGGAAGAAGAAGAGGAGGAGGAGGAGGAAGAAGAGGAAGAGGAAGAGGAGGAAGAAGAAGAACAACAACAACAACTCGTGCTTGGAAGGAGAGAGAGAAGAAAGACTTGTGCTTCTTAAAAGGTAGAAATGAGTTCAGACAGTAAGCTGTGTAAGAGCATATCCAAAGTCTTCTTGTAGAACTACTTCTGCTAGATTTGGGAGAGAGGCCTTTACTTAGGATAAAGTTAGTCTGGTTTCATTTGGTGTGTGTGTGTGTGTGTGTGTGTGTCTGTCTGTCTGTCTGTCTGTCTGTCTGTCTGTCTGTGTTATGTACGCTAGGCAAGCACTGTGCCACTGAACTATATTGCCAGCCCAAGTTAGTTTATTTTGTTTGCTTTTAAAGTACATTTGATTAATTGTTTGTTTAATGTGTGGGGTGAGGTGGGCATCAGAGGCAAGTTATAGGAGTCGTTTCTCTCTTTCCAACATGTAGATCCCAGTGATCAAAAACAGGTCATTAGGCTTTATTTACCTACCGGGCTATCTCAACAGCCCTGTTTGTGTTTAGATGGGATCTCACTAGATAGTCAAGCTGGCCTTAAATTCACAGCAATCTCCCTGCCTCAGCCCTGCCCAGCCTGGCAGCTTTGTGTGTGCATGTGTTTTAGGTTTGGTTATATAAATATTGAATGTAAGTATGTATGTATATGTATATCTGCATATATATGAATGTTTTTCTGCATGTATTGCATATTCACTGTGTGTACACCTAGTATCCTCAGAGGACAGAGAGGGCATTGGATTCCCTATAACTGGAGTTAGAGATAATTATCAGCCACTCTGTGAGTCTTGGAAACCAAACCAGGCTTCTGCAAGAGCAGCCAGCGCTCTTAGCCACTGAGCCAGCTCTAGTCCCACAGCAGCTTCTAGTAATAAAGTTTTACTTCAATCTTTTAAAAAAAACAGAGGGCTGGGGATTTAGCTCAGTGGTAGAGCGCTTGCCTAGGAAGGGCAAGGCCCTGGGTTCGATCCCCAGCTCCAAAAAAAAAAAGAACCAAAAAAAATAAAAAAAACAGAAATAAAAAAGTAAATACTACATCAAAATATAAAATCAAACATAAGGCAGGATATAATTGCAGCACTAGTAGCCACAGGGATTGCATAAGTTCAAAGCCAGCTGGTCTATATATACAGAGCAAGTTCTGTGTGAAATGTATGAAATAATTATGATTTACACAGTCACCTACGAAGCGTCTCCGTAAACAACTTTGTAAGTCCTCTCAGCTGCTTCCCTGCATCTGTAAGTGTCTTCATACAAACGGATACGCAGGTACCTGAGGGCTCAGATGCACGAAGAGCACATCAGGTTTTAAAAGCATAGGGCGTAGCTCTGGGATGAGGCTCAGTGGGAGAGCACTTGTCCAGCATGTAGGAGGTCCTGAGTTTGAGTACTGCCAGGAAGAACGGGTTCCCATGATACCACTGTACCGCGTCCTTCTCATTTACCGAGACAGGGCATCTCGTCACACTAGTGCGTGTACAGTGCTCCTGTTTTCATGGCTGCACAGCATTTCAGTGTATGTTTGATCACAATTTATCTGATGTGGTGAATGATACAGGATGAATGTTTAGTTGCCCAGCTCTTCACTGTCACTGACAGTCTCGGATCTCTTTATACATGTATCTCAGTGCATTCGGTGAATGAATGTTTTCATTGATAGACTCAAATCTGGAAGCTCTATGTCAAATATGCCAAATATTACCAGTTTAGCAGATTTTATCCAAAAATATGAAGTCCAATAACTAACAAAAGATCTTCTCAAAACTGTGCCATAAACATACTTTGAGGGGGGGGGTAAAAGCACTTGAAAGGCTGAAGCAGGGCCTGGAGAGATGGCTCAGCGGTTAAGAGCACCGACGGCTCTTCCAGAGGTCCTGAGTTCAATTCCCAGCAACCACATGGTGGCTCACAACCATCTGTAATGGGATCTGATGCCCTCTTCTGGTGTGTCTGAAGACAGCTACAGTGTACTCACATACATGAAACAAACAAATAATTCTTAAAAAAAAAAAGAAAAGAAAGGCTGAAGCAGGAGGATTGCCATGAGTTCTAGGTCTGCCTGAACTTTAGAATGAGTTATCTTGAAACAAGGAAGGGGTAGCACTAGGGAGATGGCTCACTCTATAAAGTTCTTGCTAAGAAAGATGGGAGAGCCCAAGTTCTGATCCCTAATACCCAGATAAAAGCCGGCTTCGGTAGAACACGGTCATGCTCCCAGTGCTGAGGTGGGGGTCACAGGTGAATCCCAGGAGCTCATTAGCCAGCAAGTGTAGCAGAATTGTTGAGCTCCACATTTGGCTAGAAATGTGGTAGGAAAGCATGAGGTATGCAGCAGGAGGGATGGCTTAGCATTTAAGTGTAACACTCGCTGCTCTTGCAGAGAACTGGAGTCAGTTCCCAAGACCCCCATGTTGGTCAGTCAGAACCTGGACCTGCAGCTCCAAACAGGATGCCCGTTCTGGCCATGGGCGCCTCTACACACCTAAACACATACACATAACTGAAAATAATAAAGTTGAAGTAGGCTGGGGAACAATGGAAGAAAACATCCAGTGCTGGCCTCTGGCTTTTACACGCATGCACATGTGTACATGTACCCACATGCACATTCGTGTACACCCGCATGAACACGTGCATATCCCACATGTGTGTGTATTTAGAATTCAGTTTTGCTAGGAGCTCATCTTGGTGGAAATTTTGTTTTAAAACATCCAATTAACACCCCAGCCAGGAACTTAGGGGTGGCTTTTTGGTTTTTTTGTTTTTGAGTTGCTGTGATATGGGGACAGAGCTGTGACACACTCGGTGACACTTGCAGAGGTGGAGGTGCAAGAGCCACTCCTAGGAGGAGGTGAGAAGTGCTGGGCGGTCGTCTCTTTCCAAAATCGTATTTATAAGTGATGACAGCTTTTAAAAGTTACTGAACGATGCAGCTAAGTAGACAGGTCGGTTGTACATGTATTGTTTTTGTACCAAGCCGGAAACGCACGCAGTTCCATGAGATGAATAGGACCACAGTTTAGAGCAGTGGCTCTCAACCTGTGGTTCTTCAGCCCTGGGGGGGGTCCCATATCAGATGTCCTGCCTATCATATCTACATTATAATTTATAACAGTAACAAAATTAGTTAGGAATTAGCGGCTAAATAGTGTTGTAGTTGAGGGTTGCTAAACCATGAGGAATTGTATTAAAGGTCACGGCATTAGGAAACCTGAGAACCACAATTTAGAGTCCTTCCTGAGAGCATCCCGTCTACATGGTGTCATTAAGGAAATCTTTAGCATCGACTTACCCTGAGCTCACAGCTAGGTTCCCCACATTCCTTTATATCACCGTTTTACTGTTAGATAGCCAAGTAACAGCATCAGGTAAAGTATGGTGGTCACAAGGTCACAAGGTCA
The DNA here is from genome assembly GCF_021556685.1 of Rattus norvegicus. Lineage (NCBI taxonomy): Eukaryota > Metazoa > Chordata > Mammalia > Rodentia > Muridae > Rattus > Rattus norvegicus. The sequence goes on from NC_141536.1 coordinate 119,699,864, forward strand.
TGGTAGTCCAACTTGCTCCTTACTGCACTTCTCTTCTACCACTGGGAATGGTCCAGTTCACCCGACCCTCAGCAGCTGCAGGGGGAGGGTTTCCCTGTGACCCTACATTTTACAACAAGCTTGTGGGCTATGAAAGTAACTCACCTAGGGGCAGTCTCGCCTCCCAGAAGGCACAGCAGGATTCAATTCTTAGGACTGTTAGAACCTGAGTGTCCGACTGGCATCTGGTGGGTGGAGGTTCTTCAGTGTTCGGGGTGGCTTTCCCACTGGCTGTTCACACTGAGGCCTCACTGACACTCTGGTTTTGGTTTTGTTTCTTTGTTTTGTTGTTTGTTTATTGCCTATTTTTGTCTGTATTGTGCTTTTGTCAAAGATGTATTATTCAGTAAGAGGCTGCCCTAGATGCAGAGTAACCAAGGGAACAGATGCTATGGTGGAGGAGGCTGACACTGAGCTGGATGGCAATTAGCAGATAGCTGTTCTGAGTAGCTGCAGGACTTCTGGGGAGTTACATAATTATTTTGCTTTTTTTTTTATATAAATCCAGCAAGTCAAATTTTATTAAATATCCAAAGACCGGGCATAATTTTCTGAGGCTTGCAACACTGCCCTCTGTCATCAAAAATCTGCCTTCTAGCCTTGTGGTTCAATCCTTAAAATTATCTGTTTATGAAGACTAGTATATTTTTACAGCAGGGTAACTCCATAAACTTTATCTGTACTACAGTTTTTGAAGTATTTTATTTCTTGTGATGATAATATAATTATGTCATTTCTTCCTTCCTTTTCCTCTCTCCAAATGCTCCCATATACCCATCCTTGCTCCCTTTCAAATTCATGGTCTCTTTTTTCACTAGTTATTGTTACATACATATGCATGTGTAATTTTGCGTTATTTTGTGTGAGCATGTGAATGAGGGCATTTGCCCGCATTCTGTGGTGACTGTAAGTCTTAAGCTATTGCATCACTGCCACTGCAGATGTGCTCTGGGGGTCAGGAGAGGTTGGCAGTAGGCACATACAGATGTTCTGTTCAACTCGTGTTTTTGGAGCACCAGACACATATCCTTCATCTATCTATCAATCGTCAAATACTTGGCCAGCTCTGCAGATGCCCTGGCATTTAGGACCATCTTATACTTTGAATCTGGACATCCAGCTCCAAGCTCCAACTTAATGATAAGATTGCCCAGCCACCACTGTCACTTCAGCAGTAGCCAGTCAGCATCCCTTCATTTGCACATATAGCTCAGATAATCACTTACTGAGCTCTGGTCCACTCACAGCAGGAAGAGATACAGGGCCTCTTCTTCTCTAATTAAAGATATGGAGATCACAGCTTAGAGAAATGCTCCAGACCATGGTCTCTATGACAGTTTAGGGACAGAGGTCTTCATAGTTCCCCTTACTCTCAGAGTACGTTCCTCCTGTGGTATCAGCAGGTCACTGGATAAGTGAGTGGAGGTCTGAGCTAACCACATAGAAATCATGTTGCTGTGATAAACACCATGGCTAAAAATAGCCTGTAGGGGAAAGGGATTGTTTCATCTGGGTTTATTACAACTTCTAGGTCACACTGCACCTCTGAGGGGAGTCAGGGCAGGAACTAAAGGCAACAACAGAAGCAGAGGCCATGAAGGAGTGCTGCTTAGTGGCTTGCTCCTCATGGCTTACTCAGCCTGCTTTCTTATATCCTCCAGGATTACTTGCCAAGGGGTGTGTGTCACTGCACAGTGTTCGAGACCATCCCACATCAGTCATTAAACAAGAAATACCACATACTCATAAGTCAAGAAAATGTCTCACGGGTTTGCCTATAGGCCAGTCTGATGGAGGCATTTTCTCACTGAACTTATCTCTTCCCAGATGACCTTGGCATGTGTCCAGCTGACATGAACTAACTAGAATGCTTTTTCTTTAAAGGCTTCTTGCCTCAAACTGGACGAAAACCCAGCCATTGTAAACTCCTCCTGCAAGCAATCTTCTCTGACACAGGTACTGATGCTGAGCTGGTATCTCTGACATCGGGGTACTGATGCTGAGCTGGTATCTCTGACACAGGGTACTGATGCTGAGCTGGTATCTCTGACATCGGGGTACTGATGCTGAGCTGGTATCTCTGACACACCGGGTACTGATATCTCTGAATTTGGGGTAATGATGCTGAGTTGTAATCTCTGATATTGGGGTACTGATGCTGAGCTGATATCTCTGACACAGGATACTGATGCTGAGCTGATATCTCTGACACAGGATACTGATGCTGAGCTGGATCTCTGACACTGAGGGTACTGATGCTGAGTTGTTATCTCTGACACACAGGGTACTGATGCTGAGCTGGTATCTCTGACACAGGTACTGATGCTGAGCTGGTATCTCTGACACAGAGGGTACTGATGCTGAGCTGGTATCTCTGACACAGGGTACTGATGCTGAGCTGGTATCTCTGACACAGGGTACTGATGCTGAGCTGGTATCTCTGACACACCGGGTACTGATATCTCTGAATTTGGGGTAATGATGCTGAGTTGTAATCTCTGATATTGGGGTACTGATGCTGAGCTGATATCTCTGACACAGGATACTGATGCTGAGCTGATATCTCTGACACAGGGTACTGATGCTGAGCTGGTATCTCTGACACAGGGTACTGATGCTGAGCTGGTATCTCTGACACACCGGGTACTGATATCTCTGAATTTGGGGTAATGATGCTGAGGGTACTACTGATGCTGAGTTGTTATCTCTGACACACAGGGTACTGATGCTGAGCTGGTATCTCTGACACAGGGTACTGATGCTGAGCTAGTATCTCTGATATTGGGGTACTGATGCTGAGCTGGTATCTCTGATATTAGGGTACTGATGCTGAGTTGTTATCTCTGATATTGGGGTACTGATGCTGAGCTGGTATCTCTGATATTGGGGTACTGATGCTGAGTTGTTATCTCTGATATTGGGGGTACTGATGCTGAGTTGTTACCTCTGATTTTGGGGGTACTGATGCTGAGCTGGTATCTCTGACATGACTGTATTGATGCTGAGCTGAGACCTCACTAGCAATAGAATAACTGATAAATGGATTATGTCTGGGAGCTTGCATTAAATTCTCTTGCCTCTCTTTGCCTGTGACCCATGGTAGATAGTTCACACCCATACTTTTCTCATCAGTAGAATGATACTGATACTTAGTTGCTATGAGGGTTGAGACAATGCACATCTAACCTTTTTTTTTTTAATTTAAAGATCTGAATAGATTGCTGTACTATTTTTATTTTCTAAAGGAAAGAGCTTTAAAATATCACTCTCTTTGCAAGCCTATCACTATTTCTGGAAGAATTGATATTTGCATATCTAAAATGAAAAATCCCAAAATAAAAATCAGCCTTCTGTAGTCCCTGCTTTTCTCACTTGGTGCTAGCTGGTGAGCACCTGTCTCCAGGCCAGCGTCTGGAGGGATTCTGAGGAAGCTAGCATAGTGAGCTGCTTCTTGTGCTGGGCGCTTATCAACAAAGATGGAGGATATAAGGAAAATGGATAACTGTTGCTTAGAGTCTAGAAGTCTTTGAACTGTCAGTGTTGAGTGGACTCTGGAGAACAACCAAGACTGTCCCTCCCTCCCACCCCTGAGGGGGTTTCTATAAAGTTTTATGGGTCATGTTTGTTGGATCTGAAATACTCAGTAACATGGTCTCCCTGCTTTTTATAAAACTGGCCAGCGGGATAGTGAGCTTTGGTTTTGCTGTGTGAATTATTATCACTGGATATTATTTATTGCTAGTGTATGCAGCAGTAAATAATAAAAAAAGGAATCTACCAATAGGGCCACATGGCATCTACGGGGTATTTTCATCTTTTTTTTTTTTTTTTTTTTTGGTTTTTTTTTTTTTTTTTTCGGAGCTGGGGACCGAACCCAGGGCCTTGCGCTTCCTAGGTAAGCGCTCTACCACTGAGCTAAATCCCCAGCCCCGGGGTATTTTCATCTTAATCAGCAAAGTGTCTCAACCGCTGAGCTCCCAATCTCCATCTCACGCTGCTGCCGGCTACTCTCTGGGCCCTGCAGTGATCTCACCGTCTATCTAGTCCCCAAGGTGGGCCACTGCCACGCCAGTTCCATACGGAAACCGCCTATCTTGTGGCTCTTTTACTGCAGACTCTGTTCACATTCTCAGCATCCGCCCCCTGTGGTTATAGTCACAATCTCAGTAACCTGTTAAGATCAAAGCTCAATAAGCTTGTAATTTAGCATCCAGATTTATATGTTAAATTCTCATTCCACAGAACGTCCGCACAATAAGCTCACAGCGAATTGATAATGATATAATCTGCCCACCTAGATAAGTCAAATTGTCCTATGACAATCCATCCCTTTAAGAAATATTCATTACTACCGGTGGCCCTTTAAGGCCACACGGATCTGGGTCATCCTTCCCTGCCTCCATCTTGGTTCTTCTGTCCCTTTCTCCTCTCTCTAAAACTCTGTGCCCATCTTCCCTTTTCACTGCCCAATCACAGGCCTTGCCTTATCTTGTGCCTGCCCTCGCCTGCATATAGACATCAACTACAAACGTACAGAGTTATTTTCATGTTATATTGGGGCATTACCTGACCCCTGCTGACTGGATTTCTTACAGTGTAGTAGACGGTGTTCATCTGGTTGTTAAGAAATGGCTATAGGGCATCAGTGAGACTCCAGGCCCTGTACATGGCACTGGGGAGACAGTGGATAAAATAGGAATTCAAACCATTCCAGGAGGCTTTCAGATTCTACATGGAAGAGGGAGGTCGACAATTAAACAAAGACATGTATATCAGATGTGTTATGAGGAAAAGAAAAGCAGAATTAGAGATGGGGAGGGGGCCAATTCATAAACAGCATTAGAGATGGGGAGGGACCAATCCATGAACAGTATTAGAGATGGGGGACCAATCCATGAACAGCATTAGAGATGGGGAGGGGGCCAATTCATAAACAGCATTAGAGATGGGGAGGGACCAATCCATGAACAGTATTAAAGATGGGGGACCAATCCATGAACAGTATTAGAGATGGGGAGGGGGCCAATTCATAAACAGCATTAGAGATGGGCTGGGGCCAATTCATAAGCAGCATTTGAGAAGGGGGGGCAGTCAATTCATATAAGATGACCAGCAAAGGCCTCTGATAATGTGATATGCTTGTACAATCTGGACAGGCTGTCTGGTATTACAGGATCAGGGAGATGGCCCAAGCAGGGAAAGGTGCTTGTCACTAAGCCTGACAATTGGAGTTCAGTGCCCAAAATTGGCACAGCATTGTCCTCTGACCTCACACACAAAATAAATAAATGTTAAGAAAACAAGAAAGTGGGGTTGGGGATTTAGCTCAGTGGTAGAGCGCTTGCCTAGCAAGCGCAAGGCCCTGGGTTCGGTCCCAGCTCCGAAAAAAAGAAAAAAAAAGTAAACTAGTATATTTTCTTTTGCTTATCAAGTGAGCTCTGTGACTAAAATGCCAGTTTTCTGTGCATAAGGAGAAAGTGCACGCGGACACTGATCTCTTGGAACTGGAGTTAAGCAGTTCCAGGTTGTGCTGTGGGCACTGGAAACTGAACCCAGGTCCGCAGCTGGTGCAGCAAGTGCTCAAAACCACGGAGCCACCCTCCAGCTCTGGGAATCTTTTTTAAGACAAGCTTTCATGTAGCAAAGCTTGACCTTGAACTTGCTCTATAGCCAAGGACAATGTATCTCATATAATCTTCCTCCTCTTCCAAAAGAGGACACCCCCCCCCCCCCGCCTCCAGACCGTGTCAATATTTTTCAGATCAGGAAACAGGGTTCAGAGGCAAAGCTTTTTGTGCAGAGACCCAGACAGAGCGCAGCAGAGCATCCTTCTGAATCCGGCTGCAGAGCATAGCTGTGCGCCTGCGCACTGTGGCCTGCGCGCCTCTGCACTCATTGTTCCCGACTGGATCAGCCCAGGCTTTCCTTCCTTATAAGAGCGGCACTCCTCCCCGATAGGAACTCTATTATTTTCTTCCAATTTTAAAATCTGTACACACCATTTGAAAGCAAACCTATTCTGATGATAGAAGAATTTGACAATATTGAAGATAATTCTTTCCAAACTCATTTTTGCTTAACCACAGTGTCCATCTTGGTCATCGCTTTGACCTTGTGGAGTATGGTAAGCATCCAGTGAAGCCTTCTTGACTTCAGATGAATTAGAAACTACAAGCTCTGTTTAAACCTTTGTGGTTATGCCCGAAAAATGACAAAGGAGAGAATAGGAGATGAGGGCTTGTGAGTGTTTGTGTAGCTGCGCTCTTTGTAAAGTGTTTGCAAAGGTACTGTGACTTTTAAAATTCAGAATCTAGGCTGGATTTGGTGGTATATGCCTTTAGTCCCAGTACTCAGGAGGCAGAGGCAGAGGCAGGTGGGTCTCTATAAATTCAAGGCCAGCCCCGTCTACATAGAGAAACCCTATCTTAAAATATTTTTTTAAACTCAAATTTAATAAAACACAGGAAAGCCACAAACCAGAGGTGTTGGGGTGAGTCCATGTAAGCGTAGATCGTGTTAAGTTTTACAGACTTGGCAGCTTTTGCTATGCATGGGCACTCAACAGGCGTTCTTTGACCGGCCCACTGGACAGGCTCTGTTCCTCATTTAGTAGATGTCAGAGAGCACTTATGCTGGCACCATGCTGTCTCCTGGGGATGAAGTATGAGTTAAAGGCAGCCTTCCCCATTTGGGAGATGAATAACCAGGAAAACAGAGTATAAAATATTCATAATAGAAGCTGTGTTTACTTGAAAAGAATTTTAAAAGCAAAATGAAAAATGTGAGCCTGTTTATAAAGCGTGGAGAACTTTACATGATGATAACCTGCTGGCTGTGCCTTAGCACAAGCTTTTACTTCTGTCACCTTCACTCTGATGGCTTAGCCTACAGGCTCCACCTTCTCACAGCAGAAGCTTTTACTCCCCTTCCTTTCATCTCCAGGGGTAACTTGGGCAAAGAGCCTAGCGAGGGAAAAGCCAGCCTGGAGTACTGCTGAGATACACGATGATGTCATAGCTCTTTATGGTCTTTTGAAAAATCTTTCACCGTCTGAGTTACATCCCCTGAGAAAATTGATCACAGGTGTATAATGCCCATTGTATACTAATTACAAGGGCTTAAAAAGTGTATGGAGACCTATGACTGACATTGTTATTCAGCCTGTAAGGTACAGTTTGGTAAAGGTTATTGCAGTGTAAGAAGTAAAGTGTGTACGGAGGGCTAGGGGGTTTGGCCACCTGCGGGGAGTACCCCAAACTGAACGGATGAAAGTTTCCCAGTTTTGGAGGCCAGAAACCCAGGAGGGCTTAGCTTAGCCAGGTGCTCCTGCCTCGGTGGTGAAGTTGAAGCCTAGGCAGTGGTGGAGAGCCTGCTTCTGAGAAGCTCAAATCTCTGTTCTTCTCCAGAAACCCCCTTTTTGGGCATCAGAATGTCCTTAAAATATGACAGGGGAGGGGAGGAGGGGCAGAGAGAGAGAGAGAGAGAGAGAGAGAGAGAGAGAGAGAGAGAGAGAGAGAATATGAATGAATGTGAGGACCTGGGCATCACTTCTGCCATATTGTGCGAGCTGGAGACCAACACTGGTAGTGCACCATGGAAGAGAAGTTCCCAGGACACGCACAGCAACAGCAGACATGGGGATCATTAGTTGTTATGGGGAAGCTGCAGTTCCCATCCTCAGAGTCCTGCAGCCTGGCAAGCATGCAAGTGGAGGTGACTGACCCACTGCTACCAGTCTCTGTAGATGAGGCCTCTCTGTCTCCCTCAGGCTGTGACCTGACCAGGTCTCAGGCTGTGGGCTGGGCTGCCCGCTGGGCTTTGGCGCCCCCTCCTGTCCAAATCTGAGGCTGGCTGTTGTCAGTTTAGGAAGTGATGTTATCTGCTTCCTAGGATTCTGCTTCCTCCTCAGTCTACTGAGAAAAAAGAAGCAGCTTTCTCCTCCCCTGCCACCTGGCCTGTCTGCCTCCAGCCCTCACAGTGAGTGGGTCTTTGTTCCTGTCACACAGTCCTCTTCCCAGCCTCCTTGTCACCAACATCGCACCTCAGTTCCCTCCTCAGCCCCTACTGGTTGACTCAAGGCTTGTGATTGTTTTGTTTTTTTGTTTTGTTTTGTTTTTGTTTTTGTTTTGTTGTTGTTGTTGTTAGGTTTTTGAGTCTCAAATATCCCTGGCTGGCCTTGAGTTCTCCTTCCTTTTAATATTTACTTAGATGTATATGGATGTTTTCCTGCTTGTATCTCTGTGCCCACAGAGACCAGAAGAGGCATTGGATCCCCCATGACTGGAGTTATAGACGGTTGTAAGCCACCCAGTACAGGTTTTGTGAACACAGGTTCTCTGGAAGAGCAGCCTGTGCTCCTGACTGCTGAGCCATCCCTCCAGCACCGAGTTTTCTCATTTATATGCATTACCATAGTTTGACTTCTTACCAAAACCCTGCAATCTAATTTTTTGAAATTATCATTTTAGAAATTATCATGATGTGTGTGTGTGTGTGTGTGTGTGTGTGTGTGTGTGTGTGTGTTCCAAAGACAGCTTAGGAAAGTCACTTCTTGCCTCCCACCGTGTGGGTTTCGGGTATCGATCCCAGGTCATCAGGGTGTCTGCAGGTTCCTCAACCTGCTTAGCCAGCTCACTAGCTAAGTTAGTGTTCGCGTCGGCAGCACATATACTAAAATTGGAGTGATCCTGAGAGGATTAGGATGGCCCCTGCACCAGGATGATGCGCAAATGTCATGAATGACATGGAAAGTAATGAAACAGTCCACATTTTAAATATGAAAGTTAGTGCTTCGCTTTACGGCTGCATTAATTTTTTTTTTTTTACCCCTTGACAGTTTTTGTTTCAAAAATATCTCATCTGGTGAGATATAAGCATTGTGCAGTACAGATGTCAGCACAGGGGACCTTTGTCAAGCACAGTATTGCCACTGCCTGCCACGACCCACTGGGAGTTAAAGTGACTTTGGCATCCTCACACACCGTGGTGCCACTAAATGGTAAAGCTATTTGGGTGGCATTTAAGAAATTTTCTCTGAAATGCATGCACACCTAAATAGCCATATGCATAGTTATTTTATTTTACTCCACATCAGTCTACACCGGGAGATTTCTAGTCATGTGCAAGTAGGAACTCTTCCACTGGGGTTCACCGGAGGCTGGGTTATTTGGGACAGAAGATGCTGAAGTACCAAATGGTGCCTCTTTCCTGAATTTTAGAGATTGGAAATGCAGATGATATGCTGTGTGCCAGCTCTCAGAAATAGAATTTGGGTCAACCAGTTTCCATTCTGAGCTGGAGAACCATGAGGTTCTGGAGCAGTCTTTCCAATATGGTACCAGCAGTTATATAAGGCCATGTACCTCTAAAACCCATGGCCCTAAGTCATGGTGGTCCTATTTCAAGTGCTCTAAGAGTGACCTCCATGTTAGGTGACTCGTGAAGAACATTCCCATCATGGAAAGGCCTGTTTTAATAAAGGAATCAGAAACGAACTTTTCTAACAGCCTAACAGCTTTTATAAGACTTATTCAGCTCTTCTCCTTCTATTTAATGAATATAAAATGTAAAAATAAAAGCAGTTCCTTTTCAGAGCATTTCTAAGTTCATAACACAATTGGAAGCACAGGGATTTCCCATATACATCCTCTCTCACATATGCACAGTTCTCCCCACCACAGTGATATGCTTATTGCTGTCAGCAAAGTACATAGGTCACAGGTGTGTTCACTAGGTGTGGTACAACCTCTGGACTTGGACACATGTAAAGTTGTTTCTATTGACCACTGTGTTATTATGTTGGTTAGCTTTCTTATTACCGTGACCAAATATTCATTTTTTAAAAAAACTTAAAGAATTTATTGTGGCTCATGATTTACAAGGTTTCTGTCGTGGTTTCTTGGACCCGTGGGCTTGATTAGATTCTCAGAAAGCAGGACACTGTGGGGAAGGCTGTTCCTCCAGAGAATAGGGTGGGGCAGAGAGAGAGGAGAGCCAGGGGCCAAGGACAACCTTCCAAGGCCAGTGACTCCCCCAGGAACTGTTTCTCCCAACTGAGTCACACCCTAAGTACCCACAAGCATCTAGGACAGCCCTTGCTACCTACCAGTGGAGGACCAGGCATTTGATAAGAGGGCCTGTAGGAGGAACCTCACATCAGAGCACAGCCAGGCCACACAGAATAGCTTTATCACCTCAAAACCTCTCCTTTGCCTACTCACCCTTCTGTCCTTTCCCTCAAGTTCAGTCTCAAGCTGAAGGTTTTCTTTTTTTAACATGGTTTTTTTTTTTTTTTACTGTTCCTACAGTTTGTCTTTTTCTAGAATGTACGTTCAGAGAAATAGTAGATTAAAAACTTGAATGTGTATATTCATGTATGTAGATGAGTATATATACATGAGTGTGCACATGCACGTGGCCACACTAGACAGCCTTGGATAAGCTTCTTAGAAATGTTGTCGAAGCCCTTTGAGGCAGGGTCTCTCATGGGCCTGGAGGTCACTATTTAGATTGGCCGGCCAGTGAGCCCCAGCACTCCTGTCTCCGTTTCCAAAGCACGGGAGTACAAGTGTGTGCTTGTGCCCAGCATCTTTGAATGAGTTCAGGGGATTCTAATCAGGTCCTCGTGACCGCAAGGCAACCAGTGCTGACTGAACTGTCTCCCCAGCCCTGTTAGTAGATTCTGAGCTGTCATTTGCCAGCTGTTTTAGATGACATGTTTTACTGCTCCTTGGTAAATCTGTGGTTTGAATGAGAACGGCCCCCATAGGCTCATCCGTTTGAATGCTTGGTCTCCAGTTAGTGCAACTGTTGGAAAGGATTGGGAGGTTTGTCTTTATTGGAAGAGGAGGGGTGGATTTTGAGGCATGCCAAGTAGGTCTGGTCTCACACTGTCTGCAACTTGTGGGTCAGATGTGAGCTCTCGGCTACTGCTTCAGTGTCATGATTGCCCACGCTCCTGCCATTTTGATCATGGGCAAACCCTCTGAAACTGTGTGCCCAAGCTCCCAGTGGAATACTTTCCTCTATACACTACCTTGGTCATGGTGCCTTTTCACAGCAATAGAACAGTAACTAAGACAATACATTTTCTAGGAATAGAATTTAAATATCATACTTCAGTGCGTACACACGCACACACGCTTGCCCTTGAATCAATGTGATGTATATGGAAGTATTCACAGAGACCAGAAGAGGGTGTCAGCTCCCCTGGAACTAGAGTTACAAGCAATTTTGAGCTGCCCAATATGGGTGCTTGGAACGAATCTCTGGTCTCTGGCCCTCTGAAGAGCAACAAATGTTCTTAACCACTGAACCATCTCTCCAGCACACACTATCCAAGTTTTTTGTTTGTTTGTTTGTTTGTTTTGCTTTGTTTTTAAAAGCAGAGAATAGAAATATTTTCCTTGTCTGTGTAAACCTTTCTAGGCAGGTGGTCAGGTCAACAAGTGGGGCTTTCCTCCAAGCAGCCCCTTGGGGGACCCAGGTTCCTTCCATAACTCCTGGGCCTTGTCATTATCCAAGAAATCAAAACAACAAAGAACATGGAGAAGTGGGCAAGCTATTTTCCATGGACCAGGGCTTTCAGGAGCACATGTCAGAGGAGAAGACATGGTGGGGAGGGGCACCCTTGACTGGAAATACTGTCTAGCTGTTTGTTAAAGGACACATAGTGGGGCTGGAGAGATGGCTCAGTGGTTAGGAGCGCTGACTGCTCTTCCACAGGTCCTGAGTTCAATTCCCAGCAACCACATGGTGGCTCACAACCATCTGTAATGGGATCTGATGCCCTCTTCTGGTGTGTCTGAAGACAGCTACAGTGTACTCATATAAATAAAATAAATCTTAAAAAAAAAAAAAAAGGACACATAGTGGAATGTGTCTAGGGAAACTATCTCAGAACTAGCGCTTGTTGTGGTAGATAGAGCAAGATACAAATGTCTCCTGTCTTCTCCACCAACCATAATGGGAGACTTCAGAAGGCCCACCAGACTGAGCTGCCTGGTATAGTCAGTAAGGAGCAGCAGACCGCCAAGCAGACTTCCTGGGTGTGTCCATCTTGCCATCAGAAGACAAAGCTCTTGTTTGTTTTATTTATTTGTTTGTTTGTTCATTTATTTATTTATTTTTTTAGGCAGGGTCACTATGTAGCTTGGCTATCCTGTACTCACTATGTAGATCAGGCTGGCTCAGAACCCACGGAGACCAGCCTGTCTCTGCTGCTGGAATGCCGAATGCCAGGATTAAAGCATGAGCCACCACCCTAGCCCAGGTCGTCTAGTTTTCTGTGAGCTGCCCATGGTGCTGGACCTGAGCTCCAGCCTTCGGAGTTGAGCAGGAACGACTCTTAACTGCTGAGCCCCTTTTCCGACCTGCAAACGCCCAGCTTTCAACCATAGCCATTAACGTTTGATTTCTCTGGCCTATTTTGGGATGCTAAAATTTTGCTGGCCTTTCTGGCCCCTTGCATTGATATTCTTTTTTTCATATCTGCAATGATTTTTTTCTTGTAGATTGTGTAGATGACTCTGTAATCACCAGAGACCTTAGCCTTGCAGATCACAAAATGGTTGCCTAAATCACTGCCTTCAACAATACCACATTGGTTCCCTCCTTGCCTTGCACCTAAAGAAGGCATATTCCTTTGAAACAAATGAAAAGTGTGCACCCGTTTTCCTTGGCTCCTGTTAAAGTGCACGTGTGGGTTACCACTGACTGACAAGTGAGTGTAACCTGCCAGCTGCCCTCTTACCCAGAAAAGCCGAGCGGTCCTGTAGTCATGGTAACCTGCCTTCCATAGTGAGTGAACAAGGCAGAAGTGGACCATTCTCTCCACTCCTGTCTGCTGTGCTGGGACACAGGGCATTCTAGGAGAGAGTGCCATTAGGTCAGCCTGTCAGTACATCCAGCACTGCTCTCACACCCTCTCGGAAGCAAAGGCCCCTGACGATGCTTCTATAAGCTCATCACTGGATTCCTCATTACAGTCTTGGCTGAGCTGGCACATTTGGCAGCCCATGGTGCAAATGGGAAAGAGATAGGTATGACCAGGGAGCATTTTCCCTTCCTGTCTTTCTCCTTCAGGGGAGGAAGTGCTTGCTGGGGAAGTTATTTCTGATATTAATAGGCATACTGGCTGGGCTCAAAGACTGCCTGGATTAAGATGGCACAGTGCCATTTAAAACAAGTAGCAGGATGTGCCACGGGGCCATTACATCAGAAGCAGTCCTCATTTAACAGAGTGCTGTTTTCATGATCTTATCTGCTGCAGGAGACCTTAAACAAATTGCTAATTAGCCTTTCAGAAATTTGCATGGAAAGTACTGGCTGTTATGAACCGACTGAGCGGAGGCTTTCTGCACCCTCAGGACTTGAAGGGGCATGGGGAGCGAGCCCAGGACTAGAAGAAAGAAGGCTACTCACGGCCTGGGCACACCTGGGAGGGTGAAGGAGGAGGCCAGAGACCCCCCTGGCAGCAAGGAGGATTTTCTGTGCTGTTTGTGGCTGTGAACTGGCTACAGGTTACTTTTTCCTGCTGTCTAGGTTATTTCTTCCGAGTCTCTTGTTGGTCTGTGGTCCAGCCCTTTATCATTTGTGGCTAGTGACAAAATTCAACTCTTCATTGTTGGACTACTACAGGAAGAATCACCCAGCATGATCTGTAGCCTCAGCTCTCCTTTTCTATGTTGACTAGCTATTTTTTAATGTTTCTTAGTGTCGTGGGTTCCTTAGGAACATAACCATGGGTTTACACCAGAACTAATCATCATTTGCTTATCCGTCTGTTTGGACAGAGGTTTCACGAAGCTGAGGCTGGCCTTGAACTCTCTTTGTAGCCAAGGATGACTTAGAACCCTCCATCCTCCTGCCTCCAGCAGCTTACTTGGATATGGTCATTAGTTGAGCATGACTGCTATTCAGCTGTCTCTGTACAGTTATTTCTTGTCTCTGAGGTGGGGTTTGTATAGGAGAGCAAGATCCTCCCAGGTGACTTCACTTTAACAGTCCACACAGGTAGCAAGCAGCCAGATTGTTTTAGGGAACCTGCACCTCTCCTACAACTCTGCTGTTCTATGGCTGCTCACCCACCACACCATGACCTTGGTATCCCTTCACCTTTCCTGCTGTTTCCTTTCCCAGAATTCCTTACCTGGAGAAATGCTGGAAATAACGAACCCACCTAGTCTGCGATCTCCCCTGCCTCTAGTCAGGCACCAAGAGAGCTGAATGGCTTTTTATTACCTTACTAGGTGTGGTTCGTGTGTCGACCTTGCTGCTCCTTCTGGGAATTGCTACCTTAGATCATCCACTTATGGACAGACAACCATGCTTCTCTACATTCTCTGACAATCCCCTAAAGTTACCTGTGTCTTTCCAAACTTCAAGAAGGTTCACACATAGCAGGCACTCTTTACTGCTAAGAACGCTCACTATGAACAGTAGAGTCCCGGCCTTTTTCTTATCACTTCTTATCATTCTGTCACTTTTTTTTCTGTATATATATATTTATATTTATATAAAAAGACCAATAATAGCAGTGTGTTATGCATCAACAGCAGCAACAGCTTTTCCAGGTTCTGCAGTCATCTGAACAAAACTGTAGAGACATCCAGCACACTCCATTAAAAAAAAAAAAAGTAAAAAAAAACAAAACCCGAGAAAACAGCACAGTTCTGTTACTCTTGTGGTACCTGGCACCATTTTTTTTTTAAATTAGCTTCTCAATCATCATCTGGAAAGAAAACATTCTGAGCAACATCATTAAAAACAGCTCTGATAAAGCACGGTCACTACTACGTATCATAAAGCAGGTACAAGCTATTTTACATCCACAGAGGTATGATACAGTACTGTCCTACATCTATAATACTAGAGGATACAATTTAAAAGGCATTATTTGAGACTTGATTCTACTTTTCCAGCAGAGGGCCCAAAGGATGGTGTGACACAGCTTTGTAAAGAAACATACTCTAGACAGGATTTCCTTTCACTAGTGGCACTTCTAAGGATTCATTCTCTCCATGAATGTCAGCTAAAACCGTTATTAAAAAAATGAAATATCCCTAAAACAAAACCGTATAACCACCGGATTCACATGAAGATGACCTAGTGGAGACAAGCTGGACCTCACCTTACCAACAAGCTATCAAATCTGTTATGTTTAAACAGTGAGACCTCCAAGGAAGGAGATGCCAAGTAGTGCTTCAAAGCTTCGGACCACAATCAAACACAGCATCCTTTTCAACAGAAGCAGAAGCTCATCTGAATATGCTCATGGATGCTGACATCAACATTTAATCATCTCCTCACTCATCCAGGAAGAGGGGGAGATCAGTTACTACTGTACTTTATTGTGTTCAACCAAATCACCATGTTACAAAAATAGCAAGCTGCCATAATAAAAAATAAGGCTCCTCTATCCAGCACCAGATAGCATCATTTTACTTTCAAGCCTAGAAATTGCACACTTGTATATAAACCAATCGAAGATGAGGATTGAGAGTTCATCTTGGTGGATTTTTCCTTTGATGAATATGAAGTGTCCTTCCTTATCTTTTTTGATGACTTTTAATTGAAAATTGATTTTATTTGATATTAGAATGGCTACTCCAGCTTGCTTCTTCTGACCATTTGCTTGGAAAGTTGTTTTCCAGCCTTTCACTCTGAGGTAGTGTCTGTCTTTGTCTCTGAGGTGTGTTTCCTGTAGGCAGCAGAATGCAGGGTCCTCATTGCATATACAGTTTGTTAATCTATGTCTTTTTATTGGGGAGTTGAGGCCATTGATGTTGAGAGATATTAAGGAATAGTGATTATTGCTTCCTGTTATATTCATATTTGGATGTGAGATTATGTTTGTGTGCTTTCATTCTCTTTGTTTTGTTGCCAAGACGATTAGTTTCTTGCTTCTTCTAGGGTATAGCTTGCCTCCTTATGTTGGGCTTTACCCTTTATTATCCTTTGTAGTGTTGGATTTGTAGAAAGATATTGTGTAAATTTGTTTTTGTCATGGAATATCTTGGTTTCTCCATCTATCTTAATTGAGAGTTTTGCAGGATACAGTAACCTGGGCTGGCATTTGTGTTCTCTTAGGGTCTGTATGACATCTGTCCAGGATCTTCTGGCCTTCATAGTTTCTGGCGAAAAGTCTGGTGTGATTCTGATAGGTCTGCCTTTATATGTTACTTGACCTTTTTCCCTTACTGCTTTTAATATTCTTTCTTTATTTTGTGCGTTTGGTGTTTTGACAATTATGTGACGGGAGGTGTTTCTTTTCTGGTCCAATCTATTTGGAGTTCTGTAGGCTTCTTGTATGCCTATGGGTATCTCTTTTTTTAGGTTAGGGAAGTTTTCTTCTATGATTTTGTTGAAGATATTTACTGGTCCTTTGAGCTGGGAGTCTTCACTCTCTTCTATACCTATTGTCCTTAGGTTTGATCTTCTCATTGAGTCCTGGATTTCCTGTATGTTTTGGACCAGTAGCTTTTTCCGCTTTACATTATCTTTGACAGTTGAGTCAATGATTTCTATGGAATCTTCTGTTCCCGAGATTCTCTCTTCCATCTCTTGTATTCTGTTGGTGAAGCTTGTATCTACAGCTCCTTGTCTTTTCTTTTGATTTTCTATGTCCAGGGTTGTTTCCATGTGTTCTTTCTTGATTGCTTCTATTTCCATTTTTAATTCCTTCAACTGTTTGATTGTGTTTTCCTGGAATTCTTTCAGGGATTTTTGCGATTCCTCTCTGTAGGCTTCTACTTGTTCTCTAAGGGAGTTCTTTATGTCTTTCTTGAAGTCCTCCAGCATCATGATCAAATATGATTTTGAAACTAGATCTTGCTTTTCTGGTGTGTTTGGATATTCCGTGTTTGCTTTGGTGGGAGAATTGGGCTCCGATGATGCCATGTAGTCTTGGTTTCTGTTGCTTGGGTTCCTGCGCTTGCCTCTCGCCATCAGATTATCTCTAGTGTTACTTTGTTCTGCTATTTCTGACCGTGGCTAGACTGTCCTATAAGCCTGTGTGTCAGGCGTGCTGTAGACCTGTTTTCCTGTTTTCTTTCAGCCAGTTATGGGGACAGAGTGTTCTGCTTTCGGGCGTGTAGTTTTTCCTCTCTACAGGTCTTCAGCTGTTCCTGTGGGCCTGTGTCTTGAGTTCACCAGGCAGGTTTCTTGCAGGGGAAAAGTTGGTCCTACCTGTGGTTCCAAGGCTCAAGTTTGCTCGTGGGGTACTGCCCAAGTCCTCTCCGCGGCGGCAGCAACTGGGAAGATCTGCGCCGCTCTTTCCGGGAGCCTCCGTGCACCAGGGTTCCAGATGACGTTTGGTGTTTTCCTCTGGCGTCTGGTTGTGCACAGAGTGCAGTCTCTTCTGGTTTCCCAGGCGTGTCTGCCTCTCTGAAGGTTTAGCTCTCCCTCCCACGGGATTTGGGTGCAGAGAACTGTTTATCCGGTCTGTTTCCTTCAGGTTCCAGCGGTGTCTCAGGCGCAGGGATCCTGCCGCTCCTGGGCCCTCCCCTACGGGAACCCAGAGGCCTTATACAATTGCCTCTTGGGCCAGGGATGTGGGCAGGGGTGGGCAGTGTTGGTGGTCTCCTCCGCTCTGCAGCCTCAGGAGTGCCCACCTGATCAGGCGGTGAGGTCTCTCTCCCACGGGGTTTGGGAGCAGAGAGCTGCTGCGGGCCGGGATCCGCGGGTCATTCTGTCACTTTTTATCATGTGTCCTGTGTAGACAGGCTATTCTTTGTTTCCCTCCCTAACACCCACACTTAATTTCTAAATGTCCCCTCTAGATCTTTCCAGACGGCATGGAGCAGAGGCCATTTTTTCATTTCTTGTCATGGAATCTCCAGGTCTTAGAACAGCATATGGAACATAACCATGTTATTCATTCATAGGTATTTTCATTGATATTTCTTCTCTTTTACAAAAGTATTTTCTTTAGTGTGTGTGTGTGTGTCTGTGTGTGTGTGTGTGTGTGTGTGTGTGTGTGTGTGTTCTGTGACACGTGTAAAGATCAAAGGACAACGTTTGGAGTTGGTCCTCTCTTTTCACCTTTCTGTTTTTACCTTTCTGTGGGTTCCAGGGTTTGAACTCAGGTCACTAGGCTTTCCCAAGAAGCACCTGTACTCACTGAGCCATCTCAACAGTGATCATTGTCTATTGTAATTAGTTTCTTTTTTGAGACAGTTTCTCTGGGTAGCTCTGGCTGTCCGCCTACCTCTGTAGATGGGGCTGGCCTTGAACTCAGAGATTCAACTGTCTCTGCCTCCCAAGTGCTGGGATTAAAGTTTTGTGCCACCATGCCTAGCTTTATTTATAGTTTCTTAATATGTGGTGCTAAGTAAAATATATTCCGTTATAATCACATATATATATATGGAGAGAGAGAGCCTATGTAGAATTTTGAATATATGCAAATAGGCTTTAAGTCTTATTGAGAATTGACATTTTATGTTACTTACCATTGTGACAGATTTTATTACTAATGACTGGCAATTCTTTTTAAAGGTCACAAATAATGTTTAATAACCTGAAAAAAAATCGCCTTTGGAAACAGGAAGCTACAACATAGCCTTGAAACCTCAATTTATGTAAGACCTGCATGGCCCAATAATCTTTTCATCTGTCATTTCCTCCCCAGGCCTAATATTCTGAAAAAAGCTTCTGGGAAGGAAATTGAACATGCACTTTAAGATAACAGAGCCCGATGAGGCTCATAAACCAAGCATATTAGGAAAAGATACTGATCAAATATAAAAGCGGCAGGCAGTTAGCTTGAAGGGAGGAAGGGAGATTATGTAAAGGGAAAGTCTGGGAGAGTAAGCGAGCAGATGGTCCTAATGAACCGGGAAGAGTAACTCTGCCCGTCTGTGAGAACTAATTGCCTCTTGTCTGCCTGGTCACCTAAGCCTGAGCTGTGGTGTTTGGAGCAGACGCTATTAAAAGCACGATCCTGTCCAATTTCCTTCATTAGCTCACCAGTTAGTGCTTGGGTTTATGTGGACTGTTTGATTGATTTTGATTTAATTGTGTTTTGTTTTAATCGTGTTTAATTGTGCTCTGCTTTACTCAGCAGCGTATCCTCGGCGATATAATTTGCTTTTAACTGTAGCATTTTCTTCTGCCCTTCTTGATAAATAGCTTCTTTTTCAGGAGTTTAAAAAAAAAAAAAAAGCTTAAGGAATATCTGTGAAGGTAACTTTTGTGGATTGTTCTGAGGCAACATCTTGCTGTAGCCCAGGTTGACTTGCAACTCAGTAGCCCAAGCTGGTCCTGGACTCTTGGTGGTCTCTGTACCTCAGCTTAACTTTAGTGTGTAGGGCTGAGGTGTGTGTGGGGGCGTGGAGCATGGGGGAACACACACGTGACACGTGACATGCTTGTGGAGGTCAGAGTCCTGCTTTCACATGGGCTCCAAAGAATGAAGCCAGGTCTCTCAGGCCTTCCAGGTCACACTCTTTTTTTTTTTTTTTTTTTTTTTTTTTGGTTCTTTTTTTCGGAGCTGGGGACCGAACCCAGGGCCTCGCGCTTCCTAGGTAAGCGCTCTACCACTGAGCTAAATCCCCAGCCCCTCCAGGTCACACTCTTAAGGTAAATATTCTGGGTGCTTTCAGTCCTCTGCAATGAAAAGGTCAGCTTTGCTCAAGCCCTGGCATAAGATGCCATCACTAGGATGCAAGCAGAACAGCCAGGCCTCGGTTCACAGAGAAGCTGCCTCCTGTGTGCAATGTCTCAAAGCTGAGCGTGTGTGTGCCCTGGAGCATAGCACGTGTACTTCCAGGTACATCCCAGAAGGAACACGCCCACATCCATTGACTATCGGCAGCACCAATGCTAACGATAACGAGAAACCACCCGTAAGCTGCCACTACTGGAATGGACGGTCAATAGTGGTTCTTCACAGTGTAGGTTCATCCCTGAAAATATACAGGTTGTCACAGTACACATGAATGACTGTCACAACCCAGTGACAGGTGAAAGAACCCAGACCCCAAAGAGCACATCCTGTGCGACTTTCTGTTTATAAGTCCCAAAGACAGCAGCCTGCTACTCTGACAGAGGACCAAGTTCCCGCCCAAGCACCCACATCCAGAGGCTCACAGCCACCTGTAACTCCAGCTCCAGGGACTGTGATGACCTCTTCTGGTCTCTGTGGGCACCTCCCCATGCCTGCCTCCCAACCGCCCATTCCATGAGGCATACAAATACACAAGTAAAGGAAAATAGAAATACTTTTGAAAAAGACACAGCGATGTAGGTGATGGGTATCAGAATGGCTGTAACTGCTAACACATCATAAATGGAGGGTACAGGACGAAGGCCTGGGGTTCTGGAGTTCCTGGCCTCCAAGCTAATTGTTCTAGATGTGTTCTGTTCATGGGAACCAATAAAGAGTGTGATGACTTTGTATATTTGTATTTTGTAATTTAATGGAAAATTTTAAAAATCAATGTGAAAATGTGACATTGCGGTCATTTAAAGGAGAGTGGTTGCTTGACTCCAGGTCCTTTGTGCTGCTTCACCAGGTAAAGCCAGTCGCAGTGTCTCAGTGGCCATTTAAAGCTTACAGTGTCTCCAAATGGAACTTTTTGCTTAGAGTAAGAGACCACGTGACTCTTTGAGAGCCCTGCGAATGCATCCAACTCTGTGTCATTCTCCACCTAAGGTCGGGTATTGTGGGTGTCTGAGCTTCTGACAAGTGATTGACTGTGGACTTTGAGGTTCTGTTGCTGCCCTTGCTCAGTCTGCATTTGAATAATCCCCTCGAAACTTCTCTGTGTGAGTCAGTCAATCACACGCTCTCCTTCCAAGTTTTCTGGTTTGCATGCTCATTGTAAAAGATCAGGAAATATACAAAAGCTCAAAGAGGAAAAAAAACACCCTTGGGCTGGAGAGATGGCTCAGCGGTTAAGAGCTCTGACTGCTCTTCCAGAGGTCCTGAGTTCAGTTCCCAGCAACCACATGGTGGCTCACAACCATCTGTAATGGGTTTCAATGCCCTCTTCTGGTGTGTCTGAAGACAGCTGCAGTGTACTTATATATAATGAATGAATCTTTTTTAAAAAAAAACAATCTTTCTACACAGTGGGGAATTTTTGCTGTGTTGTGTTGTGTTTTCTTCTTTTTCAGCTCCTATTATACCATTGCTATAGTTCCTCTGTCCACTTGTGTGTGTGTGTGTGTGTGTGTGTGTGTGTGTGTGTGTGTGTGTGTGTGTGTTTCCAAAGTAGCTCAGGCTAGCTTTAAACTCAGAATCTTCTCACTGTTGCCTCCTGGCTTCTGGAATTACAGGCCTATGCTACATATGCCCGACTTTTTTTCTTCTTTCTTTTCCTCTTCCTCCTCTTCTTTTATTTGCTTGTTTGTTTGAGGTTTTCTTTGGTGGGGGATGTTGAGAGAGGGTTTCTCTGTATAGCCCTGGCTATCCTGGAACTCACTCCATAGGCCAGTCTAGCCTCGAACTCAGAGATCTGCCTGCCTCTGCCTTCCAAGTGCTGGGACTAAAGGTGTGAGCCACCACTGCCTGGCTGCTTACATTCTTGAGATTATCTTGGCTAGTGTCTACTACATTCTCCAAATTAAAAAAAGAAAAAGACAGGGGACTGGCAGGATATCTCAGTGGTCCTTGTTGTCAATCCTGAGCACCTGGGTTCAGACTCAGGAACCCGTGTGGGAGAAGGAGAGAACTGACACCCACAAGCTGTACTATGCATCCACATGAGGGTCATGAAATATGCACACATGTCTAAATAAATAAGTAAATAAGTGTGGAAAACAAAAGGACTAATTCCTCTGAACAGAACTGCCTGCTACTGTTTCCATCCTAAATCTCATCTCTTGTCTTCTCGGAAGCAGCCATGGAGCCAGTAGCTTTTCCCTCAGTCAGTGCTAGATATCATCACATACCTTGTGCGTGCCAGGCAAAC
Source organism: Rattus norvegicus (assembly GCF_021556685.1). Classification (NCBI taxonomy): domain Eukaryota; kingdom Metazoa; phylum Chordata; class Mammalia; order Rodentia; family Muridae; genus Rattus; species Rattus norvegicus. The sequence continues at coordinate 119,721,820 of NC_141536.1, forward strand.
CACCGAGCTCTACATCCATCCCTGGTCCCATATTGGTGTCTTGTTTTTTAAATATTTTTAGTGTACAGAATAGGAGTTTCATTGTGACATTTTCATACATGTATGTCATCATAGCTTGCTTGTATGTCCCTTCCCCCATCTGTCCTCCTTTCTTCTTCTTGTTAGACTACTACCTCCCCCAAATATTCCTTCTGCCATCATGATTTAGACCTTTCTTCTACCCTCAGTAGCTGCTTCCTTTACTTCACCTTAGTGGAAGCATATATACTGTATACTCGTGTGTGTGTGTGTGTGTGTGTGTGTGTGTGTGTGTCTGTCTGTCTGTCTGTCTCTCTGTGTGTGTGTCTGTCTGTCTGTCTGTCTGTGTGTATGTGTGTTTGTGTGTGTCTGTGTGAGTGTGTGTGTATGTGTGTCTGTGTATCTCTGTGTCTATGTGTCTGTGTGTCTCTCTGTGTGTGTCTGTGTGTGATTGTGTGTGTGTCTGTGTGAGTGTGTGTTTGTGTGTGTCTGTGTGAGTGTGTGTTTGTGTGTCTGTGTGTCTTATGTGTCTGTGTGTGTGTGTGTCTGTCTGTCTGTGTGTCTGTGTGTATGTGTGTTTGTGTGTGTCTGTGTGAGTGTGTGTGTATGTGTGTCTGTGTATCTCTGTGTCTATGTGTCTGTGTGTCTCTCTGTGTGTGTCTGTGTGTGATTGTGTGTGTGTCTGTGTGAGTGTGTGTTTGTGTGTCTGTGTGTCTTATGTGTCTGTGTGTGTGTGTGTCTGTCTGTGTGTCTGTGTGAGTGAGTGTGAGTGTGTGTGTATGTGTTTGTGTGTGTCTGTGTGAGTGAGTGTGTGTGTATGTGTGTGTGTCTGTGTATCTCTGTGTCTATGTGTCTGTGTGTCTCTCTGTGTGTGTTTGTCTGTGTGTGATTGTGTGTGTGTCTGTGTGAGTGTGTGTTTCTGTGTCTGTGTGTCTTATGTGTCTGTGTGTGTGTGTGTGTCTGTGTGTCTGTGTCTGTGTATGTGTGTCTGTGTGTTTGTGTGTCTTTGTGTCTGTGTGTACATCTCAACAACTTTCACCTTTTAAAACCTCATGCTTCTTGTTTTCTTGACCTTGGATCTTAAGATTTGCCCTTTCAGATTCTGCCTGAATTTCTGGGTAGTTGTGGTGACCGTCATGTTTTTGGAATCACAGTAGCTGCTGCCATAGTTTGACTAATGTGGCCTCACCCTGCTGTCGTGGTGTTTCCAACCTGTGTGTTCTCGGACACACACAACCTACTATATTTGAACTCTTGGTTTTGCCTCCTAAAAATGGGCTCCTAAACCAGTTCTAATTCAGGCTCTTAGGGTTCTTTCCTTGACTACTTCAGGTTTTTCTTACCAGACCCCTCTGAGATTTACCTTACTCTTTAGGCTCCCTAAGGAGCCCTCAGCATTGATGGAGTGTCCCTCTTGAACCTTAATGGGTGCATTGTGTTGTCTGTTCTGTTCTGGTTTAGGGCAGTGTGATATTGTCACTGTTTCAGAGCCCCTGCTTAACTGTATATGCTACTGTGCGTCCTGAACAGAGTCCTCTAAACGTCAGGTGGTATGATGGTGTGTGCCTGACCTGCATGAGGGAGAAGGAGTTTCTCAGAAAATGCAGAGCTTCTACCACTCTCCACCATATTATCTTGAGACTGGCTCTCTACCTGAGGCTCGCTGACTCCCTAACTGCCTACCAACACTCAGGTCACAGTCGTGAAAGCCACACCAACTGATTTTTTTTATATAGTTTTTTACATGATGCTGGGACTCAAACTCAGGTCCTTATGCTTGCATAGGAAGAGCCTTCGCCCTCCCAGCCATTAGTATTTTTTTAATTAACAATTTGGAACTTTGATCAGAGAACTAGGAAAGAGACCTAGTGTCTACTGATACAGGCACAAGGTATCCCAAGCTCACCGGGACGGATTGCCTTCTAATTTGCTTAGTATTTTTGAATGAACTAGCTTTCTCTCTTTAAAAAATTTATGAAAAAAAAATCTATGGAATATGGTAGGGAGGAGGATGATGGTGGTGATGATGATGATGAGGATGAGGGTGATGATGATGATGAAAACAAAACAAAGCAAAACCACAGATCAGAGCTAGAGTGACACATGCCTGTAATCCCAGAAGAAAGGTCAAGACTTCAAGGCTAGTCTTGGCTACATAGCCTGCTCAAGACCAATCTGAACTACATGAAACTGTTGAAACACAACCAAAAAACAAAGTCCCTAGAGTTCACAGTTAGCCAGTCCTCAGTAGCTTTCTTTTCCTCACTCCAGCCCATCCTCTTCTAACCCTGTGGGCAGAAATCTGCTCTAAATCAGTTGAATGTGCTCCCCAGCATGCTGTAGTCTTTTTGGAAGGTTATAACAAAACACTATAGACTAAATAGCTTGTAAATAAAAGAAGTCTGTTGCTTACAGTTCTGTGGGCTGGCAAGTCCAAGGTCAGGGGCCAGCAGATTTGGTGTGTGATGAGGACTTGGTACCTGGCTCATAGATGGTACCTACTAGCTGTGTCCTTAAGCAGTGGAGAGGGCTGTCTAAGCTCTCCTTTATAAAGTCACTAATATGTCACTCATAAAGACTCCTCCCCTATGACTTAATCCCTTCCCAAAGGCCCCACTTGTAGCATCCTCCCCTTGGGGTAGGATTTCAACATATGGGCTTGAGGAGACACACATCTGAGACCCAAGCATCCTGATTTTTATTGTCAAACTTAGAAACCCAAATCCCCCTTCCTGTGTGTGCAAGAGAACGCAGGCGTGTTCCTTTGTGAAGGGAGGCAGGATCCGAAGCCAGAGCACTAACTAGGGACTGAGGTGGAACCAGACCTTCGCTTCTCACCCCACTACCAGCTTGTGTGATGGTTATTTGGGGTTACCCTTTAGCATTGAAAACCAGGGCCCTCATCCATTCTTCCTCACTCCCTAAAATACTCCCTAAAAGCAGGACAGGGTCTCTGCTTCCAGGAAATGTCAACCAGAGAAATACAAACAAAATAACCTCGATGAATCTGAATTGAAGCACTGACTACAGGGGGCTGGAGGAGACAAGCTAGCCCTGCTGAACTGAGGATGGCTGCCCAGAGGCTGTGCACAGGCCTGTGTTCCCAAGTAGCACCGAGAAGGAAAGGCTAAGTAGGGAACATGGCTGGCAGTGTACACGTACTGGACTTTCATCAGGGTGGCCAGTGGAGGAGGGGCACAGATGTCTCTTAGAGCCAATTCCGAGTCACTTGAAATTACAGACATCCAGGGAGGTGGCTCTGGAGCCCCTCTTGTCCCTTATAACCATTCAGTGTTGAGCAGGGAAAGCTGTGAATCTTATCTGAATAAAGTAGTTCCCACACCATAGCTTGTAAACCAAAGGATTCACTTTTCTTCTCTTCTGTGGCCTTTTAGGACAAGCAGAGGCCCAGCCCTATAGTGTGGTTCTGCATTTATCCCATATGCTAAAGTGAAGGTGAGGGTTAAATGGACCACCTTTGGGGCCTGATAGGGCTGAAAACTTGACTCATTCTCAAGCCCCCTCCTCATTCCAGCAACGAGCTGGTTTAGGGGGTTTGTGGTTTGGTTTGGTTTGGTTTGGTTTTGAGACAGTCTTATGTAGCCTTGGCTAGTCTAGAGCTTGTTGTGTAGACCAGGCTGGCCTCAAACTCGTATTGCTGGGCCTGCCTCTTCCTGTCTGTTTGTTTGTGTTTCTCTCAGCGGTGTGGACTGCTTCCCTGGTGTGTAGCTGAAGCCTGCTTGTGGAGACTTACAGCTCATTCAGGGAGTTTCCAGTGTGTTTATAAAGCTCCATTTTCCCCCAGGCTCTTCATAAGGTTAAATGAACACTGTAGAAAATGTTACCCTGTGATTCACCAGAAGGAAATCAGAGGTGATTTTTCTATGTGTGATGAAGATATTGTAAAGATAATTTGGATCCATTGGATAAAATGTTACAAAAGATTTTAATGTTTGACTCTGTAAATGTCTCTGACAAGGTCTGTAAAAACTTCTTTGCATAATCTAGATGTGTCTCCCCCCCTCCTGCTCATCCTTGTCCCCACCTTGTCCCCATGGCTCTGGTTATAGAGCCTGCTTTCCCTCTTCGCCCACTGCTTCCCACCTCAGGAACAGTCCTTTGCTGTCCCCCTGTCTGTCTGTACCCTGTCCTTTGCTGTCCCCCTGTCTGTACCCTGTCCTTTGTTGTCCCCCTGTCTGTACCCTGTCCTTTGCTGTCCCCCTGTCTGTACCCTGTCCTTTGCATTGCTCCCTCCCTTATCTCTCCTACCTGAGGCCTCTGATGCTTCTTGAGAACACAACGCCTTTGCCCAGCCTCTCCGTAGTGTCTCTGGCTAAGTGCTCTCTCCAGAAAGAGGACCCTGAACCTTCCCATCTGGCTGCCCAGGTGAGGGGGGGGGTCTATCTGTGAGTTCTGTTCATATGGGACTTTCCAATTAGCATTTTGATAACCCTTCCCCCAAAATACTGACTCGACCATTCAAGGAAATCCTCTGTAAGGATTCTTAGAGAACAGAGAGAGAAATAGGTTCTAGAAATTTCAACAGTAGTGAGAAATAGGAACTTGGGAGAAGCAGAGACAACTAAGAAGACAGAAAAATCTGAAAAACAAAACACCAAAACCAGAATGGGGCAGAAAATCCAGCCACGGGTGGAAGATCCTGGAGTGTGGTAAGGGCTGAGAAAGCGAGGATTTGTCCCAGGTGCCTAACATAGGAAAATTGTATTAAGACACTATTACAGGATTGGGGTAAAATTTAGTTAGCTATAAACACAGCATATAAACCTGGCACAAATACCCTTAATCCCAGCACTTGGAGGCAGAGGGACATAGATCTATGAGTGTTCTAGGCCAGCCTGGTCTACACAGTGAGTTCCAGGTTAGCTGGGACTACAGAGTGAGACCCTGTCTAAAATCACAGCAAACAGACACAGAAAAGAAACAAGTATATACAAGTGATGAGGTTTTGTGTAGTTGTAATAATGTAAGCACTGAATACTGCTTCACTGTGACCCATAAACCATACTGAGGGACGGGGAAGGGAAGGCTCCCTTCTGCCAGAGGCTTAAATTCTCCCCTGCTGGGTAGGGGACGAGCATGTGGTGTAGAAAACTGGTGCACTGCCTTGAAAACATGGGTTAGACAGACCCAAAGATCTGAAAAATGAAAGCAGTAAGTTGAAGTGGTGGACTGTGGGGATGCAGAAGGGATGGGGAGCCATTGCGTTTCAGAATAAGACTCATCGGTCTCTTCTTTCAAACTTATAAGTTATAAGCAATTACTATGTCAATAAAAGTAAACATCAGTCATGAATTAAAGTACACCTTTGGACGCCCTCCTTACGGACACATGTCGCTGTAACAGTGTGATGCATGTCTGGTTACTAGGCAGTTTCTCCAGCAGGTGGAAATGAACTTGTCGGCCAGGCAGGCTCATTGACTGAGCCAAGTCTATGTTTACCGTGGGGATAATTAACTCAGCTTCACCTCACTGGAGTCATACCAAAGACACAAACTCATTTCCTTCTGCACCGCGGAGAGGTTTATTAAAATTGAGTAAAGCTGTATTATATTAAATTGGGTTTTTTTAATTACTTTAGATTTGATGACGTGTCTTTTCCACATATCTAATCTTCAGCAAACATTTACTTTCCCCAACTGGCAGATTTATAATTTATAACTTTTCATGTCTAATCAAACATTTTCTTTTTCTGTGCCTCTGTAAGGATCTCTGTCCCAAACTGTCTTTTAAAATAGTTGCTGTGCTCCACCGTGTGTGGAGCGCCCAACATTTGCATCCTCTACATACAAACTCAGCCTTACTATTCCTCGCCATTGCTTGGCTATTTTTCTGTTGCTGTGATAAAAACACCATGACCAAAGGCAACCTATAGAAGGGTCCACTTTGGCTTGTGGTTCCACAGGGAGGCCATGTCGGCCATGGCAGGCAAGCGAGACATGGCAGTGGGAATAGTAAGCTGAGGGTCTCAACCTTCTGCAGCAAGCAGGAAGCAGAGTCCAAGACTTTCAATCTCAAAGCCAGTGAGACATTTCCTGTAGCAAGACTGCACACTGCCTAAACCTCCCCTAAGTGTTCAAATGCTTAAGACCATGAGAGATGTTTCTCATTCAAACCAGGACACAACCTTAGTCTATAGTCAACGAGTTTATTTAAACCCGTTTGTTTTAGTCTGATAGTTTTGTCATAAAGACATGGATGGTATTGATGGATGAATACAGGTAGGCAGATAGATAGAGAGATGGAGAGAGACAGAGAGAATGCTGGAGAGCAAATGACAATAGGGTTGTGTTTCAGATAACAGAATACATGGCAGGCATTAGTCTCTCAAGGTTTCTCCATCCCTGAGATCTACATTGTGGTTATCTTTCCGAGCAGATTCTAAATAATGGTCTTTCTCTTGAGTCCAGCATAGTTTACCAAACTAACTGATAAATGTAGGATCAGTAAGGAGCTCCATTAGAATGACCTACAATAACGGGATGGGATATAGCTTGGTAAAGTACCCTCTTAGCATTTTGAAGGCCCAGAGTTCAATCGCTAGCCCCACTTTCCTGCCCTGTAACACCCCCCCCTTCAAAAAAAGAAAGAAAGAAAAGAAGAACCTGTGGTAATTATAATTTGTACTGAGCACAGCCTTGGTGTGATATAATGGAGTTTTAGCACTTCCTCCCACTCCCCTATCTGCTGCCTCCAAGACATCTGAAACCACTTTTAGACCAAAACCACAAATCATTAAGTAAATAATTACTTTTGAACTTTGAAGTTTAGAGAGTGCAAGTCTGAATTCCTAGCGGTGATATCAGTATTGAGTACCATGAAGATACTTGATGTCTTTGAGCAGAACTTTGTGTGCTGTGCTGGAACCTGTGAACTTACCTATGCTCTCTAATATTGTTCTCTTTGGTCTTTTCTGTTTAAACCCTAGCTGTAAGGCTTACAACCCTCATGTCTTCAAACAAGTGTTTGTTTGTTTGTTTGTTTGTTTGTGGTATTGGGCGTTGAACCCAAGACATTATGCTTGCAAACAAGTGATCCACTAAGTAGCTATTGTAGGGTTTCTATTGCTGTGAAAAGACAGCATGACCATAGCAGCTCTTATAAAGGAAAACATTTAATTGGGGCTGGCTTACAGTTCAGAGGTTTAGTCCATTATCATTATGAGAACCATGGTAACACAGAGGCAGCCATGGTGCTAGAGAGACACCTGAGAGTTCTCCATCCTGATCAGCAGGCAGCAAGAAGACAGAGACACTGGGCCTGGCTTGAGCATTTGAAACCTCAAAGCCCACACCCAGTGACACACTTCCTTCAACAAGGTCACACCTCCCAAAAGTGCCACTCCCTATGAGACTTGAAGACCATTTTCATTCAAACCAACTGTACTCTCTAGCAACTAAATAAATGTATTTATTTTTAACAATATAATATTTTTATTAGTCGAGACTTTCATATCATGCATTTGGGTCTTACTTCCTCTTTCCCATGTCTCCTCATAGATATACTCCTCCCCTAATTTCCTCCCAATTTCATTTTTTTCATAACCCATCTAGTCAAATTTGTACTGTCTACATATGCATTTGTTATATCTCTGTTGATGTAGCAAAAAACATGACCCAACAACTTATAAAATAGTGTGTTTAATTGGGCTTACAATTTCAGAGGAATAGTATTCATGATGACAGGCCAAAGGCATGGAATAGCTGATAGCTTACATCTTGGTCCACAAGAAGGAGGCAGAGAGGAAATACACTGAGAATATACTGGGAATGTCATTAGTCTTTTGAAATCTCAAGCCTGCCACCAGTGACACCTTCCTCTAACAAGGCCACATCTCCTAATCCTTCCCAAAGAGTTCTAGCAAAAGGGGCTTTAGGGACCACTCTCATTCAAACCACTACATTCCACTCCCTGGCCCCAATAGGCTTGTGGCCATATCATGTGGCAAAATGCATTTAGTCCAACTTCAGAAGTTCCCATAGTCTTTCCAGCTCAACACTGACTTAAAAGTCTAAGTATCTTCTGAGACTCAAGACAATCTCTTAATTGTAATCCCCAGTAAAATAAAGAAGCAAGCTGCAGATATATACATGACTATTTCAGAAGGGAAGAATGAGGGGCGTAGTGAGGCAATATTGGATCAAAACAAGATGGGAATTTGTCAGGGCAAACTCTAAATCCTGTAGCTCCATGCCTGACATCAGAGGGTTCAGATGGCTCTCCCCTTCCAGCTTTTCTACCTACAACACACTCCTCTCTTTTGGGGTGGTTCCACATCCTGTGTGCAGCTCTTCTTGGCAGATATCCCATGGCTCTGGCATCTGCAGCATCTCCAGGACCCCACTGCAATTCAGGTTTCACAGCTTCATTTGATGACCTCTTTGGGCTTCTGTGCAGGGACTCCCCTGCCACACACCTACTCTCAGTGGTTCTCCTTAACTAGAGGAAGATTCTACAACCCCTTTACTAGTGTATCCTTCATAATCCTAAAGCCTGTCCCACATGGACTACACGGCCAAGTTCTGCTGCCTTCCTGGGATAGTTGGTCTTGAAATCTCCTCTGCCAAAGAAATTAATCCATTACTTTTCAATTTAGCCTCAGCAAAATTCTTAAGAAAATGGCAGAAGGCAGCCATATATTTTGTCAAATGGTCTCTAGCTCAGTTGTTAGTGTTGTTCCTTTCTGAAACCTCTTGAGCTAGGCCTCTATGGTCCATATGGCTCTCAGCACTACTCTCTTCTAAGATCTGACTAGGATGGCCCCTTAATCTCTGCTTATAGCATTTAGATGCTTTTCTAGTTTAAAGTCATAAAGTCCTTCACAGTCCTTCACAAAACCACATGGTCGGGTCTTTCACAGCTATAGCCCAGTCCCTGGTATCAACTTCTATTAGCTACTTTTCTATTGCAATGACAAAGTGTTGTGTCCAAAGCAACTTATAAAAGAAAGTATTTAATTGAGCTTATGGTTTTAGAGGCTTAGAGTCCATGATGACAGAGCAAAGATATGCAGGAACAGTTGAGAGCTCAACTCTTGACCTGTTATGGAGTATCTGAAAAGAAAAATCCCTAAGATGTCTGAATAAGGACTCTATCTCCAATGGGGCTGTTCCAGGGAGGGTAGCAGGAATTAGCCTCAACCTTCAATCTGTTCGAATTTTTAAAAGAAAAAAAAATGCAATTGTGACGTGTATAGAAAGGTAGCCCTGGGCTTCTGCAGCAAGCAAGCATTGTTTACAGAAGTGGAAAGATAGCAGTTAAGTGGCCAAGCAGTCCTCATAACTGTTAGGTTAGGAACACTACATAGGAGTTTATGGCTGGTCTAGAGACTGGTTTCCTCTAGGAATTTATGGAAATTTATGGTTGGTTTAAGTGACTAGAGACCAGTTTACCCACAATAGGTTTAGTATTTAAACTATTCTTACAAATACTTTCACAAGATAGCATATCTATAGTTCAGTAGGAGATCTAGGAGAATGGGTCAAACCATTGACTCATATTCTAGGGAGTTAATTTTAGGGCCCTTGGTGTCTACAAAAGAATAGAACATTGACATCCAGAAATGAGCATTAGGATGCATCAAATAACAAGACAGAAAAGTAAACGCTGATTTCGATCTTCCCAGGTAAAATCCAGTCACCATGAAGTAAGCTATTCAATCACATCCCAGCTTTCATCTTGAGTAGCCCTTTCTGCAAGTTTTTGTAACTCTGATTTTTAACAAGCACTTGTGATTCTGAAAGAGCCTAGAAGTCAGCATGAGCTTTGGTTTGCTAATAGGCACCACAGGTATCCATTTGTCCCTTCTGCCAGAGATAAGGGAAGTGACTCCTTTCAGTGAAGGGGAACAGTTTCCTTTGGACCTAATATTTCAGCTTTTTGTTGATGATAAGGGGTGATATAGTCTCTTCTGTAACTGCTTCTCAGCTGAAATTAGGACGTCATTGTCTGGCCCAGGAAGGCTAGACTGCCTGTCAGAGGTGGAAAGGAAGGGATTCAGGCAATAGGGGTGGGGTGTGTGTGGTCTAGTGACAGCCTGAAGAGACAGCGCCGTCACATTGGCTGGACTGGTTTCTATCTGCTTTTAGTCCAGGGCCCTCTGGTTCCTCAAAGCCACTTGGGGGCTGCTGTGTTACAGTGTGTGAGCAGTTTGCATGCCGTAGTTGATTCCTGGGTGGCGTCTGTCAGCTGATTAGAAATCTGCTGGGACAGATATAGACTAGGGACAGAAGGTAAAGCTAAGGAGTTTAAGGGAAGGAAAGAGTCCACCCTCTTAGGGACAGTAGGGAGGAAAACTTAAGCTGTTGACTGACAGGTGTACTTATGTGGAGTCCATTTGACCTGTGACAAGTAGATCTAAGTCATGACTCCTAAGGCTCACATAATTTTTTTTTAAAAGTCTACAGGAGTTTAAAGGAGATAAAAGTTTTAGATCTGTAGCGTATGATATGTAATCTGGGCTGAAATTCTCAGTGTAGAAAAAGCTGTTAACAAGTGTCTGTAAACAGCTGGAATAGAGTCATATCTTTGAGCCATCACAAAAGCTTGAAGACCCTAAAGGGTTAAAGGTATGAACACCTTTCTCTGTTCAGAAGCCTAGAAATACATCTATATTTCTATCTATATCCATATTTATACATATATATGATACAAATGTTTTCAGCACAATGAGAAGCACCTTTAAAATCTACATTTAGAAAATGACCAAAGGAATTTTAAAATTTGGAGCCTGTGACCATGATAACTGTAGCCAGTGCTTTTCCAAGGCTAGATTGATACATTATCAGGATTCCGTTGATTAGTATGTTAAGACTCTGAGCTTTTGAAACCTTAACATAAGTGGTTAGACATGCATCTTCAAGTCAATTTCTAACTTGAGTAGACCTTAGATAAGGAGAGACCATCCACAGCAGTGGTTCTCGGCCTCTGGATTTTGACCCTTTTGGGGGCTGAATGACCGTTTCCCAGGTGTGGTGTATCAGATATTCCCATTACAATTCATTGCAGTAGCACACTTACAGTTCTGAAGTAACAATGAAAAATTTTATGGTTGAGAGTGGCCACAGCATGAGGAACTATGTGAAAGGAAGAGAACCACTGGTCTGTAGCCTCCTGCCAGACTGCTTGAGCTACTGTCTCGCTGCACTACAAGCTAGGAACACTTCAGTGTTTCCAGTCACAGTGTCTCCTGGGCTGAAACAGTAAGTTTCTGATGTTCACAGCTGTGGCCCTAACTCCCTAGCCTTTCTCCTCCCTCCCTGTATTCCTAACAATTCTTTATCCCTCCTCATCCTGGACCATTCACCGGCTCTTTGAGCCTCTGCTATCCTTCATGGAGAATTCTACTACTCTCTGCCATCTCAGTCTGTCTGAAACCCTGACCAGATCCCAGTTCATGAATTAAACCTCTGCTGGTCTTCCCTAAGGCTTGTTTTTAATCAGAAGACCCAACTAAGGGTGCCAGTCCCTGCTAGTAACTGACAGCTTGGCATCAAAACCTGGCTGAGGCAAGCAGCCAGGAGGCAGAATTGGCTCATCTGAGGTCCGCCCTGTCCCCACCAGAAAGGCCTTCTTGTCTGATGCACAAAAGAAGAAAGAAGAAACACACATGGGGGAAGGAAGGAGGAGGGATTCTTTTTTTAAAAGTGAAGCTGTTAAATTAAAGGATCTCTATTTCCTGCTCTTCTCTGTTCTCCTAACCAGCACAGAGGCACCTGTGAATGGCCAGGAATCCATGTGGTTAAATGCGTTTCTGTTTTAAACACAGTGTGGAGGTGGCCACCTCCGTCACAAGAATCCCGGACACAACTCCAAACCATCAACCCCAGGCTCTTTGTGGGCTCCTTCCATGCCCCAGGAAATACAGAGAAGCCCAGCCTGACCCCTTTGACTTTCTAATTATGTGATTAGCCAGTCTGTCCCTGCTTTCCTGGAGGTGACCTGTGAGAATTTCTCTCATGGTTTTGCTTTGGTAGCTCTTCCTGCCTTGACCGTTTGTTTTTGTTGTTGGTTGTTTGGTTGGGGTTTTTTGTTTGTTTGTTTGTTTGTTTGTTTTTTGTTTTTTTGAGACAGGGCTCCTCTGTGTAGCCCTGGCTATTCTTGGAACTCACTCAGTAGACCTGGCTGTCCTGGAACTCAGAGATCTGCCTGCTTCTGACTCCCAAGAACTGGGATTACCTCCCCCGATCTTTTAAATAGATTCCTCAGGCCTAGTCCTCTGGGTCTTGAGCTGGTGCATTCTGTTAGCTCAGAGATATATCTGGCCACAGTCCTCTACTTATATTGAAAACTAGAATTGGCAAAATTATTTGAAGAATCTTGGCATATATCAAACCAGTGACATTTGCAGACTCTGCATTTTGAGGGCATTCAAGGACAATATTCTGGTTCAGTTCATGACACTATTCTGAGATAAAGCTGACCTCCAGAAGACCTGTTATGCACACTGGCATCTCATAAGAACAATAATGATTTTTCCTGCTGGGAAACCATTCATTGACCTAGATAGATTGACTAAATATTTCTGTAATTACATAAATATTTGCATAACTATTTCCTTGGCTGCCTTAAAAGACATATATACTTTTTATTTCTGTGCTTCTTTCAGTAACTCAGCCTTTTTCAAAAAGAGCAAAAAAGTTAGTGAACACCATAAACAAAGCTTCATTTATGTTGCCTTGATTGACAATAAAAGTCACTAAACATTGTTATTTACATCTTTAATTGCCACAGTCTCTTCAGGGTTGGCCCCCAAATTTTCCTGGTTGCTCAGGCATTATATCCAAGACCGTTACAAAGGTAAAAGAGAGAGTTGCCAACATTCCCCCACCTCAAAGCTTTGCATTTTTGTTTTTTAAATCCTTGCATGTGGATGCCGCTTTAATAACTTATTCATCCACATATAGTGTTTTAATGTCCTCTTTCTCAAAAACCTTGTTTGTGGTTTTATCCTCATCTGTTATTTTTACTCTCAGGACAAAAATCATCATACAAAAATCCATCCTAATCCAAAATATCCCGCATGTCTGCTGTTGCCTCCTTAGTCTAAAAAGGATATAGAATCAAGAGAGCTCGGAAGGACTAAGGCTCTATATGGATGTCGCTTTATTTGGTTATGCCACGTGGTCATATTATGATGATGGTGAGTCACATGTCAAGTCCTCTTTATAACCATAGTAAAGATGGCCAGCAGCCACATGGTTGCCTCCATCCTGATGAGGTCATCAGCCAAGACAGTGTCAAGCCACTTTATTGCCATTTACTTCGAAGTGAGTCTATCGGGTATGTACACCCCCTTCTAAAAAAATCTGTTTTCAGTATCAACCAGCCAAGCCCCCCAACCAGAGCTCCCAGGGACTAAACCACCAACCAATGAGTACACATGAAGGGACCCATGACTCCAGCCACATATGTAGCAGAGGGTGGCATTGTCCAGCGTCAATAGGAGGAAAAGCCCTTGGTCCTGTGAAGGCTCGTTTCCCCAGTGTAGGGGAATGCCAGGGCGTTGAGGTGGGAGTGGGAGGGTGGCAGTGAGAGCATCTTCATAGAAGCAGGGGGACAGGGAAGGGGGTATGGGAGAGGGGGAAAGGGGATACAGTTTGAAATGTAATCCAAGAAAAATAAAATTAAAAAAAAATTTGTTTCCCCAAACAAGGGTTGAATCCAAGCTACCTATAAGCATGTTGTAGATATTTAACTATCGACCCTTCATTTAAAGTTTTGTTAACTTTCTTTTTACAGATTTTATAAAAATTTTAACTTTACCCAATGAACTTACAAATCCTGAGGCACAGAAAATTTACGTGATAGTCTCACAGATCTTGAGACAAAGCTCATACCCTAGCAAAGTCCTAGAGATACAAGGGAAGGAAAGTTTTAGAGAGTTGAATAAAATCAGGAAGTGGGAGGAGGAGGAGGAAGAGGAAGAGGAGGAGGAGGAGGAGGAGGAGGAGGAGGAGGAAGAGGAGGAGGAGGAGGAGGAGGAGGAAGAGGAGGAGGAGGAAGAGGAGGAGGAGGAGGAGGAACAGACAAGCAGCAGCAACTCCACCAGGGATCCTTTGCTCCTTCCCTGGGCTGTTGTCTTCTCTTCCTGTCTCAGAGCTGAGTGGCCCATTGTCCCAGGACAGAGATCTTAGAGGGAACTTTTAAACAAGCATGCTTGGGTCTAGAGAGGGCAGGCTGTTTTAATAAAGTAGAATAGCATGTGACAATATTCAAATATTATCCACACTCAAGAGACGTTTGACTCTCTGTTACACTGATTCAGTGACCAGAGAGGGAGAGATAGAGTGGGTCGGGAGCAGACATCCTTTAGACGTGGAGCCAAGAGGAGGTAGGTAACATCTTCAACCTGGATTTCTTTTCTTTTCTTTTTCTTTTTTTTTTTTTCTTTTCTTTTTTTTTTTTTTGGTTCTTTTTTTTCCCGGAGCTGGGGACTGAACCCAGGGCCTTGCGCTTCCTAGGCAAGCGCTCTACCACTGAGCTAAATCCCCAACCCCTCAATCTGGATTTCTATTTTCAAATTCTCCTTCGAGTTCCGACTAGTCGCCTGCTTTATCTATTTACTGAAGTATTTGTTGTAATTTTTCTATAATTAGACACATTCGTTGCTCTTTTCTCACTTACCTACTCATTTTTAACGTTTCTTGTTTATTTTGTGAGTACAAGCACATACACACACACATGTGCCACAATGCATATGTAGAGGACAACGTTAAAAATGAGTTGATTCTCTCCTTCCAGGCATGCATGATCCACAGCAGCCGTGTAAAAAGCTGTGTACTATGATGGCTGTCACCCCCTACTTAGTGTGGGGAGAATAGACAAGTGGCTCCTTTGAGATCATTGTCCCACAAGCCTAGCAAAATCAATGAATTCCATAGTCAGTGAGCTACTTTGCCTCAAAAAATAAGGTGTAGAGTGATAGAGTAAGACACTTTACATCAGCCGTGTGTGTGTGTGTGTGTGTGTGTGTACACACATCATATCAATGTAAAGTTAAAGTGGCTCTTATCTGTTGTTTTAGGCTGAGGCAGGACAAGAACTCCAGCCAGTGAGTGTGAGACCAGCTTTTGCAATGCAGAAGACCTCTTTAAAACAAACTACAACATTAAAAAAAAGTGTCAGAAACATTTTTAACACACGTTCATCCCAGTTCCACATAGGTCCCCTTGTGGCTTGCCTGTGTCCTGTCATTTAGTCAGCCTCAGCTTAGTACTTCTCTACTTTTGCTACCCACGATGCTTTCCTCCTAGGTTGAATTAAGTAAGTTTTAATTCTGTTTGGGGCTTTCCCAAAGCTTCTGTGGTGCAGAAAGGAGGGCTCAAAGCTTCCTCAGTTTTGCAGGTGAGTGGGGGGGGGGCTGAGGGGAGGGGGCTGAGGAGAGTCTGCCTTTAGAGCAACTTTAAATTTAACTCTCCACTGTTCTGACTCATCAGCAGGCCTTCTGTCAATGCTGGAGGGTTTTTTTTTTCCCCTTCATGGGGGAGGGGAAGGGGCCACAGGGAGCTGGAACAAGCCCTGTGCCTGCTGCCCTGGTTACTTAACTGTTGCTGTGACAAGATACTCCTACAAAAACATCTGCAGGAAGGAAAGTGTCTGGGGCACAACCTGAGTCAAGGAAGCAGGAGCTTTAAACAGCTGCTCCCATGTGTGAAGAGGGCAGCTCCCTCCTTTTTAACAAAGTATCGGACCCTGGCCCAGGAAATGCTGCTACCCAATCAACATAATCCTTCACAGGGCTGGCAGGATGGCTCCACAGACCTCAGGTTCAGTTCCCAGCACCCACACTTGGCTCACAACCATCTCTAATCCAGTTTCAGGGATTTTGATGCTCCCTTCTGACCTCTGTAGGCACCAGGAGGCACACCCATGGTTCATATATATATATACAGGCAAACATTCATACACTTAAAAATTAACCTCCCGGCATGTCCCGAGGTTTGCCTCTTGGTCCTGTCAAGTGGTCAGTATTAACTATTACACTTGCCAATACGACAGTTGTCTCTCGACTCAACCCACTCTTCTCCTGTTTATGTTTTTATGTATTTATGTATGGTATGTATGTATATATGTATGGTATGTAAGTGTGTGTATGTATGTATGTATGTATGTATGTATGTATGTATGTATGTATGTATGTATGTCCTGACTGTGTGTCTGCCTGTCTGCCCTCTGAGGCCAGAGGGGGCACCAGATCCTCTGGAACTGAAGTTACAGGCTGCTGTGATCTGCTCAAATAGTTGCAGGGAACAGAACTCAGCTCCTCTGAACTCTTATCCACTGAGCCCACTCCCTTTCTAAGGAGCTTCCTCACCGGCTCTAATTAACTCCTCTCTGCCTGGACTATACCCCATACGAATTCTTGGGGGAACAAATTCAGGGTTCAGAGCTCACTGCTGGGGTTGAAACAGAGGAAACCTCCCCATAACCATTTCAATCTCACCTACCCAGGTGCTGTCTTCCTGGGGTCTTGTGGGGGAAGTGGCTTGGGGACAACGGGAGGGCTCTGCCATCTCAAGCTTCAGTGTGTGACTCTCCCACACACTAAGGCACCTGCTGTTTCCACCCACACTGGGATCACGATTGTTTTGCAGTGGGTGCTCTGGGGACCTCTGCCTGGAGCTGGGTAATGTTCCCTGTGACTCATCCCTTCCCAGCATGGGCCAGCAGCTACAAGGAAATGTTTCCTTACCATAGCCTCTGTCAGCCTAGGAGACACTCAGGAGCATGTGCAAGTTATCTTTTCAAGTCCTAGATGTTAAGTGACAAACTCCCTGACTTTCACATGTAACAAATCTACTGTGGCTTCTGCTCTTGTTACTGTATCAATAATTATGAAGTATTGTTTACTCCTTGAGCACTTGATATGTATTAGGCTTTGTGTTAATAGCTCACTCAGTGCTTAGAGCAGCCCTGCTGTCTAGATTATAGGCTGCCATTATAGGTGGAAACTTGAGATTCATAGGTGTTGAGTAATTTGCCCAAGGTCACATGGCTCCTCTCCTAGATTTACCAGCATTTCTTCTGTCAAGACAAAGACATTCCGGTTTCAGATCTTTGACCATGAACTAACTTTTACAAGGCCAGAACTGAAATCCACCTTACAAGGTAACCATTTAGAAGCCTGTCCACATTGCTGCCTGGCATTGCGCACAACCGATATTGTGAGGACTGCTTTTTAAATTAGCTTTTGAAGCATTAAACTGCCCTTTCCTTTCTGTGTCAACTCCTTGCTTCTCACCACGGGCCATGCTGTCTTCCTGGTCATCTATAGTATTTACCAGATCTCAACACTGATGCCTCATGACCACTTCTAAAAGGGCAGTGCCATCCCCTGGGTCTGTGGTTTGTGACTAGTAAGGACACCCGAAAGATTCTAGGACTGAAGACAATTTTTGACAATTCGGAGCAGTGTCAGAGTCTTAGAAATAAGAGCATGGGTGGCTGGGCACTGACTTTGAGGAGGGCCCTGGGCTCTTTTGTACATGCATTAGAGCCCATTTGTTCACAGTTGAATCTGTGCCTGCAGATCTGAAGCAATATGGAAAGAGAGAAATTATGGGGACATGGGAAAGGCAAGGAGCCCCTCACTCTGGGAGTCTGGTGAGCCTCTTACAGCTGAGAAACAAGAATTCCAGCACAGTTACCATGTGCTGTAAGGCTGCTGACACAGAGATGATAATGCCTTTTGTATTGGATGTTCAAGTATCGATGACCCAGGCCGGTGGCCTGAGTGTATATGATGATGCACACGGCCTTATTCCTTTCTCAGGCATTTCCTGGAAATGCCAAGACTATTGACTTTGTTTATATTAGAGAAGTCCTACCTCCCTGAATACTGGGCAGTTCATCAACTGTGATCTCTGGTCTAGGGCCCTAAGGAATCATTCTGTGAGCCTATTTATGTTTCTTAGCAATTCTTCAAAGATAGTAGCTTTAAACCCCACAAAACCCACAATATATGACGATTGTAAAAATAACTGTTAGACAAAGACGATCTGACGCTCTCCCTTGAAGAACCCATCTCATACTTGGATGTGACTTACGGTCACAGCTCTTCTCTGAGAAGCCATACCCGTGCTTTTAGTCTGTCTTGCATCTGTATAAAATAGCAATCTCAGGTGGAGAGGGAAAGGTCTTGGGTGCAGGCTCCAGGGGTTCCACTGAGATAGATTGTCTTTGGGGGTAAGCAGTTTATTAGAAGACTTATTAAAGCCATGAGCAGTCAGACTGGGCAGACAGCATGGATTTTAGTCTGAGGATTTTGGTCTCGGCACTACAATCGGCATGGTGAAGGCTCTAAGAAAAGTCAGACCTGGGAAGCAAAGTGGGACATGCTTCTTCTGAAGATCTCAGAGGAGCCTACGAGCAGGCTGTTTCTGGTGTAAAGTTTTAATCTACTTATTGTGGCTGTGTACACACGTGCATGCCATGGCATTTATGAAGGTCAGGACTCGTGGGGATTTGTTCTCTCTTTCCACTATGTGGACCCTGGAGATCAAACTCAGTGCCTTCACCCACTGAGCAATCTTGCTGGCTCTCAAGTAGTAGCTAAGAGCCCATAGTGCCTTTGCAGAGAACCCAAATTCAATTCCCAGCACCCATACTAGGTGGTTCATAACGGCCTATAACTCCAGTTCTAGGGAATCTAAAGCCGTCTGTCCGGCTTCCACAGCTCATACGCATATACCTGCACAGACACACATATATACACATGAGTAAAAGTAAAACAATCCTTTTGAGCTGCTTATATTCGTTTTATAATTAAGGTTAAAGCTCAGGCATCAACTTAATTGGCAGCTCACATTTAACCCACTCTGCTGAGGAAAACTCACAGTCAGAGTAGCAGTGTCGGAGGAAGTTCATTTGGCAGAGAGCTTACCTTGCATGCAAGAAGCCTTGGATTAAACCCCAGCACAGGATAAACCACGAACAGTGGTACATGCTAGGCACCATGAGAATGTGTCTCACACAAGAAACCTAGGATCCCAATAACTTGCTTTTCTTTCCTTCTCACAAGGGCTCCTTACTGTGGGATTTGAGCAACATGCTGAATTGAAAGTTTGAAGATTTTATTGTATGTGCCTGGTTGTTCTGCATGCATGTATGTAATGTCTATAGCATGTGCTTGCAGTGTCTGGTTGTTCTGCCTGTGTGTATGTAATGTCTATAGCATGTGTTTGCAGTGTCTGGTTGTTCTGCGTGCGTGTATGTAATGTCTATAGCATGTCCTTGCAGTACTGACAGAGACCAGAAGAAGGCTTCAGATTTTCTAGAACTGAGCTACAGACGCTTGTGAGTCACCCTGTGGGTGCTGGAAGCTGAACTAGAACCCCGTAGAAGAGCCAGTGTTGTTAACTGCTGAGCCATCCCTTCTGCCCTGAAGTGAACGTTTATGAACTATTTGCGAGAGTTTTTTTTTTTTTTTTTTTTTTTTGAGACGGGGTTTCAGTGCTCTACCACATTCGGCTAAGATTGCATTTTTCAGGGACTCCTTGCTGAGCCAACTATATTTGCAAAAACAAACAAAACTCATTTTACACAGGTACAAACATGCATGTGTGTGTACATGGATACACATATGTACATGTGTGTGGAGTTGAATGGATACTTTTCAGGAGCAGTGTATCTCCTTCCACCATAGGATCCAGGGATCAAAATCAGGCCATCAGGTTTATACAGCACACACTTCTAGACACTGAGACATTTTCTTTCTTTCTCTCTTTCTTTTTTTTTTTTTTTTTTGGAGCTGAGGACCGAACGCAGGGCCTTGCGCTTGCTAGGCAAGGGCTCTACCACTGAGCTAAATCCCCAACCCCGCCCTGGAACATTTTAATTCCTTAAGATTAACATACGGTTTTGTAAGATAATTTAGGATTCAGAACACTGGTGGGATTCGGTTGCCTTGGCCCTCATGCGGGGCTTTGTCTCCATGTCTTTGGCCTTTTCTGGCTCCCACTTTCCTCCTCAGCAGCGGCTCTGTCACCGGGCTCTGTCCTTTGAGCGGTGTATCTGCTCATCAAGATGAAGGGTGGCAGCAGCAGATGCCACTTCCCTCTGCATGATTCATCCAGCTTTGGCTTTCCGATGTAAACAAGTCCCACAGAGACTGCCTAGCTTCAAAAGCTCCTGACCCAGAGGCAGCCATTCTCCTTGTTCATTTGAATTCATAGCTTGGCATCCACACACCCTCTTTGTGATTTTGATTTTTAAGGAACATAGACTGTGGGTGGCAGGGTTGCTAGGCATGAAGGAGGCTCAGACTTATTCACGTTTTATGATTCATTCGAATAACATTAATAGGATATAAGTTGCTTTAGAATTCCAGTGCAGGCGGTGGTGTTATACAGGGGAAGAAAGGAACAAATAGAAAGAGGACTCACGATGCTCACAGGATGACAAGGGGTCATCCCCTCCAGCATTTTCCAGAAGAACAGCATGGGAGCAGAAGAGCTGCCCACTGTAAAAAGGGGAAAGAAGGATGCCTGTCTGGAGTTCAGTGAGAGAGACCCCAACCTAACAAATTTCTGCAGAAAGCTGTCTGTGGGCACCATACATGCACACATACATACATACATACATACATACATACATACATGTTAGTAAACCTTATGTTTGTACAACAAAATCACATTCCTACACTGTATTATGACAGCCTATTAACATTCCTTGCCTAGAAACTACAGGACTGTATAGAAATAGAAGGATTTAAAGTTTTACTTCTGAAAGAGTTAAATATGCTGAGTTCTGCTAGCTTCCTCTAACCCCTACCTCTTATCTTGGGAAGGTTAATGTGTGGTGGATTAAATGAGAATGGCACCCGCAGGCACATATATTTAAATGCTCAGTCCCCAGTTGGCTGAACTGTTTGGGAAGGATTAAGAGGTGTGGCCTTGTTGGAGAAGGTATGGCCTTATGGAAGGAAGTGTATCATGGCCGGGGGTTGGGGGTGGGGTGGGGAGTGACTTTGAGGTTTCAAAAGTCCATGTCATGTCAGGCCCAATATCTTTTTCTGTGCCTGCTTCCTGCAGATGAGGATGTAAAGCTCTCATCTATTGCTTCAGCACCATATCTGTCTTCCCTGCCTGATGATTATGGAATAACTCTAATAATGTTATTAGCAAGCTCCCAATTCAATGCTTTAAGAGTTGCCTTGGTCATGGTGGTGTCTTTTCACAATAATTTAATAGTAACTAAAGCAAAATGCTTGCAAGAAATGGCCGTAAGAAATGATTACTACCTCTATCTGGTCAACCCACAGATCCTGTTTGCTAAGAAGGGATGTTTGAACTGTTTCCTGCAATATTTGTTCTTGCAGTCATGTCTAGATGGTGATGGAAATTTCCATCTTCAGATAGTCCCATAGAGTTTCAACACTTATCCAACCTATAAAAGCTGTAAGCAGGTCTTGGCTGGAACTGGGCTTTTACAAAGCATTAGTTCGGATCCAAGCCTCTGCAAATCAAGCTAAGTCATGCTCTAGGTGCCTGCTTGGTTCCTCAGTGGTCAATGTTCCTGGAACAGTTGACACTTTTGCATTCATTTTGGCTCTTGATAAATTGGGAAATGTGGTTTTAAATAATATGCTGTGGGACGGTGTCTGCTGAGTCGCCGTTCACTAGGATTCTCTGCCTGACCCTACACAATAGTTTCCCACACATCCATCTGAAATCAGGCTTGGTCAATGAAATACAAACTGAAGTAACAGGCTTCCTGGGCACAGTGCTTCATCATGTTCTTACCGGCATCATAGTCAGTTACATTAAGGTAACTGGTCTGTCAGACTGGGTTCTGGAGTAAGGGTCAGATCTGCTTATATGTGTGTATACTCTTCATGTGACACATCCCACAGACCCGAGAGCTAACGATTTTGCTGTTTTACACCTCTGAACTTTGGTGCTTGCTTATGTGACAGCCTGTCTAGCAGGAATGAATATATTTTAGAGGACACTTTAACCCCTTCTTTGCCTGACTGTTGAAATAATGAACCCCAGAAATTTACCTAGGAACCTCCTGCTGAGAAATGGCTGACATCTGGGGGATCATCCAGAAGAGGAATTTGTCTCCTGAAGAAATTAACAAGACTGACCTTGTACACAGCTCAGAACATAGGCAGTGACAGGACTTCTCAGTTATGAATACTTCTTGCTTTTATTTAAACCCTACCCCCTTGTCAGGGCCATAGAGCTAGACTTGAGAGTGGGGTAGCCACATTGACTGAATCTCCTTTCTGCTTTTCACTATTAATTCGACTCCTTTAACTGGCTTATTGAGGATGAGTGACTAAACATGGCTTGTTAGAGTGCAGGCTATGATCCCTAAGTCTAGTAACACTTGTTATGTTGCAAAACATAACCCATTCTGGCTGATACTGAAAACTAGGTGAGAAATTCATATCTGAAAAGAGACACAGAAAAACTGCTGTAGGAACCAAGCATGCATACATGTGAAGAAATCATGTGTTCTAGAATAGTAAATCTTGACACCTAGAAGAAGCTTAGGGAAGAGAGCACCTGCGTCAGGTACTCTTTGGTTGCTGTGATCAAACACCATGACCAAAAGTAACTTAGAGACCAGAGCACTTATTTTGGTCTATGGTTCCAGAGGAAGGAGTCCATCATGGTGGGACACTTGATCGCAGGAAGAGTAGCTGAGCAGGAAGCTGAGAAAGTGAGTCGGAAGAAGGGAGAGACTATAAACTCAAAGCCCATTGTTAGAAACAAAGAATAAACAATCTCCATACCGCACAGAGAAACATTCCCAGGGAAAGTGTCTGAGCAAGGTGACTCACCTTGAAAACGGGTATCCAAACAGAGCAGCACCCTGGGCAGCGTGGCTCACCCTTTATCCCCGACAGTGCAGGAAGCTGCAGGTCCTTGTGCTCACAGAGAAGCACAAAGGGAACCAGGAATGTTAAAAACATGGGGTTGCGTCTTCAAAGGGAAGATATACAACCTGATTTCTGGGCCAGCGTCTGGAGCGGGTCTGGTTAGCAGCCTGGTGGCCATTGTGTCATGTGTGTGGCACTGGATTACACTGGATCTTCCCCAGACCTTATCTTGAGCCTTTTTTCTCATTTTACGGAACCCATCTTTGTGGACAATGTCACTTGAACTTTACAAAGACTTTCAATGTAGCCATGTCTTAAGCTTTGTTGTGCACATGGGATTGCATTACTTATCATCAGGAAATGTTTTTCCAAATTATGCTGTGCTTAAATATGCCTGAAACAACCTAATTGAGGTCAGCCTCTTGAAATTTGGACCAACACTGGCTACTGAGTAGACGGAGTAGTGTTTAACAGAACTGCCTTCTGGCCTTCCACGGATAGTTACTGTGCTGAGTGTGGTGGTCACAGGGACACTCACAACATAGGTGGAGAATGCCCCTCATCTCATTGGCAGGAGCTTGACTTTACAATCTGTTTTGATTGGCTAGTAGATACACGGCAGGTGGTGGAAGTCAGGGGGTGGGATTCGGGGTCAGTAAACTTGAGTCCTTGCCAGACTAACTACCTTTGATTAAACAATGATATTTCTCATACCAACTTCCCTAAAAGTTCTATAACCTCCCCCAAACAGTGCCACCACGGGGATCAAGTGTTTAAACATATGAGCCTATGGAGACATTTCTCATTCAAACCACCACAGTCATAAAGCACACCTCTGTAATAAGAGACGCCTCCGGCTGTGTCTATGAGAACATTTCCAGAGACAGTTAGCTCATAAGGGCTCTGGCCCAGTGGATAGTAGAATCTGGTGAGAGATGGACATTGTGAATTGTCTGTTGTCTGGTAATAGAACCTACTAGTTCATGACTCTGTAACTCCAGACCCAGGGATCCCATTCTGCCCTCATCAGGCTCCAAGCACACCCGAATACACAGACAGGACATGCAGACAAAACACCCATGTAACTAATCCATGCATGTAACTAATAATAAAACGAAGTGCACACGGAACGGGGACCCTGTGTGTCTGGGCATATTGGCAGTAATTGACAGGACATTCCATGGGAAAGAAACCTCAGGCAGGAGGTGTCAGGAAGTGTCTTCTGGGAATCTCCTTGCTCCTTCCCAACAACCGGCCTCTGCATCTTCCTGCCTTCCCAGTCTAGGGG
This sequence comes from Rattus norvegicus, assembly GCF_021556685.1. Lineage (NCBI taxonomy): Eukaryota > Metazoa > Chordata > Mammalia > Rodentia > Muridae > Rattus > Rattus norvegicus. The sequence goes on from NC_141536.1 coordinate 119,745,975, forward strand.
ACAGCAACAAGGGACACCTCATTCCGCCACTGTGGGCTCCCATCCCCCCTTGTCTGGTTTTTAATATCAACACCACTTACAAGGCATTTGCTTGCTAATATCTGGGCTTTTATTTGGTTAGCTGTTTAAAGTAGGAAGTATTTGCAGTTCTCTCTAGAGTTTTGCTTTAAAAGTTTTTTTTTTTTTTGTCACAGTCTCAAGCTCAATGCATGCAAATACAATACAAAGAACTTTTTGTTGTGAATTATTCATGTTGGGAGGGGTTGTTGGTTTAAGTTTTTTGTTGTTTTGATTTTTCTGAGACAACATTTCCCATATTCTAGGCTGACTTTGAACTCACTATGAAGCTGAGGATGACTTGAGTTTCTGGTATTCTTGCCTCTACCTCTGAATGCTGGGATTACAGGGGTGTACCACCTGACTAGGGTAGCGGAGGACGGAATGTAGGGCTTTTGCATGCTAGGCAAGCATTCTACCAACGATGGGACATCCCTAGCCCTCTGAATTGTTTGAGGGTAAATTCTAGCAGCCTGATGCCCATCCCTCCTGATTATCCTACAAACTGAGACATTCTCTTACAATCAACCTGTCACATTGGAAAGTCGGCAGCCATGCCTTACGACTGTCTAGCCCGTGGCCCTTGTTCATAGTGTTCCAATTGTCCCAGTAATGTACTTTATGTCCCAGAGATCCAGTTCTAAATCTCCCATTGCTCAGGGTTGGCTTGTCTCCTGCAGTTGTCAGTCTTTTCTTGGTCTGCATGGACTTGTTACTTATGAAAATACAAGTTAGAAAATCCTCCCCATGTGTTTCTCTGACATCTGGACTAGAAAGACTGGCATCTGCCATGCTCCATATCTAACCACCTAGAAGCCTCTTAAGTGAACAAATGAGTGGTGTGATGAAATATGCTTTTAAATAAATGCACGAACATTATCTAGCATCAGGCTAGTAACTGGTGGTGTCGAAGCAGTGTGCTTTGCTATGTTCAGGTTGATATAAAATGCCATAAGTAGGTGAATTAACCAGTCATACTGGAGGCCGAGAGTCCACCATCTTCGGCAGCTCTCTTGTCCAAAGAGACTACAGCCAACGCTGTTCTTCATGAATGACACTCATCATAGAAGGAAATGCTAAATTTCCAGTGGAAGGTAGAAATGATAGGATCTTGTTTTCAGCCTCCATGAGTTTATGTACAGGAACCCCAGGCTAGGAACTCCTGATCCAAGCTGAAAAGAAACAATAGCTCAGCCATCTTTGTCCATGTTAAGAGCATGAGCTGCTTTTCCAAGGGACTCGGGTCCAGTTTTCAGTACCCATGTGGCAGCTTATGGCCATCTGTAACTCCATGTCCTAGTTAGGGTTCTTATTGCTTTGAAGAGATTCCATGACTTATGAAGGAAAACACTTAACTGGGGCTGGCTCATAGGTTCCGAGATTCAGTCCATCATCACCATGGTGGGAAACATCATAGGCCACAGGCAGACATGGAGTGAGGTAGCTGAGAGTTCTATATCTGGATTGGCTGGTAGCAGCAAAGAGAGGCTGGGCCTGGCTTGGGCACTTGAAACCCCAAAGCCCACCCCTAGTGACACATTTCTTCCAACAAGACCACACCTCCTAATAGTACACTCCCTATGAGCCTATGGGGACATTTTCATTCACACCACCACACTCCAGTCCCGGGGATCTGACACCCTTCTCTGGTCGCATTAGGCACTGCATACTACATACATAGTGCACAGACATACATTCAGGCAAAACATCCATACACATAAATAAAATAAAAAGATTTCTTGATCCATGCAAGCTAGATATTTGTGGTGGTTTGAATAGGAGTGGCCCCTATAGACTCACGTCTTCGAAGCTTGGCCAATAGGGAATGGCACTATTAGTATGTGTGGCCTTGTTGGAGGAAGTGAGTCATTATGGGGGCAGGCTTTTAGGTTTGATATGCACAAGCTATACCCAGTGTGACTTAACAGTCTCCTTCTGCTGCCTGTGGATCAAGATATAGAACGCTCAGCTCCTTCTCTAGCACCATGTCTGCCTACATGCAGCCTTGTTTTCTGCCATGATGATAATGGCCTAAACCTCTGAAGCTGTGAGCTACCCCCAATTAAATGTTTTCCTTTATAAAAGTTCCCATGGTCGTGGTGTTTCTTCACAGCAGTGAAACTCTAACTAAGACAGTCTTCTCCATAAGAGCAAGCATGTGGCATAACCCAATGGGAAATGCTTCTGAAATCAGTTGATTCTGCTTACAGTCAGTATCTTGGGAGTAGTAAGTGTATTGAGATGAAGAGAGGCATTTGTACTGTTGGTTTGATTTCTGGTCTTAGAAATTTACCTGCATGTGCGCATGGTATCATAGGGAATACATGCTACATGTGCATGTGGAGGTAAGAGGACAGCTTGCAGGAGTCATTTCTCTCCTTCCACCTCGTCTTTGGTTATGGAATTCACCTCAGGACATTGGGTTTGTGTAGCAAACACCTTTACCCACTGAGCCACCTCACCAGCCCACTTTCTGACACTTTTGACTGACCATGTTGAGTATTGGAATGTGTTTTGTCTTGCAGATAGCAATTCTCTAACTACTGAGCAAAAAGGCTCCTGGGACTCTGAGAACTTCTGGCTTGATCCTTCTTCAAAAGGCCAGGTGGAGACCAACGAAGAGGAGGATGGACTTCGGAAATCCCTGGATAGATTCTATGAAGCATTTGCCCAACCACTGCCAGGCTCTGGGGATCCGCTCTCTGCACCTGTGTGTCAGTGCCTGTCTCAGACCATCTCTGAGCTCGAGGGCCAGGAGAGCCAAAAGTATGCTCTCCGCAGTTTCCAGATGGCCCGGGTCATCTTCAGCCGGGATGGCTGCTCTACCTTACAGCGGCATTCCAGGGAAACCCGCTTCTACCCACTAGAGCAAGAAGGCAGCTCTGTGGATGATGAAGAGCCCACCCCAGGACTGTCAAGAGAGGTCGTTCGTTTTCTCTTGGAACAGACCATAATGAAAGACTCATAGCTGGTGCTGATGTTGTGAAAGTGCTGTCACCTGCTCCCCAGAGTCCATGGATGTGTGTAGCACATCTTTCTGTTTCCACCATTAGCCGTAAGCTTTGCAGGGAGAAGCTTTGATGGAGCCAGTAAGCACCTTGGTGTGCTACCTCCTACTCACCTTGGCCAAGGCTGCTACTGATTCAACTAGGGTCAAGTCCTAGCCGAGCTTCTTGCCTTAGTCAGTGCTCCTGAGTGCTGTCCTGGTGACCTGGCCAGAGCTGGGACTTTGGCAGGAAATCACTTCCCTGATTGAGTTCATCCCTTCCCCCACTCACCTACTGGTATCTCTAGGGCCTTTTCTTTTCTTCGTTTTTTTTTTTTAAATTTATTTTTCTTGAATATTTTATGTATTCACATTTCAAATGTTATCTCTTTTCCCTTCTCCCATACCTCATCCCCCTCCTCCTGCTTCTATGAGACTGCTCCCATCCACCCACTCCAACCTCAACACCCTGGCATTCCCCTACATTGGGGAAATAGCCTTCACAGGACCAACGGCTTTCCCTCCTATTGATGCTGGATAATGCCATCCTCTGCTACATATGTGGCTAGAGTCATGGGTCCGTTCATGTGTACTTGTTGGTTGTTGGTTTAGTTCTAGGGCCTTTTTTAAATAAACTTCTTGTATCTGCATCCTTGACTGTCTTCCTGGGAGAACAAACCTCAGAGAACAGGATTCTGGGGGATGAGTGTTTTGAGGATAGACATTTCTGTGCTGAATCAAGAGTAACAATTTTACCCAGTTGTAGGTGAGTACCAGTTGATTGGCCTAAAGCAATGTAAAGATTTAAATACACTTCCAACAGTGTGTCACATCTTAATCATACCTTTGGCTCCTCTTCAAAGCTAGAATTCCATCTACAAAGCTAAAATTCACACACAAAGGGTTCTTCATCTCTACTAGATTGCAGCATGGAAGGGAAGGAGACGGTGCTGAGCTCCCCAGGATGCACGAGCACAATCCTAATGTAAGGGTGGCCATGTGACCTTTCTTATTTGTGCTTAGTGGGAATAAGGAATCCCTTGTTCAGGCGTCTTTTCCTTGTCCTTGTTACTTTTGCCCTCTGTCCACTGCAGCACCTCTGAAGGGTTGCCCCTCCTCCCCACCCTGCTCTGAAGGGTTACCCCTCATCCCTCCCCTGCTCTTGTCCCCAGTACCCTGAGCCCCAGTGCCAATGCTTGCCTGGAGCAGGGCTTTGCTGTCACCTGTGCCTGCCCTCCAGGCAGGTGCTTAGCCTGACAGGGAGCTCTTTAAATAGCTAGTTCAGGCTTGCACTGGCAGATGCTCCACTCTGCGGGTTATAGCCTGTACCTCAGTTTGAGAATTACGTCAATTGGCACCAGGAGCTCGAAACAGTAATTGGAAGGCTCCTAGAGTTCTTCAAGTAAATTACATCAGGAGAAAGGCTTATTCCCCTCATTTGGAGGAATAGCAAAAGCTGGCAATGCTGTGCAGTTAAGTTTTGAGAAACTCAGGGTGAAGTTTAATTGGCATAAGGCTCCAAAGCTTTTCAGAAAGTGGATTATGCAAATGGGGCAGCCAGCAAGTGCACACTAAGAGCTGGTGCACTGGGGAGTCTCCTGGGGACCATTCTTGAATGGAAAGAAGCCTAAAGAGAAAGAAGCAGGGGTGTGTGCAGGCTTCCAGCTCAGGGAAGGTCACAGGTAAGAGATCCCTCATAGAAAGGTCAAAGCACCTGTGGAACGGGTCCCACGTGGCAGGAAATCAAATGTGAATAGGACCTTGAGAGATGCTCACCAATGGGACTCCAGTTTTTCCTCTCTCTCCTGTTCAACCATGCATGCAATAATCACAAGGCAAACCCAAACCTGCAGGTTAAATGCGGAGGCTCCAGGTTTTATTATTTTAACCCTTGAGGAGTCCCTGGAAATTATTCCGCCACAGAAGTACAGTTCGTTTCCATGGCTATCAAAAGAGTGAGTCTCTGCTTATTTTCAAACAAACAGACAAGAAGACTATTCAAGTCTTCATGTTGGGAAGTTGTGGGTCTGATTTTGAAGAGAGATTTTCGTATCACAGAACGTCTAAGCTTCCCAGTATCGATGCTGAAGGAGCTCACCAAGAGGAAAGCCAACGGTTTCGGATGTGGGAGAGTAAAACACAGGCTTGCCTCGGGGCTGCACAGAACATGGCATGTGTTTACTTAAATCGGAGTAAGTGTTTGTGACAGGGCAGTACAAGATATTTGATTCTCTGTGATTCTGCTTCTTAATTTGATCTCTGTGGGGATAGGGTGGCATTTTCCATTTATCTCTGTGAACCTTTAATAAAGACTAAGCGATAAGGATAGTGCAGCCCAGGCCTCTGGCAGGATCGCCTGTTTCAGCACGGAGGGTATCGTCACGGCAACATCTTATCATCTCATGAACATTGGGAGGGGACTTACAATATCCTCAGTGACATTTTCCAGATCTGCAGAGCCTTTGTGAGGGCCACATTGTTCCAGAAACATCAAATCCTGAAGATGAGCACTTTGAGCAGAATCCGAGGTTCCTGTCCTGCACTCAGGTCTGTTTCTCCAGATGACCCAAGCTCAGGAGTGGATCCAGACCTCGCCTTTGCTCAGCCTGCACTCAGTTACACCCAAGCTTGTATGATTTCTTTTAGGGTACATGGGACTGACCAGCAGTTTCAAAACAGTACAGAAACATTTATTCTTTTCAAGCTTGTAAAAGTTTTTTGAATGTTTTTTTTTTTCCCGGAGCTGGGGACCGAACCCAGGGCCACTGAGCTAAATCCCCAACCCAATGAATGTGTTTTTTTTAATAATTACACGCTACATGAATGTTATATTGGATCATAGTTGCACGCAAAGTTACATATATCCTATATGTGAATGTCTTAATACTTCTCACAGTCTGAGCCCACATGTGAAATCTTGAGCTGTAAGAGTCACCAACAGCCTGGTGGTTCCTTCTAAGTAGAGGGTTCCGTCCAGCGAGCTGAGGATAGTAGTTGGCACTGACCAGTTTTCTCAAAGTGCTGATAGCACACAAACTGGATAAACACATGGACAGTATTTCTTTCACTGCTAATCTATTCGATTCAGTATGCTAGGGAAACCAAATGCTACACCTAATCCATGCTTTTACATAGCTGTGTTGGGTTAGCTTAATATAAGTACTTAAATGTAGAAGTTAATAATAGAGTAGGTGACACCATATGCATTAAAAGTTAGACATATGGGATGAGGCCTCCCCTCCCCCAACTGTTGAAGTTCAAGATACAATAGAATAGACGATAGCAGACTATAGTAGGAGAGTGGTTGTGGGCAATCATAGGGTGGACAAGAAAGTACAGAATAGTCCATGTTTCAAGCTACCTTTGCCTCTCTTTGCTACAGTGAAAGTTATTTTAAAAAGAAAAGCATACACGAATGGCCAGACAATATATAAGAGTAGCCTTATTAAATAGGAGAACGTTTTCTGTCTAGTAATTGAAGCAGTTCCAATGTAAAAATAGATGCATCAAAGGAAAAAGTTGAGCTCATAAATATGTATAAACAGCTATGCAAATGAATCTGTGATAAAGGTAGCATTTCAAATTAGGCATGGCTGGGGATGTAGCTTGGTGTAGGCCACTTACCGGGCATGCACACAGTCCTGGTTTGATCAACACAGGAAGAAAAAAAAAAAAGACATAAGGCAAAGACAGAACTGTCAGCAATGGTTTCAGAATGATGGACTCCCTGCTTTGGGAGAGGGAGAGTCAAAGTAGAAGGCTGAGTTCCCCATCTCACTTCTTATATCAAAATATATTCTAGATGGGTTTTACGGTGAAAATTTAAATCATAAAAATGTGAGAGAGATATGCAATCTGTATATAGTATATATAGAAAGAGTATACACACACATATGGGGAGAGAAGGATGTCTTAGAATGGAGAAATCTTTCTAAGAATTGCTCTAAAAAAGTAAAACCCTAAACATTGAAAAAAGTTTTCATGAACTTGTCTAAAAACATACATCTTTATTCTGGTCTGGCAAGAATGACTCGACAGGTTCTTGCTATCGAGTGTGATGATCTGCCTGGGTTTGATGCCTATGGCTTCATAGCAGGAGGAGAGAACTGACTCCAGCAAGTTGTTCTCTGACCTATGAAATTGTACTGGTGTATATACATGGTCTCTCTCTCTCTCTCTCTCTCTCTCTCTCTCTCTCTCTCTCTCTCTCTCCCTCTCTCTCTCACACACACACAAAATTAAAAAAAAAAAACCATAAAACCGCAGGTGGTGTCAACTTTTGCCAAACTATGCTGATCTTGTCTGCTGGACCTGTGATCTGAGGACCTGAAAGAATGGGGCAGACTATCATCGTCTAATACTACAGACCACCTTACTTCAGTTTCAGTGTACTTTTATACACAAATGTAACAAAGAAAGCAGCGATCCAAGGAAGGTTGTTTGAGTGCAGAAACACGTGTAAATAAATGTTATTTGGCACCTACTAAATATTGACAGAGTAGCCGTTTCCCAGAACCTTCTCAAGACAGACCAGTTTAAAACACAATTGCTTGGCACATGTTATAGATTATATCTGGGAAAACATGAAAGCAAGACAGAGGCCATAATCAGAGCACACTGAGGACAGCACTTGGTATGCCCTTTCACCAGGTTGGGTTCTGTAGCTATGTTCTGACATCCAACAAGAATAAATGTCCTATAAACTGAATGTAAATGTTTGTCACAGGAGGCATGAAATCACGTCTAAGAACAGGGAGCAAAATGCACCTGAGATAAAAGGCCCTCTGCCTTTTTTCTTGGAGCTTCACTTACAGTTCCCTAAAGTATTGTTCACCATGGGTCATTCTTTTGACTATATTCCAACAAGATTGGAAAAGTTTTAAAGTTATAACAAGATCAAAATAAAGAAAAATACAATATGTAAATAGAGGGGTTTTTAGAGTCCTGGCAAGTCATTAGAAATACAACCAAGATGGAAAAATAGCAAAAATATGAAGTTAGGAAAATGATGCATGTGTCTTCTTTGATGTGTTTCTAGCCACAGCCCTGTAAATAACCCCAATGGCCTTCCCTGGACTGCAAAGAGAGAGCGTAGGCAAGCTAATAGAGAAGGGGACAGGATCAGTGGAAGATGGACAGGCACAAGAGGCAGTAACGGGAAAGGTTGGACATGACCGAAATACAGGATGTACCTGTATGAAGTGTCATAATGAAACCCATTGTCATGTGTAACTAATAGATGGTAATATGACATTTTAAAAGCATGGCAGAGAGACCAAACATCCAGCATAGGGAACAGTGTATGCAGAATTAGTGTGAAACCACCCTGGAATGGACTTGAAGCATCCAGACAGAGGAAGTCCTGGGTGGCCCTAATGACAGATTATAGATGAGTTTCATAAGCAAGCTGTAGCTTTGTAGTCCAGGACAATGGGGAATGATTTGAGGATTTAACAAGTGAGGAAAGAGATAGGTTGCAATACTTTTGGACTGAGAATTTTTTGAAGATAGCATTTCTTCAGGCAATGATGGCATACACACTAGGGAAGCAGAGGCAGGCAGATCTTTGAGTTTGAGGCCAGCCTGGTCTACTGAGTGAGTTCCAGGACAGCCAAGGCTATGCAGAGAAACCCTGTCTCAAACAAACAAACAAACAAAAGATAACATTTCCTGATACTGGTTGAGAATGAATTATCTAGGATCTGGAGAGCTGGCTCATTGATTATGAACACTTGTTACTGTTGCAGAGGACCTGGGTTTGGTTCCCAGCATCCACACTGTGGATCACAATTGCTAGTGACTGCAGATACTGCCAGGGACTCTCATACTGTCTTCTGACCTCCACATGCACCAGGCATACATGTGGTGCATATCTATATATCTATATCGATATATGCCGACAAATACTCGTACATGTAAAATACAATAAAAAATCTAAAAAAAAATTAAAATGAATTCTCTAAATATCTTATAAGTGGTAAGATCTGCACCTCAAATTTCATGCAAAAATAAATTCCTTATGGATTAACCTAAATGGGAAAACAGCACTGTGAAAATTATGGACGGTGCTATAGGTTAGGGTTTTGTAACTGGCATGAGAAGCTCGTCCTGAAACAGAGGGCAGTCCAGATAAGAAAAGCTCAACAGTCCTGACATCATAAAAGCTGAGGCACAGCCTTCCACTTCCAGCCTCCTCTCTTTTCTCTTTCTGTGTCAGTAGCACTCCTACAAACGCAGTGAACACTCCTAAAACCCATAAGGCTTTCTTCAAGGAGTATGGCAGGCAGCAGAACCACAAGACATGCGCAGTACGAGAAAGACAAGGTTTCCGTCTGCCAGGGAAAATGGCACTAGGACGGGAGGCAGAGTGGCTCCCTGTTTCTGCAAAAAAGGCTAAAGCCACAAAGTAGATAGCATGAGGCTGGAGTGGGTTGGTTCCAGCTGCCCTCTAAGAGAGCATTCTGAATTGGCTGATGGCGAAAGGTCAAGTGACCCAGTTCTTTTTTTTTTTTTAAGACCTTACATATTTAATACAGTGCGTTTACCCCTGTACAAATGGAAAAAACTTAAGTTCAACATTTCTAGACCAATATGGCTGTTAATTTCTGTACAGTGCCAACTCAACACAGTAAATGGGGATACTTTTTTCCAAAGTTGACAGCACAGCTAAAGTTTCCAAAAATTCAAATTATATATCTATATCTATATATATTTATATTTATATAAAAAGACCAATAATAGCAGTGTGTTATGCATCAACAGCAGCAACAGCTTTTCCAGGTTCTGCAGTCATCTGAACAAAACTGTAGAGACATCCAGCACACTCCATTAAAAAAAAAAAAAAGTAAAAAAACAAAACCCGAGAAAACAGCACAGTTCTGTTACTCTTGTGGTACCTGGCACCATTTTTTTTTAAATTAGCTTCTCAATCATCATCTGGAAAGAAAACATTCTGAGCAACATCATTAAAAACAGCTCTGATAAAGCACGGTCACTACTACGTATCATAAAGCAGGTACAAGCTATTTTACATCCACAGAGGTATGATACAGTACTGTCCTACATCTATAATACTAGAGGATACAATTTAAAAGGCATTATTTGAGACTTGATTCTACTTTTCCAGCAGAGGGCCCAAAGGATGGTGTGACACAGCTTTGTAAAGAAACATACTCTAGACAGGATTTCCTTTCACTAGTGGCACAGTTCTAAGGATTCATTCTCTCCATGAATGTCAGCTAAAACCGTTATTAAAAAAATGAAATATCCCTAAAACAAAACCGTATAACCACCGGATTCACATGAAGATGACCTAGTGGAGACAAGCTGGACCTCACCTTACCAACAAGCTATCAAATCTGTTATGTTTAAACAGTGAGACCTCCAAGGAAGGAGATGCCAAGTAGTGCTTCAAAGCTTCGGACCACAATCAAACACAGCATCCTTTTCAACAGAAGCAGAAGTTCATCTGAATATGCTCAAGGATGCTGACATCAACATTTAATCATCTCCTCACTCATCCAGGAAGAAGGGGAGATCAGTTACTACTGTACTTTATTGTGTTCAACCAAATCACCATGTTACAAAAATAGCAAGCTGCCATAATAAAAAATAAGGCTCCTCTATCCAGCACCAGATAGCATCATTTTACTTTCAAGCCTAGAAATTGCACACTTGTATATAAACCAACCTAAGATGAGGATTGAGAGTTCATCTTGGTGGATTTTTCCTTTGATGAATATGAAGTGTCCTTCCTTATCTTTTTTGATGACTTTTAATTGAAAATTGATTTTATTTGATATTAGAATGGCTACTCCAGCTTGCTTCTTCTGACCATTTGCTTGGAAAGTTGTTTTCCAGCCTTTCACTCTGAGGTAGTGTCTGTCTTTGTCTCTGAGGTGTGTTTCCTGTAGGCAGCAGAATGCAGGGTCCTCATTGCGTATCCAGTTTGTTAATCTATGTCTTTTTATTGGGGAGTTGAGGCCATTGATGTTGAGAGATTTTAAGGAATAGTGATTATTGCTTCCTGTTATATTCATATTTGGATGTGAGGTTATGTTTGTGTGCTTTTCTTCTCTTTGTTTTGTTGCCAAGACGATTCGTTTCTTGCTTCTTCTAGGGTATAGCTTGCCTCCTTATGTTGGGTTTTACCCTTTATTATCCTTTGTAGTGCTGGATTTGTAGAAAGATATTGTGTAAATTTGTTTTTGTCATGGAATATCTTGGTTTCTCCATCTATGTTAATTGAGAGTTTTGCAGGATACAGTAACCTGGGCTGGCATTTGTGTTCTCTTAGGGTCTGTATGACATCTGTCCAGGATCTTCTGGCCTTCATAGTTTCTGGCGAAAAGTCTGGTGTGATTCTGATAGGTCTGCCTTTATATGTTATTTGACCTTTTTCCCTTACTGCTTTTAATATTCTTTCTTTATTTTGTGCGTTTGGTGTTTTGACTATTATGTGACAGGAGGTGTTTCTTTTCGGGTCCAATCTATTTGGAGTTCTGTAGGCTTTTTGTATGCCTATGGGTATCTCTTTTTTTAGGTTAGGGAAGTTTTCTTCTATGATTTTGTTGAAGATATTTACTGGTCCTTTGAGCTGGGAGTCTTCACTCTCTTCTATACCTATTATCCTTAGGTTTGATCTTCTCATTGAGTCCTGGATTTCCTGTATGTTTTGGACCAGTAGCTTTTTCTGCTTTACATTATCTTTGACAGTTGAGTCAATGATTTCTATGGAATCTTCTGCTCCTGAGATTCTCTCTTCCATCTCTTGTATTCTGTTGGTGAAGCTTGTATCTACAGCTCCTTGTCTTTTCTTTTGATTTTCTATGTCCAGGGTTGTTTCCATGTGTTCTTTCTTGATTGCTTCTATTTCCATTTTTAATTCCTTCAACTGTTTGATTGTGTTTTCCTGGAATTCTTTCAGGGATTTTTGTGTCTCCTCTCTATGGGTTTCTACTTGTTTATTTATGTTTTCCTGGAATTCTTTCAGGCATTTTTTGCGATTCCTCTCTGTAGGCTTCTACTTGTTCTCTAAGGGAGTTCTCCACGTCTTTCTTGAAGTCCTCCAGCATCATGATCAAATACGATTTTGAAACTAGATCTTGCTTTTCTGGTGTGTTTGGATATTCCATGTTTATTTTGGTGGGAGAATTGGGCTCCGATGATGCCATGTAGTTTTGGTTTCTGTTGCTTGGGTTCCTGCGCTTGCCTCTCGCCATCAGATTATCTCTAGTGTTACTTTGTTCTGCTATTTCTGACAGTGGCTAGACTGTCCTATAAGCCTGTGTGTCAGGAGTGCTGTAGACCTGTTTTCCTGTTTTCTTTCAGCCAGTTATGGGGACAGAGTGTTCTGCTTTCGGGCGTGTAGTTTTTCCTCTCTACAGGTCTTCAGCTGTTCCTGTGGGCCTGTGTCTTGAGTTCACCAGGCAGGTTTCTTGCAGGGGAAATGTTGGTTCTACCTGTGGTTCCAAGGCTCAAGTTTGCTCGTGGGGTACTGCCTAAGTCCTCTCCGTGGCGGCAGCAACCGGGAAGATCTGTGCGGCTCTTTCCGGGAGCCTCCGTGCACCAGGGTTCCAGATGGCGTTTGGTGTTTTCCTCTGGCGTCTGGATGTGCACAGAGTGCAGTCTCTTCTGGTTTCCCAGGCGTGTCCGCCTCTCTGAAGGTTCAGCTCTCCCTCCCACGGGATTTGGGTGCAGAGAACTGTTTATCCGGTCTGTTTCCTTCAGGTTCCGGTGGTGTCTCAGGCACAGGGGTCCTGCCGCTCCTGGGCCCTCCCCTACGGGAACCCAGAGGCCTTATACAGTTGCCTCTTGGGCCAGGGATGTGGGCAGGGGTGGGCAGTGTTGGTGGTCTCCTCCGCTCTGCAGCCTCAGGAGTGCCCACCTGATCAGGCGGTGAGGTCTCTCTCCCACGGGGTTTGGGAGCAGAGAGCTGCTGCGGGCCGGGATCCGCGGGTGTGGGACTTCCGGAAGTGACCCAGTTCTAAGCTGATTTTGTTATGAAGACAGCCAAAATGAGGTCATAGTCACACACATAAAAATTGAGGGACATAGTGAAAGAGGAAGCAGAAAGAGTGTAAGGGCCAGAGGGCATGGGGGGCACCAAAAACCCAGGCCCTCAAAACTACATGATCGATGGACCTTTGAATTCAGAGGCTCAGGCAGAGCGCCCACAGGAATCTGCTCCAGTAGTGGTCCTAGAGCTGAAGAGACATGTGGCTCCATTCCTAACCCGGAAGTAATCTCCAACTGATAACCACTTACCATTGAAAATTTAATTTCTTCCAAGGGAACCTCATTGGGGAAGCAAACTACTCTTAAGGCCAAACTACATGGCCAGCAAGTAGATGGCCGGCAAGTAGATGGCCGGCCGTCAGAAAACAAACTCAACAGTATCTTTGGAGGCTTCTTGTTTCATAATGTTGTGTCAGGGCTTTTAAATTTTATTGTTTTATTGTTATTTTATTTATATATTAACTTTCTCCTCTTTTCCCCACTCCAGGCCCTTTGCATGTTTATGATGGCTCCGAGTTTAGTGTTTTTATGGGATTCCTGAGCATGTGAATGAGTGGTCTCTATTTCTCGAGCCTTCTCTTGGGCTCTTCTCCTTCTGATTGTTTGTCTAATTCTGATATGTTAGTTTTTGTTTTATCTTGTTTTATTTTATTTTTATCCATTAGAAACCCATTTGGTCTGGATGGGAGGGGATGTGGGGAGGAGCTAGGAGAAGTAAAGGGAGGGGAAACCATAATCAAGATATATATTATGTGAGAAAAAAACACCTATTTTCAGTGAAAGGGAAAGAATGAGGGGAAGAAACTCTAATAGGAAAGTATACATCCCCTTTGTACTTAAACAAATGGGTGAAAAACAGAGGCAGTTGGTGGTGGCCTCTGTCACATGTCACCCACTTAGCCAGCATGGTTTAAGATAGCCTGGTTGTGTTCTCAACACATCTGTTTCAAAGACAGGGAAAGTGAAGCATGGCGCTAACAGGGGTAAGACGGCCCATACTTAACTCCTTGGTCTGGGATGCTGCACTTTGTGCCTAATAGCCTTCTTATGTGCAACTACTTCCCCTTGGAGGGTCCCTCTTTCTCTCAGAGAGACCTTTCCAGATCATCCCTTCTATAGCTCTCTTGCCCTCCCTGAACCATTAGGGACATTTACTTTATATGCTACCTCAGCATCATGAACCTAATCGCACCAGAGACACATAAGGCAACGTGTGCTTTCAACATTTCCACACTTCACCAAAAGAACAAAGACTGGGAGCTGCCTGTTTTGATCGCCATGCCTAACCTATTCAGTCCAGTTCACAAAACAACAACTGAAGAGAGCAACAGTGCACTTACAAAATTAAACAAATACATCTTTAAAAAATACTTCAGCAGAAGTGTAATGAAGCAGGTCAGACCAACCTCATTAGCATGTTGAAGGTTTGTGTAAACCTCAACAAACATCAAACCGTCTCTTCTGCCACATCTGGGCTCAACCTGTTTATTTATTGCTTTCCATTTCCCTCAGTCGCTTACAGCATCCTGCTCTCTCAGACTCTGCTTTCTCCTGGAGGGAAATTACCTTCCCTATTCCTGGGAGAACTCAACCTTGTGAGTAAGGTCACATTGGCATAAGACATTCTCCCAGGACCAGGGCAGGCCCATCTGCTAGCATGAAGGGTGTTGTTGGCCTCATTTTCTCTGTATCCTTAAATTCCTGGGGGCTGTGCATCACAGACAGGACTTCACCAAGAAACCAAGAAGCATTCCAAGCAAATCTTTCTCCCTGCTGTCTCCGGGGGCGTGGGTGGTGCATTCGAAGAAGACACAAGACTTAGCATCCCTGCCCACTCCCTGCTTTTCTTCAGCCTTGGAGCCTACTGTCAGATGCCTGCAACTCCCTGGGTTAGCTCATGACACTGTAATTCTTGCATATTAAAGTGTGAGAATCTTCCAGTTGCCTCCGCTAGTCCCCCCCCCTTCCCATGAGACCTCCAATGCCTGCTGCAATGCTCAAAGGGAGCTGTGGGAACATTTTGGTGTAAAGTGTGCTGTTATTCCTGACTACAAGGATGCTAAAGTGCTTGCCCCTCCCTCCCATCTAACATCTCCAACCTACTATCTTTCCCTATACTATATTTCATTTTCTGTCATGGAGTTACATGTCTGTATCTTCAAATAAGCAAACAAGTAAATACCTGTGTACACAGCTAACCCACTAAGATAAATGTCCTCCACCAAACCCTTCATTTAATCATAGTTTTCTCTAACCACTTCTTCCTTCTACTTCCATTGTCTAAACCCAGAAAGTAGGTATGACCTAATAAGGATTGCAATGTGAAGACAAGAAAGCCCAGGTTTGAGAATTGATCAGGCATGAGCACAGGCATCCATGGGCCTAAGTTTTCCAGTCTTTACATTAGTGGGCCAATGCTATGTCCCAGGTTTCACAAGATGTCTACAGATCAATGAATGTTCAGTGTATATGCATGCAAATAGTGCCCAAACTCTTTAAAAAACTATAGGGTTCCATGAAAGTATGGGTGACTCCTTTGTTTTACCCTGAAAACTTCCATAGTCTCTTCTACCCAAGATGTAGAACCTACATGTGAGAAAATTGCACACGACTGAAGGTACACAAATAAGCACAAATAAATTGGAAAACTCTGACCAACATCATATACGAATAGCAATATCCCAGTTGTGATATTCTACTGTAGCTTGGCATGACGAAGCTGAGGAGGGAAATGGTGTAAAGACTATGCAGGATATCTATTGTTTCTCTCAGTTGCAGATGATATGCACTTAGAACAAAACTTAAATTCCAGGTTAAAAAACTGAAGACGGCTAGGGAGGTGGCTCAGTAGGTAAAGCACTTGCCATGCAAGTTGACGATCTAAGTTCGAGCCCTGGAGTCCACATAAAGGTGAGAGGAGAGAACCCACTCCTCAAAGTGATCATTGGATCCCTACGCATGGCATACCAGGTGTGTACCCACATTAGTACACACAAAGTAATAATAACATTAAATAAGTGAAGAGCCAGGCATTAGGTACTACTTGCCAGCAATTGCAGTGCTCAGGAGTCTGAAGCAGGAAGGTAGAGAGTTCAAGACCAACCTGGGCTACATAGACCCTGTCTCAAAGGGAGTGGAGGAGGGCCCCAAATTCTGTCAGGATTGACTAAGCAGCTATTTGGTGGATACTCTTGTAGTTTTGTTCATCTGGCAGATCCATTAGTGCTGGACACTTGGAGATGACCTTACACACAAGTCTACCTACTGGGGCCAGCTGTTGACAATCATGTGGAAAGGGCATACTCCACTCCCATGACACAAAGCATTTTTTAATGACTCACATCATATTTACCAATGCCTGATGGGTCTAAGTAGAGTACAGGGTCAAGTTCAGAGGCATTGTGACAAAGGACTATGTAAGAGAATGAATACAGAGACATGATTCATTGGAGGTCACTTTTGAAAGAACCTTCTATAAAGGATAGGAAGGACTTTACAAAACAAAACAAAACCCACAAACTCTTGCATTTGCCTTTTCCTTCCAATGGCCACCACCTGTTTGGAATCTTTATCTGCTTAAGACCCCTTCAGTTCTCCCTGGCATAGCTCTCTCATCCTCCCTCCTTCCCTGATGCCACCAAATGCACACACAGGATCTTTCCAAAACATGCCCCACAGAGGCCTCCCAAGTTCCTGAATGTCAACAAGACAAAGCATGACCCTAAGGCCATGCTGGATCCAAGCCTCTTTCTCTGCTTTTCTATGTCTTCTGGACCTGAACCTCCAAAGCCGTTCTGTTCCTCCTCCATCATCAGGGCTCTACTGAACTACTTAGCTACAGTGGTCCTACAAGGCAGGGCAGCTTTCTGCTCTTCGCCCAGGCACATTGCTTCCCCAGAAGAAAGCTGCTGATGGCCAGTCCTGTCAGACATAGCAAAAGTTAGTCAGGGCATGAGTTTGATATTCATGTCTCCTGTTCAGCATCATGGCATAGCATGCCAACAACTTCCTATCCTTAGCTGAAACCACAGACATTCAAAGCTAAGAGCAAGCAGGAGATAGGTTTGTGTCCTTTGAAAGTCACTAAGAACTGTCCAACTGCAGGTGTCAGCTAACATACCAATAGCAAGCAGGATGTCCCGAATCCCTCGGGCCCCCATCTCTGCCTCCACCAAGTGAGGACGTTAGCACATTTCCAAATCCCCCTCAAGCCCAAATGCTGTGACAATTCTCCAAAGAGGGTGGTTCCGGGAGCCTGGTTTCCAAATTGATTGAGTGCTTGGAGAATTAAACTGCTCTTCATAACAATTCATTTCCTGAGTTTAGTCCATCAGCCCACGTTTATTAAACATCATTTACTCTGCAGCCCTGGGTTGAGTGCTATGGAGACAGAAGGGGCAGGCATCTCACAGGATCCATGCCCTAAAGTTTTATTATATAACCAGAGCTTGTTACATAATACAAACTTCTCAAACTCAGACTCCAGCAAATTACAGCTTGTTTACCTAAAACTTCTTTTGTGAAACCAAAAGGCTTGGCTTGAATCATTACACACTGAATATGTGAGATGGGGGCTCTGTGTAGCACCTGTATGCTATTTTACTTGAAACATTCATATGTGTGTATACATGTGTGTGTGTGTGTGTGTGTGTGTGTGTGTGTGTGTGTGTGTGTGTGTGTATACCCTGTGTTTTGATATCTTAATTGACAAGTTGGGGACCTCCCCAGCTGGTTTGCTTGTTTGTTTTGTTTTTTGAAACACTCTCCCTATGTAGCCACAGCTGATCTGGAACTTACTATGAAGCCCAGGCTGGCCCCAAAATTTCAAGGTGATTCGCCTACCTCTGCTTCGCAAATGCTGGGATCACAGGCCTACCTAGTACCTGGTTCATGTGGGGCTGGAAGCAGATACTCCAGCAACCAGGATACAATGCAGCCCTGCACTAGGGTGCTTGTGATAAATCTCAGCATTGCTCTATTGCATAAGCAAGTTCAGCAGATGGACCCTATGGATAAAGCTTTTGAGGATGGGGGATAGGGATATGCTAGCCCAGGCTAGCCCAGACTTGGTATGTAGCTGAAGACATCCTTGAGCTTCTGATCACCCTACCTGGAGTGCTCTGATTCCATGGGTGTACCACCACACCCAGTTTCTTTCCCTTGTTCAACCACAGCACCAGTGACTAATATTCCTAAGAAAATAGTCAATTCCTTGACATCATTGGTCCATGTTGAATTTTCCTCAGTTTTCTCACTATCGGAATAATGATCCAAACTAAGATTTGTGGGTACATGTGGTTGAATTACTCAAGATGCATCTTTCAAACTGTAGTAGTCTTCCCTTCTCAAAATTGTACTGAGGACTGGAAAGGTGGCTCAGTGGTTAAGAGGATTGGCAGAGGACCATGGTTCAGTTCCCAGTACCCTTTCTGGTGACTCACAACCACCTGTAAATCCAACTCTCAGGAATCTCCACCTTTTCTGGCCTACACAGATACCCACATGCACATGCATACACACAGACACAAACACACACACACACACATGCACATGCATACATACAGACACAGACAAACACACACACACACACACATGCACATGCATACATACAGACACAGACAAACACACACACACACATGCACATGCATACACACAGACAAACACACACACACACACACACACACACATACACAGCAAAATAAACCTTTGAAGTTTTACATCTAAAAAAGCTCTTTTGAAACCATGTTCCAAATTCATTGGCTTATTTATCATCAACCAAGAAAGATTTCCTGAGGCATAATTTTAAACCTTTCTCCCCCTGCATTTTGCTCCAGTGTGACCTTTCCCTCACTTATGAGAAGGATGACTCACTGTCCACAAAGCCCCACAGCACATTTATGTTAATAAATTACAGAACTATTTAGATTGCTGTTATCTTCAGCATGACCTAGTTGTCTGTGAGCATAATATGAACCATGGCCTTGACACTAAAGCAACGTTCTCCAAGTACATCCATTTCCTTCACACGCATAGTAACTTAGGACACTACAAGGTTCTATCTGGACCAAATCTCTGGTTTTATAAGGATGTTTTTTTCCCCACATCCTCTCCCATCACCATTAAGTCTGGCAAATCTCCGTTAGCTGAGAGTCTCAACTGGCCAGCACAGTATGTAGAATTCACAGGAATATAAACTAAGCAGTTTAGCAGAGGACCCCATCACAACCCACATCCTCCCTGCACAAGAGCCCAGAAGAGCCTCTATTATGGGGTATTGATTTCTCTGTCAGTCAAGGTTCTGGGTTGCACAGGGAGAAATGAACTCTTCCTGACTGTAATCAAAGGACAACGGGTTGCTAAGGGAATTGGGCAGAAGGACAGATGCCAGGTTTCTAAAAACTGGTAAGAAATATGAACACGAGGAACAGTCAAAGTCACATTTCGGAGACAGTCCAGATAGGATGTCCCTAACTCTGGCTGTTCTCTGTGCAATTGTAAACTAAATTAGATGTCCTTGAATTTGGCTAGCATAGCCTACAGTTGTTACGGTTAAAGTATCCCTTATTCTAGCCCCTAATGCATGCCATCCCTAGACAAGCAGCAGTAACTATTCTGAGTGCCAACTTTGCAAAGGCTTTAACCTCATTACAGAGGAACCAGTTTCTTTCTGCATATTGATGTCACCTGTCCAATTGTAAAGGAGAACCAAGCACAGTGTCTACTTGGCTCTTCTCAGACCTCAGAGTGAGTGTTAAAATCTTTTCTTGGAGGCTCTGTCAGCACTTAGAGCTGCATGTGAAAGCCAGGCTGAGAGCCACCAGACTGGGTCAGAGCTGACTTGAAACTTAGATCTGTGCCTCTGGACTTCAGAGCTGATGGCTCTCAGATTCCATAATGGAAGATAGTGTTGTGTAGATTAGTAATATGAGGCCCCAGCTGACACTGGGACAGCAGTTCCCAGTGGCTTAGAGCTTAGTTGTTACTGGGAAAAGGTGCCCTTGAACCTCCTGGCTTGGGGTAAATGTTTGGCAGATCTCCTCTGCTTTCTGATTGCCTCAGAGGATTGCAAGGTGTAAAACAACGCACTGGGAAGACCTTCAGGGCGCTCTTCTCTGCCTGTGAGTCTAATTTATGTTCCTCTCAGAAACAGACCCCGGGGAACAAATTTGAATGAAAGTACTTTTTCTTCATGGAGAGGTTGGGGGCTGAGACAGAGTTTGGAAGCCAAGATGATGTTACCAAACAAATGGCCAAGTAGAGATGAATCCTACTGGGAGAGTCTAGCAGCCAGGGTAGAAAGTAAGCCCCAGAATTCTTCACACGCAGTGAGAGACGGGGACTTGTAAACACCAGTTCCTATGAGTCTGGTTAAGGCAGCAACTGGGAGACACTCATTTTCAAGCATTACACTGTAGTGTTCGGGGCTAGAGCTGACCTTAGCTGCTAGACAATGCCCTTTGGCATTCACAGGCTCTGAGGACTCAAAGGGCTGGAAGAGTCACCCTCAGCATTGGGTACCCTGATTTCACTTCATCCTCCATCCCCTCTTTCCTCTGCACATTCACATCCCAGCAGGTAGCTCCAGAATCAATCGGCAGAAGCACATCTCTGCCACTTCCAAAACCAAAGTTCTCGCTCATACAAATTGCTCAGCAATGTTTACCATGTTACAGGGTTAGCCTTTCAACAGTGCTCAAGTACTCAATAGCTTCTTAGCCACACACTGAAGGAGCGCTTACTAGCTGAGTCTTACTCCTTACTCAGCAAAGCTGGCTACCAGGAGACAGTGCAGTCTGCAGTCAGTGTGCTTGCAGTTGGTTCCTGTCGGATCTGACGGTTTGGGTAAGATTAATGGTTTGCTGAACATGAAGACTCTTGTATGGGAAGAAACTTGAGAACTTGTTTGTTGTGGTGGTAGGCTCCAACCCAGAGCCTTGAACATCTGATCAGTTACTCTATCACTGAGTTATATCCCCAGAACCATAATCTGAATGGAATTTCTTCTCTGGGAGAAAGAGATGGGCTTCCTTCAAGAATGTGGGCAGTATTTGCCTAAACTGAGCTTTGGCTATGAGTGGGCAACTTGGCAATGTCCAAGAGAGGTTAGGATGTGGGTTAGTGTAGAAACACTTCTTCAGTTTGTCTGGGACATGGACATGACTGACATTTCCTAAATGGTTCTTAAGACTCATCTGAGGTCTTCCATGTAATCTTATATTAATGAATAATCTGGTTTGTTTGCTTTCTTGTTTGTTTTTGTTAAGACAGGCTCTAGCTCTGTAGCCCAGGCTAGCCTTGAGTTCCTGATCCACCTGTTCATTGGTATAATCACAGCAGTATATCTCCATGCTTGGTTGGAAATCTGGTGTCTTTCTGGTTTCATCATTTTTTTTCAATCCTACACATCAGCCTTTAGTGTAAACTAAGATATTCCAGGGTCAGCAGAGTCTACCGAAAGGGATCTTCACAGGTCATCGTGAACAACTTCTCAGTCCCCAGGCAAGACTATACACTGGTAGTCTAAACACTTTTCCAAAAGAAAGGTTGGAGAAATTGAACAGTATTTCTATTTGCATATTCTTAATGTCTGTTTTAATTTTCATTTATTCTCTCTCTCTGTGTTGTATGTGTGTGTGTGTGTGTGTGTGTGAGAGAGAGAGAGAGAGAGAGAGAGAGAGAGAGAAAGAGAGAGAGAGAGAGAGAGAGAGAGAGAGAGAGAGAGAGATTAGAGGACAATATTTGGAAGTCAGTTCTCTGCTTCCACTACACGGTGTCTGAGGATCATATTCAAGTCTGGCTTTGGGCAAGTGCCTTCACCAATTTAGCCATTTCCTGAGTTATCTCTCTTTCCCTCCAGTGTCTGTTCTTAAATTCTGAACTTGAGCAAGTGGAAAAAGGCAGTTTCTGCCCAGTCTGACATCTGACATTCTGCCCTCTCGGTCCCTGGAACTGCATGGTAAGAGACTGATGACTCCAGCAAGCTGTCCTCTGATCACCATTCACATACTGTGGCTGGTGCACGTGCACACACACACACACACACACACACACACACACACACACACACACACACACACACACACACCCATGTTCAGCAAACCATTAATCTCACCCAAACCAAGATCCGACAGGAACCAACTGCAAGCACACTGACTGCAGACCGCACTGTCTCCTGGTAGCCAGCTTTGCTGAGCGGAAGGAGTAAGAGTCAGCTGGTAAGCACTCCTTCGGCACACACACACACACACACACACACACACACACACACACAGTGACTAAAGTGTAATAATACCATTTTGAAGTATGTTTTAAAAAGCAAAACCCAAACAAAACAAAAACTTCTGGACTTACCATTACTTAGATTCCAGGTTCATTTTTTAAATGAACATCATAGTGATTTTCTCACTCCTAAAAAAAAAAATGCCCTCAAGAACTGCATGGGTGGCCATCATAGGCAAGCTGGTAATATATATCTATATAGAGTCATATATGGTGATTTTGAGAACTTAGTCTTCCAGGAGAGCAAATGAAGCCATGAATAAATATACTTTGAACCTGAATGTGGCAGTACACAGCTATAATTACAATTCTTGTGAGGCAGAAACAAGGAGATCACAACTTTGATGCCAGCCTGGGCTACATAGTGATATCTAACGAGTAAATATGGCTGAGAAAGCAGAACCAATGATATTTTGTGGTGTCTTAGCTACATTTCCTGTTATGAGTAACTATTCCAACAGTTTGTGATGCAATCCATCAGGCCAGGTAAATCAAGACAGCAGGGTTTGAAGCAGTTAGTTATATTGTATCTTTAGTCAAGAGCAAAGAGCAATGAATGCATACTGCTACTTAATTCTCCTTCTCCACTTACACAGTCTACAATGTCAGTCAAGGAATGATGCACAGTGAATGGTCTTGTCACCTTAATTAACGCAGTCAAGATAACCCCCTGTAAGTATGTCCAGAGTCCCACTTCCCCAGCTTCTGAATTCTGTCAGGTCGACAACACTAACCATCCCAGATGGACAGACATGAGACCATCAAACAGAGTAAACTATTCATGGTAAAAATCTACATGTATGTATGCAGATATTATTTGTTTTCAAATATTTTGTATTTTGAGATTTTTATAATAAAACTTTGAGAACATACATGTAGTATCTGATCAGGGTGCATCAAGTGCCTACTGGTGTCTTAATTAGGATTTCTATTGCTTCAGTGAAACATCATGACCCAAAGCAAGTTGTGGAAGAAAAGATTTACTTGGCTTACACTATCGCATTGTAGTCCATCAGTGAAGGAAATCAGGAAAAGAACTCAAGCAGGGCAGGAACCTGGAGGCAGGAGCTGATGCAGAGGCCATGGAGGAGGCTGCTTACTGGCTTGCTTATCATGGCTTGCTCAGCCTGCTTTTTAATAAAACCTAAGACCACCAGCCCAGGGATGGCCCCACCCGCAATGGGCTGGACCCTCACCCATCAATGCTAAGAACTGCCCTATATCTGGATCTTATAGTCATTTTCTCAGTTGAGATTTACTCTTTTCAGATGACTCTGGCTTGTGTCACATTGACATTAAACTGGCCAGGACAACCCACATACATCTATTTATAACTTGGAGTTTTAAATCATCACAATTCATCTGAAGATAATCTAGACTTTTAATAGAAACCATATTAGATGGCTGGCGAATTGGGTCCGTAGATAAAGTGGTTGCTGCAAAGGTAGGAGGAGTAGAGTTCACGTTGCCAGCATCCACATAGAAGGCAAGTGCCGTGGCAAAGATCTGTAATCTCAGGGCAATGGAGAGGGGCAGATCTGAGGATTGAAGGGAAACAGAAGTGTGTAGGCACTCACCTTACGTATTCTCTGAGCTTTCCAGCCTCTCAGGACCAAGGACAAAACTATCTCACCTTGTTCTACCCAAAGTACTTTGACTGGAGAACGTTCAGTGGGTGTATGAGTGAAGCAGCGGGTGAGCTGCAGCTTCACCAAGGTTCCTTGGGCTTCAGAGAAGTTAATAAAACAAGACACATTTACAAAGCTGGGATTCCCTGGGTGGCATGGCAGCCAGGGTTGCTACATTCCCCTAAGTGTTTTTCCTTAGTAGAGCTGACTTGTCAGCCAAGACAGAAGTATAATGAATCCTGAGTGAAACAGAGAACAAGGGAAGTAAGAGAGACCAGAGCAGATCCAGGGGCACCTGTGGAGACGTCTGCTGTAACTCGGCTTCCCTCAAAACCTGCGGCTTCTTGGAGAACATTGTTTTCTCCTAAAATAAGGCTGCCTCCAGGCAAAGTTCCAAAGTAGATTAACCTTTTTATGTCATTGTGGTTTTTTTTTTCAAAAATTTCAATCAGTATTCATCCTTAGGGATGGAAGAAACCAGAAATTCTTTATTTTCAGTTTTTTCTCTTTTCTCCTCTTCTCTCTTTTCTTCTTCCTTCCTTCCTTCCTTCCTTTCTTATTTATTTATTTATTTATTTATTTATTTATTTATTTATTCCTTTCTTGATAGGGTCTCTCTACATAGCCCTGGGTGTCCTGGAACTTACTACATAGAGCACACTGGTCTCAAACTCACAGAGATCTGACTGTCTCTGCCTCCCAAGGGCTAGTATTAAAGGAGTGCCCAGGTCAGACATTCTTTTTTATTGCTATAGGTTTTTTATTTTTAAAAAATTCTAAAAAAAAAAGAAATATTCTGTTTGGCAGTATTTGTGAAGAACTATAATCTAAAGCAAACATCCAAACATTGCAAATGCCACCAAAAGTTACTGAGGAATTTTAAATAATCCAACATTTGCTTTAACCTAGTGTGGTGGTTTGAATATGCTTGGCCCAGGGAATGGCACTATTAGGAGGCATGGCCTTGCTGGAGTAGGTATGGCCTTGATAGAGGAAGTGTGTCACTATGGAAGCTGCCTGGAAGTCATTCTTCTGTCTGCCTTTGGAAGGAGATGTAAAACTCTCAGCTCCTCCTGCACCATCATGTCTACCTGGATACTGCCATGCTCCCACCTTGATAATACTGGACTGAATCTCTGAACCTCTAGGCCATCCACAATTAAATGTTGTCCTTTATAAGAGTTGCCTTGGTCATGATGTCTGTTTACGGCAGCAAAACCCTAACTAAAACACCTAGGAATTTGACAGCTTACATAGAAATCACTTTTTATATCAGTACACTGTCTTGCTGTCTTCACACACACACCAGAAGAAATCACTTTTTAAAATGATCAATTTATAGACTGTTTTTGCTTCCAAAGCTGGAACTCTTAGGATCTAGTATATTACATTGTATAAAGTATAAGGTTATTAATATTTACTTTATTTGTAAGAATGACTCCAAATTAGCAGTAGGCCCAAGAAAAATTAATATAATATTGTAATGAGGCAGACAGGTGGAGCAAAAAGTGAAGCTTGGAAGGCTTTATGTAAAGCCTCATAAAGTTAGTGTGTAATGAGAACTCGTGGGCGGGGTCAGTGAGGCGACCCAGCAGGAAAGGCACCCACACAGCATGAGAACCTGAGTTTGATCCCTGGAACCCATAGTGAAAAGGGAGAATCAACTCCTGAAAGTTATCCTCCGACCTCCACAAGTGCCCCAACAGGCGTGTGTCACGTGAACACACTCATGCACACACACACACACACACACACACACACACACACTCCTCCACCACCAGCACCACCACCACCACCATCATCGATTAAATTAAACAATTTCAAAGCTGTCAAAGAGGAAGGTTGGACCCTTCCCAAGACCCACGGAAACCTACCACTGGCTCAGGCACAGAGGCATTCCACAGTCTGAAGGTGACCTGATTCAATACTAAAATTCACCCCTCTGAGTGGATATTTAAGTTGCTAAGTGAGTTGTGCCCATGCTATACAGATGAGTCCAAAGCCTCCACTAAGGAAACATAAAGGCCTCAATTCTGTAGAAGAGGGCCAGTTGCCCTGCTGAAATCCCTTAGGGTCACTTCCTCCATTGGAAGTATATCCTTTCTCAGTTAATGCTCTCAATTTGCTTGTTGCTATCCACATGCCTCTTGCTATGTATGAGGGCATACACTAAGTACAAAAGACCTGTGGCAGAAGACTGTATCTGGAATGGTGCAGAAGACAGTGTAGAGTCAGGTAGTGAGATGGGAAATGAGAGGGGTGATAGAAACCAAATCCTGAAGGGCTAGTAACTACTGTCAGCCTTTGGCTTGGAGTAGTTTGAGAACAGGAGTGAGTGACAGAACCTTGTGTGACACTGTTACTGGGGAGACATAAACAAATAAATGTTTACTCACCCCAGCTAACTAATATCAGAATGAAAGTAAGGATATCAAAAGTCCAAATTTGGTGAGCCGATGAGTTTTATTGCCGTTACTTACAGGAACAGAATGACTTACCTGTTTTGGTGATAGCTGTATCACCAAAACCCATACCAGCATGAATGCTAGTTCACAAAAACTGGAAACCCAGAACACACTGTACAACCTGCAGGCAGCCAAACAGGTTGGGGACTATCCTTTCTATGTAGCTTAGTTGGTATAAGCCTCTTTTAGTCTGATCAGCTTGTTTGAAAGCATCTCTCAGCAATCTGTGAGTTTATATGTACTTGGGAGGAAGGGGCTTAGTGCATTTTGTCAGCTTTAGGAACTTCCTAAAGCTATTTTGAGTTATTTTCTGTTGTTATTGTTATTTTAGTCCACTCTGTCTGACTGCCATGTGGAGGATGGACTGTGAGGAGACAAGGACAAGGCAGAGAGACAAGTGGAAAAGCCTGTCAGAAGCCATTTAGGAAGGCTACAGGAATCGAGTTTTCTGGAGATGGCCTACTGCTTCCATGGCTGCTATGGGTGCGCTTTGGAGGCAAAGTCTGCAGAGACTTCATCCCAGGATTGCTGCTTCTAAGTGCTGATATGTCTTTCCTGCCACTACTACATAGCTTAATGATATTCTGGGTATTAACTACTTTTCTAGGCAGATTTCCAGAATCATTATGAAGATATGCTTTCATGTTGTAATGCTGTGTAGATGAAGTGATTGTTTCATAATTCTTGATAATGATTTTATAGAACTCCTAAATTGAAGCAAATAATTTCAAGCCCCCTATAGAATAAAAACTACAAAGAGAACTCTGTAAACCTTTATGTGTCATGGGCTAATTGCACTAGGAAAATGAAACAGGCTTGGAACAAATTTATAATCTAGTAAAACATTCCTTCTAGGTTAGGAATGAGGCCAGTATCTGGTAACTAAAACATCATAAACAGGGAATGGGAAAATTATTGTAGGTGCAGGGTCAGAAAATAAATAATGGACTAGTATATCTATATAAGACTTCAAAATATAAGACACGAGGCAGATGATTTGTGACATAAAAGCTTGTGACATAAAAACTATTGCTTTAAGCTTATAATGAACTTGTGAAACTAGTAAATAGATAATGAATGTTTAGTCAAGTACTAGTCTTAATAGAAAGACATGTAAACAATTCTGCTGTAACATCTTAAGGCTTATCGACCTATGACATGAACTATTGCCTTAAACTTACTATGAACTTATGGAATGTAAAAATGAGAAGGTATAAAAACTAAGAATAATAAAGTGGTATTGTAACCTTTTTCTGCTTCATTCAATGTGGGTGTGTCTAACTTCCTTCCCTTTCTTTCTTTCTTTCTTTCTTTCTTTCTTTCTTTCTTTCTTTCTTTCTTTCTTTCTTTCTTTCTGTCTTTCTGTTTGTCTTTTCTCTCTGGTTCAGGAAGAGTAACGGAACTCTGATCCTCTTGCCTAGACAGCAAGAGGCCCATGAGTTAAAACAAACAAAAAAAGCTCAAGTAACAATTTTTTTCTTAATTCCCCTGATGTTATCAACAGGGGTTAAATTGCCAAAAGTCATTAGCTCCCCCCACATGCCACCTTACTGCCTTCCTTGGTTACCTGGATGCTGAGCTAAACCTCAGCAGAAGCCATTTATTATGTAGAATGCTGGTGATTTGTGGTAGTATGTCACAGCTCCGCAAGATTTTTAAACATTGAATTTTGGACTTTAAAAGACTGATATTTATCATATGAAGCCATATCTCAAAATATGATACTTCAATGGCAATGAAGCCACCATATCTTGAGTGCCCCCACATGTCAATGTCCTAGGGGTTTATAAAAGCTAGTTCATTTGCTTCCTCATTCTGGCTTCTGAGGCTTTCCTCTTTATCCTCCTCTTAGAGATAAAGAAGTTAAAGCTTCACAGAGCAAAGCTATGTGTCCAAAATCACACAAATTAGATGAGTGATTTTAATGGGATTGGATCTGTGATTCCCCAAACTCTTAACTATATACTATGCAATTTTAGATTACAGTGGAAGTGACTGGGGAGATGAGTCACCAGGACTCAGATTCCAGGCTAGGCAAGTGTGGTCTGATGCTGAATTCTCTGAATCTCTTCCAATGGAGGCTGCGGGAGGCCTTGAGTCTCAGGCACAACTGAGCCTTTAAGTGCCTGGTGAATAGATAAGAACTGCAAAGGCAGCCAAGTGATACAACAAAATGACAACTCCTTAGCCCCGATGAGATGTAAACTACCTGTCCAGAGACTGATCCTTGAGATCAAACCAGAAGGTGTCAGGGTACAAAGATAAAAATACCATTCTCTCAGGAGTTCTAAAAGGCTTCCCAGACCACTACCTATTCTAAAGGACTCACGGAGATGTCCTTCTCAGCAGCTCCCTGTACCTTAAGCATATAATCATGAAAGTTACTGTCTGTAGGGGGACCTACAGAAAAGTTAGCCCACTGAGTGGTTCATGGCTCACTGGTTATAAGTGAGGGATCTCATAAAGATTCATTAAAGCATATCCCTCACTGGCTCCTGCACTGTTTTACTCATGGACATCCTCTGCTTTGCACTTCTTCAGGAGTAGGTTGTTTTGAATGGCTCCAGGATTGTTGAGGGACCCAACTAATTCTATTTTGTGTTCAAACTCCATCTTATGGCCAGTCCACCCTCAGTTTGAACTTGGTAACTGGAAAAATCATAGCTTGTGCCAGGAACCAAGACACTTCCCAAATAACAGCCACTCTACCCTTGATAAAAGGAAATGCCCAATGTCATGTCCAGGGCAAATGATTCAAATTATAGCAAAGTTTATGATGTTAGCTAAAATTTCATGTAATCTATGCTTTCTAAAAAACCTAATCAATCATGTAACTGCCAAGTTAGGAAGCCCCTTTCCCAGCTTAAACTGTATAAAAGATAAGACTGGCACCTGTTCAGCACTTTCCACACTCATCCACTGTGTTGGAGAGGTAGAAGTCTGATCTTAAGCTTGAATAAAGACTCTGCTTTTACATATGAGATGGACTCCTGGTGGTCTTTGGTGGTCTGTGGGGACCCCGAGATCTGGGCATAATGATTTAACTTTGGTGCCTACCAGCGCTTACTGGCACTTTATAATAGCACACTTTGTGCAAAGTGTCTTTTTTGTTTTATATTTGGTACGTGTGTGGTGTTAGACTCTTGAAGACTGATAGATGATGTAAATTCATTCATAAGCATCTATTAGAACAGTATAATAAAGAAGCAGGACATAGTCTCTTGAGTTACCTCTTACTCATCCCTCAAACTTGTCTTGGTGTCTTACTTTAACTGAAAAGAATCAAGAGAAATGTGAAGGGGGTATGAAAATGAGGAATTTAGGGTAGCGAATGACTCTTTAGTTTGGCAACTGTTCTGACCCTTGTATGACATTCTTTTTTTCCTCAAAGCAAGAAGATGAAAAATCCCAAAATGGCATGGTGTGGTTCACCTCATGCAGAAGGCATACAATTAGGTGTATCCTTGCTTCTTACTTATTCCCACAGACAGAACACTTGCAGCATATTATTGTCAGTGAATTTCTAGCAAACTCTTGGTCTATTTTTTGAAGAGTATTGCCTCTCTGCTTCAGGACATCAAAGAACTTCCTGAAAGTCTAACATTACCATTGCTACAGCATGAAACACCATGGCAAAAGCAACTTGAGGAGGAAAAGATTTATTTGGCTTATGCTTCTTATCTTTATTTATTATTGAAGGAAGTCAGACAGGAACTCAAACAGGACAGGAACCTGGAGGCAGGAGCTGATACCAAGGTCATGGAGAGATAGAGGCTGCTTACTGGCTTGCTCCCCATGGCTTGCTCTGACTGCTTTCTTAGAAAACCAAGGGCCATCAGGCCACAAGTGGCACTACCTACAATGTGTAGAGGGATTTTAATACAGCAACATGGATACTCTAGCTGGAACATGGACATACTCTTAGCACATACCTTTAATCCCTTTGGCTAGAAAACAGACCAGCCCTTAGTACACACCTCTAATTCCAAACAATGAATGTAAAGTTAGTTGGCATAAGGAAGCACCCATGTTTGAAAGTGATGTCTAATTGAGAGGCAGAGAAAGTGATGAATCAGAAAAAGATTTGATAGAAAAGGATATGCCCAACTCTCACTGAGAAGACAGAGAAAAAAGAGGCTAGGTAAGAGAGAACATCGAAGAGAGAAAAAAAGGAGAGGGGTCAGTTTTGCTGGGACAGTTGTACAGAGACAAGTTATAGAGAGAGAGCAGGCTAGACACAGGTGAAGACAGAATGATCCAGAAAACGAGGAGCCAGAAGCCTAGAAGATATTGCCATAGAATGAGGCCAAACAAAGCAATTCGATCAGAAGCCGAAAGAAGCCAGTTTGAAACAGTCATCATGGAGAGAAGTTTTCAGCCAGAAGAGCTGAGTTGACCAGCCAGGCAGAGTTCAGAAAGAGCTAGAGGAGGTCAGTGTATTCAACAGTAATCTCAGAGACTGAAAACAATCTAAGTCTAGATAAGATTAAACAGAGACTAGAAGCTTCTGGGACTAGGCCTAGGTTAGCAGACCAAGAGGACAATTACATTGGAGGAATAAAAGATACCTTTACAATAATGGGCTGGGTCTTCTCTCATCAATCACTAATTAAGAAAATTACCTCAGGCTTGTTTACAGCCTGTCCTATGGAGACAGTTTTCTCATTTAAAGTTCCCTTCTCTCAGATGACCAGGACAGGTGCTTTGAAATTCTTTACTTGTTTTTTTCCTGCCTCTGGGCTGAAGTTGGCATGAGTTAGAACAGACTTGAGTCTGAAAAATCCTGATATTCCCACTTAGATCTAGAGCTGGGTCACCACTCAACTCTTCCTATTCCACAAAGATTCCTTTGTCCTATGAATTCTGTGAATTTTGCTTCCTCTGTGCTTCTGGAATGGAGTGAAGACAGGAAAGGCCAAATTCGGTAGATATTCTGATATTTTTCATGTTTCATAAGATAGTATGCCTTCTAAAGGTCAAATAGATTGTGTTGAGATGACCATGTGCATTGGTGATGTGCTGTTCTAGGTGGCATCATGTTTATAATGCAATATAAAATTGTTATTGCTTTTAAGTGTTATGTGGAAAGGTTAAAGAAAGGAAAGGAAGATGGGGTGGTGATCCTTTAGTAAAAATTACATCAGCATATTTGTTACCCAGGACAAAAACATGGGCAATTATACCATTAGAGAACTTAGGTTAGGCACATTTACTTAACAATAATGACTCCTTAAGGGCCATTATGAATTATTGGGAAATAAAATATTCATAGGTGTATAAAGCTAAATTTCTCCCATGTGAAGTTTTCCCTGGACATTAAATCTACAGAATGCAGTTTTGTTATGGGAGAGCTGCCTAGATTTGCTGTGCTTTACAGTCTCCAAAAATAATTTCAATTTCAGCACCAGAAGGAAGGAGCCATCTCACATTGCAAAATCATCAAATCTCATGCTCACAGGGCAGAGCCAACTTAGATTTCATGGCTCTTTGGGAAGAGAGCAGAGACTAGGCAGGAGAATTCAGTGGGCAGAGGAAAAAGAAGACTCCAAAACCATCAGGGCAGGACTGCTGGAGCATTGTCCCTAATGACCCCTAATTAGCCTACAAGTGACATGACTTAGAGTTATGGCCATCCATTCTGTTAAGTACTGGAAATGCCACATATTTAAATGGCGGTTTTAGAATGCGGAATATCAAAACTCCTTAGGAAGACTGCTATATCCAGTGCTTCTTCATAGGAATGGAGTAAAGAGGTTGTGGTATCCAGGCACTAGGGACACAGAGAAGGTGATACAGAGATGGACAGATTCCCTCAAGAGAACAGAACAAAGACCTTAGCCTTCCACTGCTCAGCAGTAGACGAATATTAGAGTATTAGAGTGTTAGAGGAGTATGGGCCACAAACATGTTTACCTATTAGAAACCCTGTCAGATTTCTCTTTAATCTGATTGGGGATTGAATTTAGGGCCTGATACATACTAGGAAAGTGCTCAACCATTGAATTATACCCCAGATCTTTGTTTACTTATCAGTTTGAGTCAAGGTCTCATTTAAAATTACCCAAGCTGCACTTGAACTCATTGTGTAGCCTAACCTTCAATCTTGCCATTTCTTGTCCTGTTCTGCAGAATAAACAGAACTACAGTTACTGCTGGCTCCCTTCTGCTTTGTGGCCAGGAAGACCGCATACTCATTTTTCTTAACTTTAGTACTTTTCCCCCCTAGAAATTCTAGTAGAAAGACCAGGTAAGTGTGGCCAAGTGAGGGGACCCTTCAGTTTTCTTTGACTTCAAGCTTCAGAGACATTACACATCTGTACCTATGTGGAAATCTGGATTAAAATACGTCTGTTGAGTGGTTCATGGTTAATGAGAGGCCCAGAACATTGCCTAATGACAAAAAGGGGACAGTTGACAGAACATAAGATAAGAATGGGTGCTGCTTCCTCAGTGTACCCCAAAAGTTTAGCAACATGCCGTGCGTGCAACACAGGGTTGAAAAATGCTCACATGTTATATAAAGCAGATAGGTGCACAGCAAGGCAGAAAACAGTCTCACAGAGAGTATTAGTGGGAGTCTGTTATCTCTTTCCACCAAGTGGGTCCTGGAGATTAGATGCAGGCTGTCAGGTTCGTGGCAAAGGGCTTCACCCACTGTGTCACCTCATCAGCTCCCCCCACTCCCACCCCCCGTCCCCATGCCTGCTGTTCCTGTCTTGCTTTTTCTCAACTGCATTAAAGAATAAGTGAATTGTCTGATATATCGCATCATGTGCAAAGTTCAGCTGTGGAACACTCCCTACTGTGTGCTGTACAATGTATGGCTTTAACTTCCTGGCTTTTCTGGGGAAATATTCATTTTATTAATATATATCAGCATGAAAGTTATATGGTGTTGCATGATCCACACTTTGGTGGATTTTTAAAAAAAGTAAAAACACTTACTTCTTGAGACTGGTATTGGCTTGCTATTTCTTAGTTATTTGAAAAATGCATCAGTAATCTGACCTGACAGAAAAACGGGATACAGTAAGTATTCTAGGATCAAACTCAGCCAGAAAATGTTACTTGCCAACATGGTTGGGATTCTAAGGCAGGGGTAGAGGGTGGTGATGGTGATGGTGATGTCAAAGTCACAAGAGATAAACAGTGGTCATCTGGTGGCCACCAACACAGGGAATTGCACCTGCAAGGCAACAGTTTCCATGGATGCACCATCCACCAGCAGGCCAGGCTGTCCACTCTCAATCCTCAGCCTTGTTCCACTAACACTGGGGTTGAGCAGTGTTTACCAAAGCCACAGTGTTTGACACACAGTCAGTAGGTCATATGGGCTGGATTATGAATTGAATTAGTGAATCAGGAAACAAAACCCCAAACTTAGTGCCCAGACTCCAAGGTGGTTTGATGTATTTGCTATTTGTCTGTTTGCTGTCCAGTTTTCTCTCTGATTGATCTGTCTTGCTGGGGAGACTGGGTTCCCCTGGTTTCCAGGTAGCTTCGGTTGCTAAGAGGCACTAGCCTTGAAAAGAAGAAAAGACTAAGTATTTCTTCCCTTCCCCCCTCCTTGAAAGGAAGTCATTACATCTCTGGCAGTGACAGCTTCTCTTGTTGTCAGCTGCTGCCCAGAAGTCTTTCCCAGGGCCCATGTCATGCCTTCTTTAGTGGTCTCTGTTTCTGGGCTGGAAGGTAGATATATCCTTCCATCCCCAGGGAGGTAGCAACTACCTGCAGTTGCCAACCTCTGGGTTTTCTCTCTGTATTGCTAATCCCCATGTATTATTTTCAGCATCAAATTCCCTTTGTTGGTTTCATTTCCAAGACTAGTCCTTTCAGAAGCCATGGGTAAAATCATGCTTTTTCTTAAATCTTGGCCCCTGGAACTGTGTCTGTTCCTCCTTAGTTCTTTGAGAGAATTCCTGGGAAATACTGTTTCCTATGACTTCTTTCCCTGGTATACTGTTGTGCTATCTGAGATAAGATTATATCCAGAATATTATCTGCTAAGCCTTTCCCATATTGTCAAGATGCCAGCTGTTCCTATATCAATATATAGGTATGATGTCATTCCTGTTAAACTCCCAGAAGGGTTTTTTAAGTGAAAATTGACAATGGATTGAAAACATTGTATGGGAGTATAAAGGACTGAGAATGTCCGACAGCGTAAAGAGAAATGTGAGATGGCCTTTGCCATCAAATAACAAGACTCATTAAAATCATGCAGTACAGAGAGGGTGAGTCCTGGGTTAGTGAGCAAACAGACCTGACATGGAGCATCAGGGCCTGGTAGTGTCTAGAGACACTTCCACACACATACAAACCCTGATTTATTTTTCAAGGTCAAAGTGCAGGGGTTAGAAAAGGTCCATCTCAAAACAGAATTCCCAGGATAGCTGGGCCACGGTGTCATTAAAAGCTGTGTTTATACCCCTCCCTCAAAGTCTAAGTCATGGTTCCCTTTAGTGTTTGTCTTAGGATTTTACTGCTGTGAATAGACACCATGACCAAGGCAACTCTTATAAGGACATTTAATTGGGGCTGGCTTACAGGTTCAGAGGTTCAGTTCATTATCATCAAGGCAGAAACATGGCAGCATATGGGTAGACACAGTGCAGGAGGAGTTGAGAGCTCTACATCTTCATCCGAAGGCTGCTAGCAGAATACTGGCTTCCAGGCAGCTAGGATGAGGGTCTTAAAGCCCACACCCACAGTGACACACCTACTCCAAAAAGGCCACACCTTCTAATAGTAGCACTCCCTGGGTTGACCATGTAAAAACCTTCACAGTGCTCATCCCTTTTCCTTCTGAAACAACAATGTATATCTTGGCAGTCCACTCCCAGCCTCCTCCACCCCAGCACAGAGAACTCTAAGAGTGAATGTGAACAATGCTCTTGGCCAAGGCTGCATCTTTGCCCTCAACTAACTGGCAAGAAAGAAAACAGCTTTCACTAAGGTCACCAAGGTTGTCTTAATGAGCAACCAACTTAGCCCAAGGCTGAGAAGCCAAAAGATGATTTTAACATTGTTTAATCCCATGGTTTTCTAGGGAAAAGGAGAGAAGGAAAATATTGGGAAACCAGTGTGCAAATACTTCAAGGAGTGAGTAGCTTTAAATAATTACCAATACTTGGAATTTTTAAAGAGTAGTATTAACCCTGTATAATGTTAACAATAGAGGGAGAACCGCTCATAGACTGTACCCTCCCCTTCCCTTGCTGTTTTCTTTTTAGCCTAGGTTAGCCTGGAATTCACTATGCAGTCCAGGCTGGCCTCAACTTATGGTGAGCCATCACACCAAGCAATCTCCTATTTCCAGTGTTCACTGTATTCTTTTAGACCTCAAACATTCATTTTTGTTTGCTTTGAAAGAATTTCAGATTTCAGAAAAATGCAAAAATTGTGTGCTATTTTAGTATACAGTTCATCATAACTGCCCAAATGTTTATACATATATTTTTTTTCTTTACTTAGCCAGGCAGAGTGGTGCACATCTTTAACACCAGTACTTAGGAGGTAGAGGCAGGAGGATCTCTGTGGGTTTTAGGTTACCCTGGTTTACATAGTCTCAAGCTAGTCAGGGCTACACCACAAAACCCTGTCTTTAGATTAAAAAAAAAAAGTCAAGCCAGGTGGCAGTGATGGCACACACCTTTGATTTGATCCCAGCACTCAGGAGGCAAAGGCAGAAGGATCTCTGTGAATTTGAAGTTAGCCTGGTCGAGAGAGAGAGAGAGAGAGAGAGAGAGAGAGAGAGAGAGAGAGAGAGAGAGAGAGAGAGAGAGAGAGAGAGAGAGTGTTCTGGGACACATAGGGCTACACAGTGAAATCCTGTTAATATAGATATAGATGATATAGATATATAATTAAAAAATTTTTAAGATATGAAAGTGATTCCCTTTTTCTCTTTTCCTTATACTTTGCCACAAATCTTGAGACTAGAAACCTCAAAATGCATTTCTAAAAAGAGTGACAGTTTTGACTATCCCAGGAACTCTCCCCGAAATCAGCAAAGACCTGCCAACACAGTTATAGACACAGATTATAGTAGTGGGGGTTGGGGGAACAAACGTGGGGTGACCCAATGAAGGGTGACGCACGGCTAAAAGCAGAACTAGGACTTGGGAGGCAGAGGCAGGTGGATTTCTCCAGGCCAACCTGGTCTACACAGTGAGACCCTATCTCAATTAATACATAATTAAATAGGTTTGTAAAAGAGTTACTCCTGAAAACGGGAATAGGGTAGTGGACTAAGGAAAGCAGCTGGCCAAAAAGTACTGGACCACAAGACTCTTCGCAGGTCGTTTACAAAGCACCGACCTCTCTAGTGTAACACCGTGTCTTTTCTCACATATTCTCTGCTTGCTATATGTAGCCCAGGTGGGCAAGAGTTTCCAGTCCTTCTCTGCCAATGGACTTTTTTCATTTTCATATTCTACTTTCTTCTTTTAGAAATTTGAGAAGATTTACTTACTTTTATGTGGATGGGGTGTTTTGCCTGCATGCATGTCTCTGTGTGCTGTTTCCGGAGAGGGGTGTAATCTATATGCCTTTTCAAATCTTATCAGTTGTCTCAGAACCATCATTTTTGAGACTGGGGTTGATGATCTAGGGGGCAGTAAAGTGCTTTCCTGGCATGCCCGTGGCTCTGTGTTCTCTCCAGCAATGCAGAAAAACAAATAAAAATGTAAAAACGTATATTCTGAGACTGCAGTTTGGGTAAGTAATGTCCCAGGAAGACACATACATCTATGTACCCAGCATGTGCAGAGAGAATTTGAGCCTCACTCTTTTCAGGAAAAAGAACTGGAAACTTCATCACCTGACCAAAAAGATCTCACGTCACGTTTCACTGGTCCTCAAAATCCGTTATCAGAGCAGATTGTGTCTCTTCTGGGCAGAACGCTGGCCTGATGCTTTTCCCCAATTCCTTATTAGGCTAACAGGATCCATGTCAAAAATAATCTGGAAGATGTTATGATCTCCGTTGCACACATAATTTAAAATGTATTTCTATTTCTATTTAAAAGCAAACAAAGATGAACAGGTTTTTAAGCCCAACGCTATGCCCTTGCTGTAAAGGAGGAACTAAAGGTCAGAGAGTGACGGCCTAAATAAATGTCTATCAGAAGAACTGGTAAACAAGAGAAAGAGAAAGAGGGGGAGAGGGAGGGGAGGGAGGAGGGGAGGGGGAGGGGATAGAGGGAGATGCAGATGGAAGGGAGAAGGAGGGAGGAGGGATGGGGAGAGGAAGAGGAATAGCACCAGTTGTATATGCTCCAAACTAAATTGGGCCTAAGCCACAGAAAGTGGTTATGGAGAAAACTGAACTTGGAAATTGAGGTTAAAAGAAAGATAATTTTGCAGTGCATCCTTTTTGGCCTGTCTGATTTTTTAAGCCCATCTGAATAAGTATGTAGAGTAGGAGGTTCCATAAACAGAAGACAGAGCCATACATCTGAACCAAGATCAGGTTACACATTCCTGGCTGCACACTTAGGTTTGGAGCCATTACTCTCTTGTAAAGGTCTAAGAACCGCCCGTGTATTTATTCCAAGCAAGGATCTTCCTCAGCTTGGCAGAAGAAAAATCAAGCTGACCCTATCATTTACGCACAAGTATCCCACAGCCTCAAACTGGCATCTGCAGGCTCGGAGTTGTGGCGGAGTTGCTGGAGCGCAGGCGCGGCAGCATGAGCTGGACCCTTGCCCCCCCTTGCCTGAGATCCACAGCACCTGGCGTCCCCACATCCCTGCCTGTGCCTGCTGGGACCCTGCGCAAGGCCACGCGCACTGGCTGAGGTACCGCCCGCTGGCGCCGCCTCGGGGCTGCTCCGTGACGTCAGGGCTGAGCGAGGGGCGCCCCCGCCCGCCGCTCGCCCCCGGGCTCTGCACCCCGCCTGCCCTTCATAAGAGCCAGGCCTGCGCCCACCGCGCCACAGCTGCTCTGCGGAGCCCGCACCCGCCGAGCTCCTCCTACATGCAGCTGGCGAGCGGCACCATGCAGCGGGCCATGCTCCTCGGCCTCCTGGGCGCAGCAGCTCTGGCTGGTGAGTGGGCTTTCAGAACCTCGGACAGCTCCCGGCGCTGCAAGTACCGGGTTTCACCCTATGTCTTGCCTCACTTTTTCCCTGATTCCCTTGCCTCGCCTGGCTTTGAGTTGGAGATGCAAGAGCTGTCCAGCTTTTTCCTGCTTTCCCGCAGGGGTTGTGCGGCCCTCGGAAGCGAAACCGCATTCTGTGTTCTCTGCAGAGGTGTCAGGTTCTCTACAGGGCTAGAGAGGGGCTTTGCAGTTTGATTTTCCCTGTGACTTTTGACAGCCCCTTGACCACAGCAGGGTGGGAATGCATGCAGTTAGCCCCTGCAGAGTTTCTTTTATTATTATAAAGGCTCGGAGTTAGAACTAGATCCATGTGCATGGAAAGGCATTTTCCTCAGCATGTCATATATGTGTGTGCAGGTCTTCGTGTGTCTGTTTCCAGGGTTACACTTTGTATTTATGTTTCTTAAGATAGGCAATTCACGTTTAAGCCAGTCGGTTTTTTGTTTTGTTTTGGTTTTTTGATTTATGAATGGAAGCTGTGCTAGCTCTAGAAATAAAAATAACAAGACTGTGTTATACCCATGAAAGTATCTCTGGAGTAGTAAAATAAATGTTTCAGTCAATTTCAAAGGATGAAAACAGAAGGAGTTAATATTTGACGGTTGTGTGTGGAAGGCTGTGGTGCTGAGTATTAAACTACTCTAAATTCACTCAATGATCTCTGATGGCTTAAAGTGTGTTTGTGTTGGGATACTGAAAAGTAAGTACAACAGTAAATTAAGCAAGCAGCTCTTTGTCTCTTTGAATGGCCTCAGAAGAGTCTTTTGTTCTGAGACTAAGGTTTCTAAGTAGAATTGAGATATCCATCTCTCTCTCTCTCTCTCTCTCTCTCTCTCTCTCTCTCTCTCTCTGTGAATAATATATATATGCCTTTGATTGACCAGAATCTCTCATCCAATATTTGACAAAACGAAAGGCAATGGTAATTTACTGCATTCGCATTGTCCTCAATTTTAAAATATCATTTATGAACAACCAATACATATTCTTAATTTGATAAAAGAAAACAAACTGAGCAACTTAGAATTTTTCAAGTATTTCAGAAAGGTATTGCTGAACAGGACACAATGATGATACTATGCACTGTGTTCTAGATTACAAAACAGTAACATTTTTGTCTATTGTTTAACTGGTTAATTAAACATTTTGGTGGTGGTTAAACATTTCATACCTCTTATGGAGGAATATTCTAATAAAAGATCATATTTAATAGTAACAAAAATGGAGATATGATACTCTTATGTTTTAGGCTATTACTCACACATGATGCAGCCCACTGCTTCAAAATGTCACTCCCAGTCGTATCAGCTATCCACAGGTTACAACTATCTCCACTACCAAATTTTAGGATGTGCTCATCACCCAGAAACATGCCATGTATTCTAGCAATCATCTCCCCATTTCCTCCTCCCCATATCTGGCAATGAGAGACTTCCAGCAGTTTGTGATTTAGAAAAATCATGGTTGAGGACCCCAAGAAATCATCTACTTCATTTTCTACCACTTAGAGCTTTTTGAAAGGACATCCACAACCATCTGTGGTAAGTACTGTGCACCTTAAAAATTAATATGAATAAGCCAAGAGCAGAATATCTGTATCACATTACAAGAAAGATGTATTCTTTTTGCTATGCGGATCCTGTTTGACTTACAAGTTTGGTGGAATCTGGGGGTGCCCATGGTTTATTAGCTGGAGAACATGCTTAACCTATCTTGCAGCTGTAATTTCCACACGAGTCAAACAGGCTTATGGGTGTTGATGCTTCAGAAGTCATTCTCAGATTTGTTATTTGATTTTTTTTATCATTTCATTATTTTACTTTTCCATAAACATTACATGTATTTGTTATTTGCTACAGAAATAAGTTAAACCAGTTTAGGGTACCCAATATATCTTTAGTTATTTCTTTGCTCTCACAGATTCTATTGGAAGAAATGCATGCCACTTGTCAGTCTCACCAAGGTACACAATGCACCCCCACAAGCAAACCCTAGTTCCTTTCTATTAAGAAGAGTCTGAGGAGTCTCCCTTGGGAAAACAGGGATGCTCTATACTAGTAAGTTGTAAATTGCTAATTGTCTAGGACAATGAGACATCTCTTGCCTATCAACTCTGACAAGGGTTAATAGTTTGGCAATGTAGGTAAACTATCCACTTGATATTGGGGAGGGGGGACAACAGACAGAACTATATATGTGGATCTGCATTGCTACAGAAGGTCTGGAAAGTTGAACCTGGAAAGGGTGATTTCTCAGTTATTAGGGGAGTAATTCTTCCATAGTTTTTCTTTCCAGAGAATTTCACAGATTTGAGGTGAGAAAAGAGAAGCACCAAAATGAGCATGTTCTCAAAAGAGCAGTCATTGGAACATGAACGACTGGCCCTAGGCTGCAGCTTACTTAGTTCAGGGAGGGATCGCTTGCCTAGGCTCAGTCTGCAGCACCAAAGAAAAGGAAAAAAACAACAGAACCTCCAAAGCCAGGCACAAGAACCCTGAGTGCAAAAGTTGGTCAGTCGGGTTTTGTCTGACCTGCATTTGAGGAAGAACCGGAGTCTCTCTTCACAGTTTATTAAACACTTTTCAAACATTTGTAAGTGACCTTTTAATAAAGCTGGATAACAGTGAGACCCTGGAAACAACTGAGGTAGATGTTTAGTAAAGTAAGCAAATGAGAAACATTCCCTCTGCCTCCCCCTTTATTTGGTTCAAGTAGTAAAAATTAAGACTTACATATACTAGGAAAGTACTTGACCCTTAAGACATAGTCCAAGTCTCATGTATTTTTCCTCTGGGTTGATAGGCAATGGATTAGGTGTGGTGAGTAGGTGTTTGAACAGGCTTGGTGTGGAAGAAAGGTCAGGGCGCTGGTTATAAATAAACTGCATTTAAGTAGCTTTAGTGGCTGATGCCTGAGAATTTTGCTTTTGCCCCAGCTAGGTCTTCTGTTCTGGGGACCAAGGAAATCGCTCCTCCTTAAGTGTTTTCCAGCCTAATGATTGTTTGTGGAGATGGGAATGTTTGTAGAGGCTTTGAGCTTCTCTAGCAGAAAGGATTAAACAAAGGGAAAGTGAAAGGTGAAATAGCAAAAGCAGCACTCATTGGGAGAAGGAAGATAAGGCACAGGCCAATGCTCATCACCCAGGCTGGTTCCTGGCACAGGCCAATGCTCATCACTCAGGCTGGTTCCTGAACAGCAAAGACATGCCAAATGCTGACTTAAGGGAGGCTGAATCTCATAAAATCTTGAGCATTAATTTTTCCTTTGAAACATACTGTCCTAAACCGGTTTTTAAAGGCCAGTTTGGATATCCTAACCTTAACAATGTGCTGGAGAAGTTGACATTTCTAGTGGTGTTTATACAATTGTATACACTGCAGAAAACTATAACCTTGAATGCAGATCACTTAAGCAAAGGTCTTGTGTGAGTAATGATCTAATATCCATGGTTTGGGTGGTTGTAATTGTTGAGGGTTTTGTTGCTGTTGTTATTTTTGTGTTTTGGGGATTTGTTTGTTTGTTTGTTGGTGGTGGTGGTTTTTTGTTTGTTTTTGAGATAGGGTCTCTCTATGCAGTCCTGGAAATCAGGGAAACCAAGCTGGCCTCAGATTCACTCACTCACACTCCTGCCTCTGCTGTGATTAAAGGTGTGCACCAACGTGCCTGACCCTTAATACCTGTGTCTTTGTGTAAGGGAGGAGATCTTCTTGGGAGAGAGCCTCAGATCTGTAGCCACTCGGTGTAGACAGAGGGAAAGGATTGCAGATGGCACCTGATCTACTTCAATTTAAAAAATTACTATTGCACAGAATGTAGAAAACTGTGCAGAGTGAGTGCACAGCTTAGCACACTTTTCACAACTACAGGACAACTGTGCAGCCAGCACAATACTTGGTAAATTGCCAAAACCTAAGAAGGTTCCTCATTTGTGGTCTGGATTTGATTTCTATTGGCTATAAGACAGCATTTGTTTCCAAATATGTTCAAGGCACTTCTGGGGGAAATAGCAGTGTATTTTATGTATACACACATGTATATGCATGTGCACACATGTGTAAAAGCAACTAGTAAATTATGATCACTGAGGTCATCCTAACCACGGGTTCTGCTAAGTATTCAGTCTGCATCCCCCTCAAGAAAAGCAGGGTGATTTGATAAACATGGTTCTTTCAACCTCCTAAAACAAAAACAAAAACAAAAACAACAAAACCCAACTTAAGACATTTTCTGTCTTCTTCTTCAAAGCTGTCATCTCAGCTCCAGTGGATAACAGGGATCACAATGAAGAAATGGTAAGTTGAAATGTTGGTCTTGAGTCTTGACTTGCATGTACACCCTAAACTGTCTCACTCCCTTTGACAGCTCCCTCCCTCATGTCCCTTAGAAACTGGGACAAATGATTACCCTCCTGTAGTAAACATACACATCCATCCTAGGGAGATTTAGTCTTCCTGAGGACAGAGGCAATTTCTGTCTAACCTGCTTAGAACTAGGTCTTTATTTCCCTTCTTTCGGTTATCACCACCCAATGCCTTCTTTCATTCTGTCGTTTAGTACCCTGGGAGGCTTCCTCATGGTCTTGTAAGTCTGTGTCCCTGCCCTGAGCATCTTGCATCAGTTCTAGCCACATGTTCGAGCCTCTAGTGACAGGAGGCCCTGGTCCAGCTGTGTTTCAGTGACACCAGCTGTTTTTACGTTTCTCATAGGTGACTCGCTGCATTATTGAAGTCCTCTCAAATGCCC
Organism: Rattus norvegicus; assembly: GCF_021556685.1. Lineage (NCBI taxonomy): Eukaryota > Metazoa > Chordata > Mammalia > Rodentia > Muridae > Rattus > Rattus norvegicus. Next base: position 119,789,252 of record NC_141536.1, read on the forward strand.
TATCCAAGTCCAGTGCTCCAACCATCACCCCTGAGTGCCGGCAAGTCCTGAGGAAGAGTAAGTGCTCCATACTTCAGAAAGATCTTCATGCCTACAGTGAATCCTTTTCCTTCAGCCTCCACCTCACCTGCAAATGCATCCTTGTGATATAATTTGACAGACAGTGTTGATTGACTGGTCTGGTACCTAGGAAGACAGTGATCTGATTTCCGGTCCCTTCATAGCTGTCTGTTGGTGGGAAAAAATCCTTTTTTTTTTTTTCTAGGCTTATTTTCTCAGAAAAGGGAATTGAGATCGACTGTTGGTCTTTGGGCCATCCATTCCTTGATTTCATATATATATTTTAAAAACTAAACCAGCCTTCATTTGGGTGGGGAGAGGTGTGGGGGTGCTTGCTTGAGGGTAGATAAGGAGGAGACTGAGGAAGTGTTGGGAGGCGAGAGGAGAGCAAGGTTGAAATACTGCTCTGAGGTGAGCAGAGTATTTTCTCTGCGTGAAGAGCTGTGGGAAGCAAAGTTTAAACAGTGGCGTAAGCAGTATCTGCTGTTAGCAGTTTTTAAAAAATTATATGGTCCTTGTCATTTAGGAAAGTAAGCCAATTCAAACAAATCCTGCTCTTGTGAGCACTACCACTGCAGTTCTTAGGTAAGCTTGGTACAGTGGGTGCTTTCTTTTCACCTTTCAGATCTCCCATTACAAGGCAAACTCTCTTGTGGTTGTGACACATGGGGTTCATGCATAAACCATGGACAGTTGGAGAGTGACCTGGGTTAACTCAATCTACCTCAGAATTGTGGCAGGTATGGGGATGGTCTAGGACATGAGGAGCCCAATTAAACAGTGAATGGATGCTTCCTTATACTATTCCAGATAGGATGCTTCTGTCTTTCTCAATTTATCTAAGGGGCTTCTAATTCATCCTAGGAAGCAAATGCTACTACCTTTGGCCAAACCATTTTGCTGTCACCTTTTCCCTGTCTTCATTTACCAGATGGAGACAAGAGGGAAGAGCCTGTCATGCTGCAGTAAAATTATAAAAAATACTGTCTGTTACCCTCACTAGGTCTGGCACCACAGTGCCCCAAGATATCTTCATCTCAGTCAGAAAAGCCTCTCACCCGCTTTGTTCTATCCCATACCACATTGCCAAAGGCTTCTCTCTGCGCCTGGCAGCAATCTCTCTACCCATCTAGTTCCCAAGGCAGGCTGCCACCATGCCAGAAATATGTATCCCAATTCTGTGGCGGCCTAGTGTCTCCGGCTGCCACATACCCTTTTAAACTTAAATCGCCACATGAAAGAACACACAACACATTAACCTCTGATCCAATTGATAAGATATAATTGCCCACCTAAATATACACAGCCCTGTTCACATCCATCCCTTAAGAATATTCATAACAACCTGAAAGTGTATAGAGAGGAATCTTAAAGTCAACCTCCATGTTCTCTCCATGGTTTCCTCCTGCCTCCTCCAGTCTTCTCCTCTCTCTAAAACTCTTCTCCTGCCCATCCTTCCTTCTTGTCCAATGACAGGTCTCGTTCTATCTTGTACCTGCCCGTACCTGTGTGATGACATCATCCTACACTGTCATATAAGGTCACTAGTCATATAAGGTAACCATGATTCCTCAGAGGAACGTTACCGAACTCCTTACTCTGCTCCTCTCCAAAATCAGGTGCTTAGCCCTCAGGTAATTCCAGCTTGCCAATTGTTCCCTGGGATCTGGCTGTTGATCCTGCTCCAGAGATCAAAGTAATGGGCTCAGATCTCTAACAAGGACACTACATAGAGACAGAAGTGGCCTGGAAGACAGACAGAAGTATTCCTTCAGGGTTGCAGTTTCAAGCCTCATTCGGGCTAGACTTGAAACTATGAAGGAGCAAGCAAGACTAAGGGAAGCAGCACAGTGTGGGCCCATTCTCAGGTCAGCAGTGCAGTAATATGGACCTAGTCTCAGTGGCAGCAGCGGTAGCAGCAGCAGCAGCAGCATAGCAGCCTTGGGGTACTTTTAAGAGCTTGTGCTCCTTGACTCTCATCCTCTGGGGGAAGAACTACACACTTTCTCACCAGATTTTGGTATTCAGACTTTGCAAAATTCCAAGGGAAGTTAAAACTTTGAATTTTTATTTGTTTTTGTTTGGTGGTGGTAAGGAACAAGTCCAGCTTTTAAGTATGTCTCTAAAGCTATATAAAGATTTTATCACCCAGTTAAATATCAAGCCAATTATCTATCTATCTATCTATCTATCTATCTATCTATCTATCATTTTTCTTTCCATTTATTTACATATATATATATATATATATATTTGGTTCTTTTTTCGGAGCTGGGGACCAAACCCAGGGCCTTGCGCTTCCTAGGTAAGCGCTCTACCACTGAGCTAAATCCCCAGCCCCTATATATTTATTTTTGAGACATGATCTCACCATTCTAGCTCTGGCCAGCCTAGAATTCAGGAGGTTGGCTTTGAACTCACAGAGATCCACCTGCCTGTGTCTCCCAAGTACTGGGATTAAAGGTATGCACTGCCACATCCTGCTTAAAATTTTGATTGTTCAAAGTGACATCTGATAATTAGGTCAGTTCTGGGCCACACCATCCCTGTACTGTTGTAGTTTTCTCTTTCCTGGCCCTAGTCTTCTTTCTCCTAACCTGGTAGGCAGACTTGCAGGCCTGGCTGAATGGAGGGAATGTTCTGTCCGGCCTGTGTTCTACCCCAAGCCTCATCTCCCAGTCTCCTATACTCAGTAAGCAAATAGGGATTTGGGGGAAGGGGATGAGCTGTAGGTTTTGATTTTTGTTTGTTTGGTTTGGTTTTGGTTTGAGTGTTTCTTTTTGGGGGAGGTGTTTAAAGGTGCTTAGAGAAGTCCAGTTTCTTACCAGGTACAAGATTTTCCTGGCCAGGGTTGGCTAAGGTTGATCTGGTTAACTCTGCCCGACAGGATGGATGAGATATGCTCCCCATTTAACCCAGCAGCAAGAATAAGTGTCACACTTTGGGGTTACAGATTGACTAAGACTTCAAAGGCCAGTCAGCCCTCCCCAGTCTCACCTGCTGGGCTTAGAGCTAAATTTAGGAGGAAGCACTCAGCTCCAGACACAAGCTGCTATAGGCAGGACACATTTAACACGGAAAATATAAAAACACTTCTGTTCTTCACACTTAAGACACCTCACACCTTAAATCAGAGGAGCATGTGGCCTCTGCTGTCCTTCTGCAAACTCTGAAGATGACATCAGCATTTGCCTGGCTGAATCAGCTGCGAGCGCTACAGATGATACCATAGTCGCACAGGCTTAAACAATATACATTAACCTCTCAGAGCTGTGGTGGCTACTGTACACAATCAAGGTAAGGTAAGGTCCCGCGTCTTGGCTGTCTGGCCATCTTCTCGCTGTGCCCTCCTGTGTGAAGGGAGGCTGTGGCTCTCATGTGTCCTCTTATTAGGACCTTGCTCTCATTACGAGGGATCCACTCAGGGCCCAGAACCTTCCAAGGCCTTCCCTCCCCAAACTATCACAGCATCTATTAGTATTTCCCCACAGGAGTTTGCAAAGGGGGCACAGAGAGTCAAGGGTACCATCCAAAGCCTTCTTGCTTACTTGTCCTCGACTAAATAGCCCTGCCCCAGCACCTCATGTAATACCATGGGGTTTTTTTGGTTTTGTTTTTTTTGGGGGGGGGGGCGAGGTCTTGGTTTGTCACTCAGTCTTACATTCACCTTGCAGCCCAAACTGCCATAGAACTCAGAATCCTCCTAGTATCATCATGGTCTCTTTCATGCTGCAGGGACTGTGACAGATGAGTGGGTACTCAAATGGCCATATATGGAAGTCCAAAGACATTCCGGCAGCCTTGTAGACATGGGAACATTATTATCAAGTCAAGCTGTGTTCTAATAGAGAGGTACAAACCAGCTGTGATTTCCTGAATATTTTATAAACTAGATAAATCTTGTCCTTTGTAGATATCAGTTCAAATTGACTCATAAGCTCTGTTCCTGCTGTGCTTGTTTTCTCTTAAGCTCCCACCTATTAACGTATAATAAACTTCCATCTAAAAACAAATAGAGCCATCCGTGCTGTTTGAGAGGAAAATAGTATGAACTACAAATATAATTTCAAATTTTCCAGTGGACATATTTAAAAAGTAAAAAAATGCAAGTGAAATTAACATCAGTAGTATATCTCATTTTATCTAATGTATTTTATCACTCCATATATGTAATATTACCTAATCTATCAAAAATGTTATTTTAATAATTCTCTCTCTTTTTTTTGTATGAAGTCTTTGGTAGCTGGTGTGTCTATCAGGTCTCAGTTTGCTCAAGCCACATCTCAGATGCTCAATAGCCACAAAGAACTGGTGGCTCCCACAGTGGGTGGTGTTGATGTTGGCCCGTAGGGCTCTGTGGCCTTGGCTTCTGGTCTCTATCTGAACTTGGTGAGAGAGGTTGAAACCTAAGCCCTTCCAACTAACAACACAGACAGTGTGATCTCCACATCCTTTTCATAGGGTGTCTTGGGGAGGATGTAGCACTTATTGACATTGGGAAAGGACAGAAGAGAGCAGCAAGTGCCACTGATTTCATCATCTGCTGACTCAGGAAACAGAGGCAGCCCAGCATACTTAAACTTACTCTCAGCACCGAGGAGCATGTAGATTGGGTGAGCCTGGGCGAAGAGAGAGAGAGACCTTTTCCATTCTTATCAGAAGGTGTAGCCATGCATTATTTAGAGATACTGAGAAGGGCATCAGTGGGCTATCTCACTGTACAAACTTACAGGGGGGGGGCTCTGCCATTACTACCTGATACAATGATGTGGGACCACTGTGACGTTCACAGTCCACTGTAGGGTGAAATGCACAGCCCAAGACTGAGCTAAGCTCAGTAATGACTTTAAGCTGTCATTTCTCTGATGGATAGGGTCCACACAATTGACTGGATAACAATGTCTGATAGATAATAAATTTTGAATCCTCCTTTAAATCTTAATATTCCCTATTTTGGCTACTTATTTTTTTAAAGTTAAATTACAGTTAGAACTATTCATTTGTGCAATGCTAACCTTTCCACCTTACTCAAATGTGGAAAGAACAGTCCTGAATTATATCACTCTGAGTCTCCACGTCTTTTATACCTGCAAAACAAGTAGGCGGAACCGGATGAATTGTAAGAGTTCTTCCGGTTCTAAATTCCAGTCTTTCCTAAAGTTGCATATGGGTTTCAGTTTTACCATTGACAGTTACAAATAGAGATGCCGGGTAGGTATTATTAAAACGTTTAAACATGTAGAGAGCTCATTAGATTCAAACACAGCCCAAGAGTTTCCATAGCATCAACTTTTCAAAGAACTCCACACATCCTCTACTGCGTACCTCTTTCCCAGGGTCCTCGGGATCTGTGGCGACCACTGAGGCTGCTACTTGACCCTCAAGCATTTTTGCAGTTGTACTTACTCCCATATTTTCATTATAGGTGGAAAAGAGGTCAAAGGTGAAGAGAAAGGTGAAAATGAGAACTCGAAGTTTGAAGTACGGTTGCTAAGAGACCCATCTGATGCCTCAGTAGGCCGCTGGGCCTCCAGTAGGGAGGAAACAGGGGCTCCAGTAGAAGACTCTCCAGGTCAGGCGAAGGTAGACAATGAGGAGTGGACAGGAGGAGGAGGACACAGTCGAGAGGCAGTAGATGACCAGGAGAGCCTCCATCCCTCCAACCAACAAGTGTCCAAAGAAGCAAAGATACGCCATTCGGAGGAGAGGGGCGGAAAAGAGGAGGAGGAGGAAGAAGGCAAGATTTATCCAAAGGGAGAGCATAGGGGAGATGCTGGTGAGGAGAAGAAACACACTGAAGAATCTGGAGAGAAACACAACGCCTTCTCCAACAAAAGAAGCGAAGCTTCAGCTAAGAAAAAAGAGGAGTCAGTGGCCAGAGCAGAGGCACACTTCGTGGAGCTGGAGAAGACACACAGCAGGGAGCAGAGCAGCCAGGAGAGTGGAGAGGAGACGAGGAGGCAGGAGAAACCACAGGAGCTTCCCGACCAGGACCAGAGCGAGGAAGAATCCGAGGAAGGCGAGGAAGGCGAGGAAGGCGCAACCTCAGAAGTAACCAAACGCAGGCCCAGGCACCACCACTGGAGAAGCCAGTCCAACAAGCCCTCTTACGAAGGGCGTCGTCCTCTGTCTGAGGAAAGGAAACATGCTGCTGGGGAGTCCAAGGATGCAAATGTGGCCACAGCCAATTTAGGGGAAAAAAGGGGCCACCACCTAGCTCACTACCGGGCTTCAGAGGAAGAACCTGACTATGGGGAAGAATTGAGAAGCTATCCGGGCTTCCAGGCTCCCCAGGGACTGCAGTACCGGGGCAGAGGAAGTGAAGAGGTCAGAGCCCCAAGCCCTCGGAGTGAGGAGAGCCAGGAAAAGGAGTACAAGAGAAACCACCCCGACTCTGAACTGGAAAGCACAGCAAACAGACACAGTGAAGAAACTGAGGAAGAGAGGAGCTACGAGGGGGCAAAGGGACACAGAGGCAGGGGGCGGGAGCCAGGAGCTTATCCTGCTCTTGACAGCAGACAAGAAAAAAGGCTCCTGGATGAAGGGCATGACCCTGTTCATGAAAGCCCAGTAGATACGGCAAAAAGGTATCCACAAAGCAAATGGCAGGAACAGGAGAAAAACTACCTCAACTATGACGAGGAAGGGGACCAAGGAAGATGGTGGCAGCAGGAAGAGCAGCTAGAACCGGAAGAAAGCAGGGAGGAAGTGAGCTTTCCAGACAGACAATACGCGCCCTACCCCACCACTGAAAAGAGGAAGAGGCTAGGGGCGCTGTTCAACCCGTACTTTGACCCTCTCCAGTGGAAGAATAGCGACTTTGAGAAAAAAGGCAACCCAGATGACAGTTTCCTTGATGATGACGGCGAAGACGGAAATGGGGTGACAATGACTGAGAAGAATTTCTTCCCAGAGTACAACTATGACTGGTGGGAGAAAAGGCCCTTCTCGGAGGATGTGAATTGGGGATATGAGAAGAGAAGCTTTGCCAGGGCCCCTCACTTGGACTTGAAAAGGCAATACGACGATGGAGTGGCTGAACTGGACCAGCTCCTTCACTACAGGAAGAAGGCAGCCGAATTTCCCGACTTCTACGATTCAGAGGAGCAGATGGGGCCTCACCAGGAGGCAGAAGATGAAAAGGACAGGGCTGACCAGAGAGTTCTGACCGAGGAAGAGGTATGGTTTGAGGCTTTTGCTTAGAATTACACTGTTGATCAAGGTTGATGTTATTAGCATCAACATGTCTGATAATGGGGAGAGATGGATGGGAAATTTCACTGTGAGAATGTGAGTGCCCCAGTCACAGAACAGGGTTGATTTCCAGTCATCATCCAGCCAGGGTGCTGCCCTCCTCTTTTCTTTTATAGTATTTAGAGAACTTGGAAAACTACTGTATCTGGGATCTATCTCCAGAGTTTCTGTCAGATGAAGGCCGGTGCTGCCTGGGTGTGTAGTATACCTCAGTGCTTGAGCACCTTGCGGCTACCAGGCGATTCCAGTGCGCATGCTCACCTCCCAAACAGCGCCTTGACCTAATTTGATCATGTCAGGTGATGCCACTCAAGCTTGAGAGTACATCAGAGTCCCACGGATTTCTGACCCCCAGAGTTTCTCAGTCCCAGTTTTATATGGGACCTAGGGACTCTTATTCCTAGGCAATTGCTTGGGTTACCCAATCCACTCGTTCTGAGAGCCCACTTTGAAGACCCCTGATGTTGGCTGACTCGGGCAGCCTCTACTGTACCTAAGTTTCCCCTTTCTCCTTAGAGCTCCCTGAGATGGAGTAGTATGATTTGACATCAGTGCTCCACTTTTCTGTTTCCCAGAAAAAGGAACTGGAGAACTTGGCGGCCATGGATCTGGAACTGCAGAAGATAGCGGAAAAGTTCAGCCAGCGGGGCTGACAGTTGGAGAGACGAGCCATTCGCTGAAAGACAGCATTGATTCACCCAAAGGCAGAAAGCAGAATTTACTATTTATTAAATGTTTGATGCAGTTGGAAATATCACTAATCTTTGCCAGAATGCTAATGCTATGCGACTAGCGTGACTTGTAGCATATTCTTCCTGCAAAATAGATGTTCCACATGTCTGTGACAATGACCGTGTTACTGTCTTTGAAACACAAACAATAAAAGATTTACCTGAAACAAAGCCCTTCTTGGTTCTTAGCTTTCTTTGAGTTAGTTAGGAAGAGTACAGTTTTGAAATCCATTCTCCTAAGTATATTCTCAAAGATAGACTTAGAATGTGTTGGTCTTTAATAGAAAAAAGGCAAGGTTTCTGAAGTAAAATACTGCAGGATATACAGAAAGAGATTGAGTGTTGTTGTAAAAATATAAAAATAAAAGAAGTATTGTTGTCTTTTACCCCGCTAGGTCCGCACCGCGGTGCCCCAAGATATCTGCTAGATATCTTGGCAGAATCACATCCCAACTCTGCAGCGGCCCATTGTTTCCTGCCACTGCACACTTTCCTACACTCAAACCATCACATAAAAGAACACACAACACAATACTCTTAGACCCAATTGATAAGATATAATTGCCCACTTAAACATACAAAGCCTGGTACCATCCATCCCTTAGGAACATTAATAACAACCTGTAAATACACAGAGCAGAATCTTAACGTCACCTGCCATATTGTCCTGCCACAGGCTTCTCCCTCTCTCCCTCCTGTCTCTACCTTTCTGTCCTAGTCTCCTCCTCTTCCTTCAAACTTCTTTCCTGCCCATCCTTCCTTCTCATCCAGTGACAGGCCTCCTTCTATCTTGTGCCTGCCTCACCTGTGACTTCATCCTACAATTGAGAATAAAATATGGCTAATAGAGACCATATAGGCTTGAAGAACCCATTTTAAAAGAAAATGCAGGGTTGGGGATTTAGCTCAGTGGTAGAGCGCTTGCCTAGGAAGCGCAAGGCCCTGGGTTCGGTCCCCAGCTCCGAAAAAAAGAACCAAAAAAAAAAAAAAAAGAAAATGCATCACTTACATTTTTAATTTATTCATTGTGTGTTGAGGGGTTCAGAGGACAACCTTCATGAGTTGGTTTTCTGAGGTTAAAAAATCAGGTCGACTGGCTTCATAGCCAGTGTCTTACCCATGGAGCTATTTCATCAGCCCAGAACATTTCTTTTAAAATTCTGCAAAGAAGGGGAAAAAGGAAATGACTCACTATAGAGGGCTTGTCTCGCACATACAAAGCTCTGGGTTCCATATCTAGGCAAAAAAAGACTAAAGGACATTGAAGGGGACAGTACATAACAGAAATGCAGCCAAATCTCCTTACGAGCTGTCTGCAATAGCCTGTGTCTATGGGCAGCTACTTGTGAGGCTGAGGCCAGAGAATAGCCTCAGAGATCAAGGCCAGCCAACGCCATCTCAAGAGAAATAGAACTAATTAGATTCTTACACACTGGAGAACTCTGGGGGTAGACTGTCAAGGGACAGGCTGAAAGGAAATCCCTGATGATGAAGAGTTCCCTGGATTGGGAAGATGAACATCTGGGACAGCATCCCTGGTACCTCCCTCGGCGCATACTTGACCTCTACCTTCTCTGCAGACAGAGATCTGCCTCTGCTGAGTGTGAGCAGCTGTGCAGCTTGTGGCGAGTTCTAGTTCTCGGGTTCCATAAAAATAAAGGTATCCTTCTCACAAGGTTATTTCTAACAAGTTTGTGTGAAACAGTACTGTGCCACTTGGAAATCGATGATGTAGGTAATGTCACCTGCTGCTATTACCACCTTGCCAGCTTCTTGTTCCAAGACAATCAGACAAACCCTTTCTTCCTCAATTACCAATCATCTCGTTTCTGACCAGTAGCAGCTTCCAATGGGTTATTTTTACTGCTTTCTGTTCAGGTAAAAATCTGTTTTCTGGAAGGTGGTAAAAATGTCTGAGGGTCATAGGTGATCTTTACTAACACAGGAAGGCCAGAGGATCTCCTGCTTTGCTAAGTTGAGAAATGATGTACTAATTTATCCAGATTCTTTCCAAATTAACACTGAGCGAACCGAAATTTTATTGTATAGGGACCAAGTCAGCTGGTGCTGTGCAAATGGTTCTAAACACAGGCTCACGTTTCTAGAGGGCCTCTTGCTGTCTCTTTTCTGGGGTCTTGCTTCCTGGATGTGGGATCAGGACTAGCTGCATGAAAGGGCTAATGGAACCTGCACACTCCTCATGAGTACTGAAGGCCACCTTTCTTTCCCCTGCTGTCCTGCTAAGTCATGAGTCCTAAATCACAGTGTTGGCAGGGTCAGGCTTCTGCAGAGTGTCTGCAGAGTAGGCTCCTTCTTGCCTTTTTAGCTCTGGTGGCCTCTGACATTTCTTGGTTGTGGTATAGGTAACAGTGGGTAATGACAGGATCACACCAAACTGCTGCTCTTCCTCCACAAGTCACCCTTTCCTTGCAACTTTCCATCTCCCAACATAGCACTATTGACGTGAAGGACAGCAGTCATCATGTACTGAAGGTCTCTCTGACTCCAGTATGACCTCATCTTAACCAATTGCATCCACAATAACCTTCTGCCCAAATAACATCCCACTTGGAGGTCCTGGGGGGTTCAGACATCAGTGTATCTTTTTCCATGCAAACAATTCAAAGCAAAATAAGACAGGTCAGCTCTCACCTCCTCTGAGTATGTCATTCTGTGGCACATGCTATACTGCCTTCCAGAATGTCCCAGCATTCAGTGCTCGATAATGCACCCGTTGTTGGCTGCCTTTCCCACTTTAGTAAGTGCTTTACTGGTAAGTGTGGACGTAGTCCCATATAACTATATATCCTCACACTCTAATGCTAGAATCTGCTTCTAGTGGCTCATGACCTAAGAAACGATCCACGGTCAAGGCTCATGTTATTAAAAGTAATTTGTTATAGATCACACATGCCTTATACATCCCAGTGTAAGTCCCTGGGAGATGCTGAACACACAGGCTGAGCTGCTTGGTCCTTGTTGTCTACTGACTGGTTTTGATATGACTGGGTGAAGGTTTCATTGCTGTGAAAAGACACCATGGTCAAGGCAACTCTTTGGGGCTGGCTTATAGGTTCAGAGGTTCAGTCCATTATCATCAAGGGGGGAGCATGGCAGCATCCAGGCAGGCAGGGTGCTAAAGGAGCTGAGAGTTCTACATCTTCGTCCATAGGAACCAGGAGCAGACTACTATCTTCGAGGTAGTAGGAAGGTCTCTAGGCCCAACCCCACACTGACGCACTTCTTCCAAAAGGCCACACCTCCTAACGGTGCCACTCCCTGGACCAAGCATATTCAAACCACCACACTAGGAGTTTCTGGCATATCTCTGGGCAATCTGTTAATGTTTTCAGAGGACTAGCTGAGAGGGAAAAATAAACCTATCCTTAATTTAAGTGGCATGGTCCCTGACAGGCTGGGGATAGGGACTCACATGAGATAAATTGTGACCAAAGAAAAAAGCTGGCTCAGGGACAGCATTCCTTTCTTTGGCCGACTATGGTGTGACCATATTCTGTCTGGCTGTCTGGCTGTCTGTCTGTCTGTCTTTATCTTTCCTTTAAAGGAACACTTATTTTTCATTATGTATATCTGTGTTTGTCTTTGAGCATGTTTGTATATATAAGCATATATAAATGCAGGTGCCTCAGGAGGCCGGAAGAGGTCAGTTCTGCTGGAGCTGGTGTTACAGGTGGTCATGAGCAGCACTAAATGGATGCTGGAGTTGAACTTGGATCCTCTGGAAGAACAGTGTGTGTTTTTAACTGCTGAGCCTATCTGACTCTTTTTGAAATGGTCTTACTGTGTAGCCCAGACTGTTTTTTTTTTTCTTTTTTTATTAACTTGAGTATTTCTTATATACATTTCGAGTGTTATTCCCTTTCCCGGTTTCCGGGCAAACATCCTCCTCCCCCCTCCCCTTCCTTATGGGTGTTCCCTTCCCAACCCTCCCCCCATTGCCGCCCTCCCCCCATAGACTAGTTCACTGGGGGTTCAGTCTTAGCAGGACCCAGGGCTTCCCCTTCCACTGGTGCTCTTACTAGGATATTCATTGCTACCTATGGGGTCAGAGTCCAGGGTCAGTCCATGTATAGTCTTTAGGTAGTGGCTTAGTCCCTGGAAGCTCTGGTTGCTTGGCATTGTTGTACTTTTGGGGTCTCGAGCCCCTTCAAGCTCTTCCAGTTCTTTCTCTGATTCCTTCAATAGGGGACCTATTCTCAGTTCAGTGGTTTGCTGCTGGCATTCGCCTCTGTATTTGCTGTAATCTGGCTGTGTCTCTCAGCAGAGATCTACATCCGGCTCCTGTTGGTCTGCACTTCTTTGCTTCATCCATCTTGTCTAATTGGGTGGCTGCATATGTATGGGCCACATGTGGGGCAGGCTCTGAATGGGTGTTCCTTCAGTCTCCGATTTAATCTTTGCCTCTCCCTTCCCTGCCAAGGGTATTCTTTTTCCTCATTTAAAGAAGGAGTGAAGCATTCACATTTTGATCATCCGTCTTGAGTTTCGTTTGTTCTAGGGATCTAGGGTAATTCAAGCATTTGGGCTAATAGCCACTTATCAATGAGTGCATACCATGTATGTCTTTCTGTGATTGGGTTAGCTCACTCAGGATGATATTTTCCAGTTCCAACCATTTGCCTACGAATTTCATAAACTCGTTGTTTTTGATAGCTGAGTAATATTCCATTGTGTAGATGTACCACCTTTTCTGTATCCATTCCTCTGTTGAAGGGCATCTGGGTTCTTTCCATTTTCTGGCTATTATAAATAAGGCTGCGATGAACATAGTGGAGCACGTGTCTCTTTTATATGTTGAGGCATCTTTTGGGTATATGCCCAAGAGAGGTATAGCTGGATCCTCAGGCAGTTCAATGTCCAATTTTCTGAGGAACCTCCAGACTGATTTCCAGAATGGTTTTACCAGTCTGCAATCCCACCAACAATGGAGGAGTGTTCCTCTTTCTCCACATCCTCGCCAGCATCTGCTGTCACCTGAGTTTTTGATCTTAGCCAATCGCACTGGTGTGAGGTGAAATCTCAGGGTTGTTTTGATTTGCATTTCCCTTATGACTAAAGATGTTGAACATTTCTTTAGGTGTTTCTCAGCCATTTGGCATTCCTCAGCTGTGAATTCTTTGTTTAGCTCTGAACCCCATTTTTTAATAGGGTTATTTGTTTCCCTGCGGTCTAACTTCTTGAGTTCTTTGTATATTTTGGATATAAGGCCTCTATCTGTTGTAGGATTGGTAAAGATCTTTTCCCAATCTGTTGGTTGCCGTTTTGTCCTAACCACAGTGTCCTTTGCCTTACAGAAGCTTTGCAGTTTTATGAGATCCCATTTGTCGATTCTTGATCTTAGAGCATAAGCCATTGGTGTTTTGTTCAGGAAATTTTTTCCAGTGCCCATGTGTTCCAGATGCTTCCCTAGTTTTTCTTCTATTAGTTTGAGTGTGTCTGGTTTGATGTGGAGGTCCTTGATCCACTTGGACTTAAGCTTTGTACAGGGTGATAAGCATGGATCGATCTGCATTCTTCTACATGTTGCCCTCCAGTTGAACCAGCACCATTTGCTGAAAATGCTATCTTTTTTCCATTGGATGGTTTTGGCTCCTTTGTCAAAAATCAAGTGACCATAGGTGTGTGGGTTCATTTCTGGGTCTTCAATTCTATTCCATTGGTCTATCTGTCTGTCTCTGTACCAATACCATGCAGTTTTTATCACTATTGCTCTGTAATACTGCTTGAGTTCAGGGATAGTGATTCCCCCTGAAGTCCTTTTATTGTTGAGAATAGCTTTAGCTATCCTGGGTTTTTTGTTATTCCAGATGAATTTGCAAATTGTTCTGTCTAACTCTTTGAAGAATTGGATTGGTATTTTGATGGGGATTGCATTGAATCTGTAGATTGCTTTTGGTAAAATGGCCATTTTTACTATATTAATCCTGCCAATCCATGAGCATGGGAGATCTTTCCATCTTCTGAGGTCTTCTTCAATTTCTTTCCTCAGTGTCTTGAAGTTCTTATTGTACAGATCTTTTACTTGCTTGGTTAAAGTCACACCGAGGTACTTTATATTATTTGGGTCTATTATGAAGGGTGTCGTTTCCCTAATTTCTTTCTCGGCTTGTTTCTCTTTTGTATAGAGGAAGGCAACTGATTTATTTGAGTTAATTTTATACCCAGCCACTTTGCTGAAGTTGTTTATCAGCTTTAGTAGTTCTCTGGTGGAACTTTTAGGATCACTTAAATATACTATCATGTCATCTGCAAATAGTGATATTTTGACCTCTTCTTTTCCAATCTGTATCCCTTTGATCTCCTTTTGTTGTCTGATTGCTCTGGCTAGAACTTCAAGAACTATATTGAATAAGTAGGGAGAGAGTGGGCAGCCTTGTCTAGTCCCTGATTTTAGTGGGATTGCTTCAAGTTTCTCTCCATTTAGTTTAATGTTAGCAACTGGTTTGCTGTATATGGCTTTTACTATGTTTAGGTATGGGCCTTGAATTCCTATTCTTTCCAGGACTTTTATCATGAAGGGGTGTTGAATTTTGTCAAATGCTTTCTCAGCATCTAATGAAATGATCATGTGGTTCTGTTCTTTCAGTTTGTTTATATAATGGATCACGTTGATGGTTTTCCGTATATTAAACCATCCCTGCATGCCTGGGATGAAGCCTACTTGATCATGGTGGATGATTGTTTTGATGTGCTCTTGAATTCGGTTTGCCAGAATTTTATTGAGTATTTTTGCGTCGATATTCATAAGGGAAATTGGTCTGAAGTTCTCTTTCTTTGTTGTGTCTTTGTGTGGTTTAGGTATAAGAGTAATTGTGGCTTCGTAGAAGGAATTCGGTAGGGCTCCATCTGTTTCAATTTTGTGGAATAGTTTGGATAATATTGGTATGAGGTCTTCTATGAAGGTTTGATAGAATTCTGCACTAAACCCGTCTGGACCTGGGCTCTTTTTGGTTGGGAGACCTTTAATGACTGCTTCTATTTCCTTAGGAGTTATGGGGTTGTTTAACTGGTTTATCTGTTCCTGATTTAACTTCGATACCTGGTATCTGTCTAGGAAATTGTCCATTTCCTGAAGATTTTCAAATTTTGTTGAATATAGGTTTTTATAGTAAGATCTGATGATTTTTTGAATTTCCTCCGAATCTGTAGTTATGTCTCCCTTTTCATTTCTGATTTTGTTAATTTGGACACACTCTCTGTGTCCTCTCGTTAGTCTGGCTAAGGGTTTATCTATCTTGTTGATTTTCTCAAAGAACCAACTTTTGGTTCTGTTGATTCTTTCTATGGTCCTTTTTGTTTCTACTTGGTTGATTTCAGCTCTGAGTTTGATTATTTCCTGCCTTCTGCTCCTCCTGGGTGTATTTGCTTCTTTTTGTTCTAGAGCTTTTAGGTGTGCTGTCAAGCTGCTGACATATGCTCTTTCCTGTTTCTTTCTGCAGGCACTCAGCGCTATGAGTTTTCCTCTTGGGACAGCTTTCATTGTGTCCCATAAGTTTGAGTATGTTGTATCTTCATTTTCATTAAATTCTAAAAAGTTTTTAATTTCTTTCTTTATTTCTTCCTTGACCAGGTTATCATTGAGTAGAGCATTGTTCAATTTCCACGTATATGTGGGCATTCTTCCCTTATTGTTATTGAAGACCAGTTTTAGGCCGTGGTGGTCCGATAGCACGCATGGGATTATTTCTGTCTTTCTGTACCTGTTGAGGCCCGTTTTTTGACCAATTATATGGTCAATTTTGGAGAAAGTACCATGAGGAGCTGAGAAGAAGGTATATCCTTTTGCTTTAGGATAGAATGTTCTATAAATATCCGTTAAGTCCATTTGGCTCATGACTTCTCTTAGTCTGTCTACATCACTGTTTAATTTCTGTTTCCATGATCTGTCCATTGATGAGAGTGGGGTGTTGAAATCTCCCACTATTATTGTGTGAGGTGCAATGTGTGTTTTGAGCTTTAGTAAGGTTTCTTTTACGTATGTAGGTGCCCTTGTATTTGGGGCATAGATATTTAGGATTGAGAGTTCATCTTGGTTGATTTTTCCTTTGATGAATATGAAGTGTCCTTCCTTATCTTTTTTGATGACTTTTAGTTGGAGATTGATTTTATTTGATATTAGAATGGCTACTCCAGCTTGCTTCTTCTGACCATTTGCTTGGAAAGTTGTTTTCCAGCCTTTCACTCTGAGGTAGTGTCTGTCTTTGTCTCTGAGGTGTGTTTCCTGTAGGCAGCAGAAAGCAGGGTCCTCGTTGCGTATCCAGTTTGTTAATCTATGTCTTTTTATTGGGGAGTTGAGGCCATTGATATTGAGAGATATTAAGGAATAGTGATTATTGCTTCCCGTTATATTCATATTTGGATGTGAGGTTATGTTTGTGTGCTTTCATTCTCTTTGTTTTGTTGCCAAGACGATTAGTTTCTTGCTTCTTCTAGGGTATAGCTTGCCTCCTTATGTTGGGCTTTACCATTTATTATCCTTTGTAGTGCTGGATTTGTAGAAAGATATTGTGTAAATTTGGTTTTGTCATGGAATATCTTGGTTTCTCCATCAATGTTAATTGAGAGTTTTGCTGGATACAGTAACCTGGGCTGGTATTTGTGTTCTCTTAGGGTCTGTATAACATCAGTCCAGGATCTTCTGGCCTTCATAGTTTCTGGCGACAAGTCTGGTGTGATTCTGATAGGTCTGCCTTTATATGTTACTTGACCTTTTTCCCTTACTGCTTTTAATATTCTTTCTTTATTTTGTGCATTTGGTGTTTTGACAATTATGTGACGGGAGGTGTTTCTTTTCTGGTCCAATCTATTTGGAGTTCTGTAGGCTTCTTGTATGCCTATGGGTATCTCTTTTTTTAGGTTAGGGAAGTTTTCTTCTATGATTTTGTTGAAGATATTTACTGGTCCTTTGAGCTGGGAGTCTTCACTCTCTTCTATACCTATTATCCTTAGGTTTGATCTTCTCATTGAGTCCTGGATTTCCTGTATGTTTTGGACCAGTAGCTTTTTCCGCTTTACATTATGTTTGACAGTTGAGTCAATGATTTCTATGGAATCTTCTGCTCCTGAGATTCTCTCTTCCATCTCTTGTACTCTGTTGGTGAAGCTGGTATCTACAGCTCCTTGTCTCTTCTTTTGGTTTTCTATATCCAGGGTTGTTTCCATGTGTTCTTTCTTGATTACTTCTATTTCCATTTTTAATTCCTTCAACTGTTTGATTGTGTTTTCCTGGAATTCTTTCAGGGATTTTTGCGATTCCTCTCTGTAAGCTTTTACTTGTTTATTAATGTTTTCCTGTGCTTCCCTAAGTGTGTTCATGTCTTTCTTGAAGTCCTCCAGCATCATGATCAAATATGATTTTGAAACTAGATCTTGCTTTTCTGGTGTGTTTGGATATTCCATGTTTGTTTTGGTGGGAGAATTGGGCTCCGATGATGGCATGTAGTCTTGGTTTCTGTTGCTTGGGTTCCTGCGCTTGCCTCTCACCATCAGATTATCTCTAGTGTTACTTTGTTCTGCTATTTCTGACAGTGGCTAGACTGTCCTATAAGCCTGTGTGTCAGGAGTGCTGTAGACCTGTTTTCCTCTCTTTCAGTCAGTTATGGGGACAGAGTGTTCTGCTTTCGGGTGTGTAGTTTTTCCTCTCTACAGGTCTTCAGCTGTTCCTGTGGGCCTGTGTCTTGAGTTCACCAGGCAGCTTTCTTGCAGCAGAAAATTTGGTCTTACCTGTGGTCCCGAGGCTCAGGTTTGCTCGTGGGGTGCTGCCCAGGGGCTCTCTGCAGCGGCAGCAACCAGGAAGACCTGTGCCGCCCCTTCCGGGAGCTTCAGTGCACCAGGGTTCCAGATGGTCTTTGGCTTTTTCCTCTGGCGTCCGAGATGTGTGTGCAGGGAGCAGTCTCTTCTGGTTTCCCAGGCTTGTCTGCCTCTCTGAAGGTTTAGCTCTCCCTCCCACGGGATTTGGGTGCAGAGAACTGTTTATCCGGTCTGTTTCTTTCAGGTTCCGGAGGTGTCTCTGGCAGGGGTCCTGCTGCTCCTGGGCCCTCCCCCACGGGAGCCCAGAGGCCTTATACAGTTTCCTCTTGGGCCAGGGATGTGGGCAGGGGTGAGCAGTGTTGGTGGTCTCTTCTGCTCTGCAGCCTCAGGAGTGCCCACCTGACCAGGCGGTTGGGTCTCTCTCTCACCGGGTCTGGGAGCAGAGAGCTCCTGCGGGCCGGGATCCTCGGGTGTGGGACTTCCGGTGAACACAGAACGTGCCCGGTCCTAGAGAAATTCTGCTTCCGTGTGTCCCAAGCTCACCAGGCAGCTTTCTTGCAGCAGAAAATTTGGTCTTACCTGTGGTCCCGAGGCTCAGGTTTGCTCGTGGGGTGCTGCCCAGGGGCTCTCTGCAGCGGCAGCAACCAGGAAGACCTGTGCCGCCCCTTCCGGGAGCTTCAGTGCACCAGGGTTCCAGATGGTCTTTGGCTTTTTCCTCTGGCGTCCGAGATGTGTGTGCAGGGAGCAGTCTCTTCTGGTTTCCCAGGCTTGTCTGCCTCTCTGAAGGTTTAGCTCTCCCTCCCACGGGATTTGGGTGCAGAGAACTGTTTATCCGGTCTGTTTCCTTCAGGGTCCGGCGGTGTCTCTGGCAGGTGTCCTGCCGCTCCTGGGCCCTCCCCCACGGGAGCCCAGAGGCCTTATACAGTTTCCTATTGGGCCAGGGATGTGGGCAGGGGTGAGCAGTGTTGGTGGTCTCTTCTGCTCTGCAGCCTCAGGAGTGCCCACCTGACCAGGCGGTTGGGTCTCTCTCCCCAGACTGTTTTTTTTTCCCCAAGATTTATTTATTTTATTTATATGAGTACACTGCAGCTGCCTTCAGACACACCAGAAGGATGCATGGGATCCTGTTACAGATGGTTGTGAGCCACCATGTGGTTGCTGGGAATTGAACTCAAGACCTCTGGAAGAGCAGTTAGTGCTCTTAATCGCCGAGCCATCTCTCCAGCCCCCCAGCCCCCAGACTGGTTTTAAATTCAGTATCCTCCTGCCATAGCTTCCAGAATACCTGAATTACAAATATGTCCCACAAGGCTTAAAAGAAGAGGTGTTACATGGTGGTGTCTTGGGTGATAGCCTTACTAGCCAATACCTGTATCCAACTGTGGGTGTGAGTTTGCCCTAAGGACCTCACCTAAACTTAACTGCATTTTCCAGTTAGGTCCCATTCACAGGCTCTTTCAAGATTATTTGTTTCTACCATGAACATATACAGCTCTTAGGTGCTTAACAATATTGTTATCAACACAGACCATGTATATGACAGTGGTTCTATAGGTTACAATAGAGCTTAAAAAAATACTGTCACCAATGACATTATTGCTACTTTTGTTTGTCATGGGTTCTTTTTTGGGGGTAAGTAGATGTGTGTGTGTGTGTGTGTGTGTTTTACCTTCTCCTTCTAACCATTTATAAACATAAGAGCCATTTTTAGCCTGCAGGCTGCATTAGTTACTTTTTTATTGCTATGAAAAAACACCATGGTCAAGGTAACTTATAGAAGGTGTACTGGCTAGTTTTGTGTCTCAACTTGACACAAGCTATAGTTATTAGAGAGGAAGAAGCCTCAGTTGAGGAAATGCCTCCATAAGATCTGACTGTAAGGCATTTTCTCATTAGTGATCAATGGGGAGAGCCCAGTGCATTGCGGTGGTACCATCTCTGGGCTAGTGGCCTTGGGTTCTATAAGAAATCAGGCTGAGCAAGCCTGGTGAGCAAGCCAGTAGGCAGCATCCCTCCATGGTCTCCTGCCTCCAGGATCGTGCCCTGATTTGAGTTCCTGTCCTGACTTCCTTCAGGGATGTACAGCAATGTGGAAGTCCATGGTGTTTTGTCACAGCAATGATAACACTAACTAGGACAGAAGGTAAGGTTATTTGGATTTGTGGTTTGGTACAAAAGCCTATCACCATCACAGTGGGGGAGCCGAAACCACAAACAGCAAACAGTGAGGGCAAGCTGGGAATGTCTGAAGGCTTTTAAACCTCAAAGCCACCCCTAGTGACACACTTCCTCCAGCAAGGCTACACCTCCAGACCCTTCCTGAATAGTATCACTAACTGAGGACCAGGTATGCTAATGTGCATCACATCACCATATGAAAAGCAAGGAGTGGTCCACATTAGACTTGTGGGCTTTCATATTATATATAAGCATGTCTTACATTGTGTCACTCACCGGGGATAGAAAAGGACTCAAACCACTTTACTCTCTGCCTTAGTTAGGGTTTCTATTATGATAAAACACCATGACCAAAAGCAACGTGGGGAGGGAAGGGTTTATTTCAGTTTACAGCTTTTAGTTTACCATCCAGGGACTCTCCAACATCTCCTGTTAATATCAACATTGCAATATAAAACATTCCAACATTGGAAAGACCCAGAGCATTTAAAATTCAAACGCCTTAAAAGTTCAGTCACTTAAAACATCCAAAGGCTCTCTAAAACTCTGAAGTCTCTCTAGAACTCTAAAGTCTCTCTTTAACCGTGGACTCCTGTATAACAAAAACGTTAAATATTTAAGGGAGGACAGTTAGGGCATTTCCCTATTTTAAGAGAGGACAGTCAGGGCAGTCACAACCAAATCTAAGCAAATCAAAACTCCAATAGTGTAAAGAGCGCAGTATTGGACACCTGGAATTCACTAACAATCTTCTTGGTTCCATTTCTCCAGTTCTGCCGTTGTTAGCACACACAGCTTGTCTCTTAGGTCCAGGCTGTGGTCCTTAGTGGTTGTCCCATGGTGCTGGCATCTCCAAAATGTTGGGGTCTTTGCAACTGGCTGCACCTTTACCAATACCCTCTTCTGGGTTCTCTTCAAGGACTCTGGCTACATCACAGGGTGCCAAGCTGCAACTTCTCTCATGACCACTTCAGTCCTAGGACTCTGACTGTACTTTCACCAGTGGCCTGTCCTGACACTTGTGCCATGCCATACAGTGCCAAGCTTTTGTCTCCATGACCCCTGCAAGCCCTCAAAACCAGCACCACCTGGCTGGCTTCTACACCTTACCAAGTTTGACTGTCAGCATAAGGTGCAGACTTGACCCTTGATGGACCACAGCTTCCATGTGCTGACCTAAGAAAACATTCCCAGAAGATGCTGGCCTCTTCTTAATCAGTGCAAATTTCTCAGTGGAGCTGAATGAAGCATTCTAGTGGGAGAATGGGATTCAAGACTATGGCAAGAAACATGGAAAGTGGAGGTTTAGCTTATGGGATTTCAGAGGGGAACAAGGAAACCAGGAATTGGGCTAGAGGCCATCTGTGTAATATTCTGGCACAGGACCTGGTTGTATCCTGAGAATTTGCATAAGACTGAATTAAGGGGCTGGGGATTTAGCTCAGTGGTAGAGCGCTTACCTAGGAAGCGCAAGGCCCTGGGTTCGGTCCCCAGCTCCGAAAAAAAGAACCAAAAAAAAAAAAAAAAAGACTGAATTAAAACAAAATGAGTTGACTTCTTTGATGGAAGATGTTCCAAGACAGGTTATTCTTGTCGTGACGTTGTTATTAGTTACTACTATTTTCTGGCTCTACAGTGAAAAAGAACAAGGGGTGGAGCAGAAAGATACAAAATATGCCCAATCTGTCAAGGAAAACAGCTGGAACAAGTTCACAGCTGCACCCAAGGCAAGTACTTAAAAAAGTGGACCTACCTGGTAAAGAGGAATCTCTTTAATACTGGGGCAATTGGATGCTGCCATGAGGGCAAGACCCCACCCACTGGAAGCTCCATATCTTGAAAATGTAAATTTATATGAAAGGAGAGAGCCTGAACCTAGGATGCTGAGGATGTTCTCTGCTCCAGAACAGCGACTTCCTGGAAGAGCATCTTCCCAGGGTTAGCATACTCAGGTTGCTGTGCCTGTTACCATGCAGCCAGGCTCCATCCCATGTTGACAGCAGAATGGGCAACATTACCCATGGGACTGGTTTTGCAGGAACAAAGATGTGAGACTGAAGAGATCACGATGTCTTTCTCCTGTTTTAGAGAGCTGTTGAGGCCAGGTAATGTATGGCAGTTAGAGTATCAGGAAAGAGAGAAGAGGGCGCTGTGTGAAACTGTGAAGATCAAACCCAAGATTTAGTGGAGTCTCTAGGATGATAAAAATGCCAGAACCATGGGACATTATGTGACATTTGGGGAGCAAAGCTGTATACATGGAGTAGAGTTGGCTCGAGAGACTGTGTGTGCTCCAGGCAGAGTGTGTGTGTGTGTGTGTGTGTGTGTGTGTGTGTGTACCTAAGTCCTTTGTAGCCTAGAATTGGTGGATTTGGTGTTTGCTCAGTGTGGTCTCTTTTGTAATAGGGATATTTTACTCTGTGTCCTTGTATTAAAATTATGGATCTTGTTTTAGAGATTTTATTCTTTAAAAAAAAGATTTACTTTGTTTATATGAGTATATTGTAGTGTCTTCAGACACCAGAAGAGGGCATCGGATCCCATTACAGATGGTTGTGAGCCACCATGTGGTTGCTGGGAATTGAACTGAGGACCTCTGGAAGAGCAGTCAGTGCTCTTAACCGCTGAGCCACTTCTCCAAATTGCTTTTCTTTCTTTTCTTCCTTCCTTCTTTTCTTCCTTCCTTCCTTCCTCCCTCCCTCCCTCCCTTTCTTTTTTTGGAGACAGGCTAACCTAGACCTGAAACTCACAATATAGACCAGAACTCAGATTTACCTGCCTTTGACTCGGAGTGCTGGGGTTGAAGGCATATGCACTAGTTTCATAGGAGCTCATAGTTTAGTCTCAGTTGAGATGTAGACTTTGAAACAGTGTTGGAGAGCTAGAAAGAAGGTTCAGTAGGTAAAGGTTCTTGCTCTCAAGCCTGATGACCTGAGTTCAATTCTCACAATTTGCATGGTGGAAGGAGAGAACCGACTCCTGCAAACTGTCCTCTACATTCACATGGACAGCAACACTGACGCCTGTACAGAAACATGCACACACACATGCAATAAATAATGTAAAATTAAAGTTCTGGAAATGTGAAAGACTTCTGAAGTTGAACCGAATGTAGTTTTATATTATGAGATGGCCAAGAGCCCATGGGGACAAGGTTGTAGCTTAAAAGTGACAAGTTGGAGGCCCAGTGAGATGGCTCAGCAAACAGAGATGATAATCTGAGTTTGATCTCAAGAGCCCAGTAGGTAGGAGAGAACCAACTTCCTAGAACTATCCTCTGATTATATGTGCTTCAGTGTACATACACAACACACACACACACACACACACACACACACACACACACACACACACACACACACATTGTAGAAAGCACTCTGTTTGCTGAGCATAGTAGTGCTCCCCTTTAATTCAGGACTTGGAAGTCAGAGGCAGGTAGATCTCTATGAGTTCAAGGCCAGCCTGGTCTACATAGTGAGTTCCAGGCCAACTGGAGCAACATAGTGAGATCTGTATCAAAAAACAAACAACCCCCCATGAAAGCAAACAATCAAGCAAGCAAGCAAACAATGGCAAAGCATTCACAACAGAAAATTCCTACCAAACAAAAAGTGCTAAAATTCAGATGCAGCAGGTAGACTTGGTATGGACACTGTCAACAACAGGGGATCTACAATAACTAGAGACAAGCCTCTGGGTGAGTCTGCTGTGAGAGGTTATCTAGAGGTAGGAAGACCCACCCTAAATATGGGTGGTAACATCCCCAGGGCTGGATCCTTTTGGTAAAAAGAAAGCGACAGCATTTGCTGCTGCCTTCTTTAGTAGCGGCTGAACCAGTAACCTCACGCTTGTGTCTACTGTCTTCCTGCCATATTTGCCTGTCCCTTAAACTACAAGCCAAAACAAACTCTTAAGGGTTAAGGTATTTTGTCTCAGCAGTATTAGTAATCAATACACCAAAGAAACAAATTACACCACCGCCAACAGATAGCCTTTCCAGAGTCGAAGGATCAGGAGATATATTGGAGACCTAGACAATGTGACTGCAGGCAAAAATGGCATGGTCTATTAATTCTGAGTTTGTTCAAAGATGACCATTCAATGACTGGCTGCACCACAGTAATCTACGATAAACCAGGTGACTTAGGACGAGTACACAGGTGAATGCATACAAGCCTGTAGGGCACTTTCTTAATTAGCGATTGGTAGGGGAAGAGCCCAGTCCATTATGGGTAGTGGTCCTGGGTTCTATAAGCAAGCCGACCAAGCCATGAGACACAAAGCAGTAAGCAGTACCCGTCTATGGCCTCTCCATCAGCTCCTGCCTCCAGGTTTTTGTGTTCATGAACTCCTGTCCTGACTTACTTCAATGATTAGCACTGTGGAAGCTAAGCCGAAGAAACCCCTTCCTCCACAGCTTGCTTTGGGGGTGGTATTTTATTACAGCAATGTAACGGTGATTTTCAAAAGTCGTTACTGTGTGTATGATGTGAATGTGAATGTGAGTGTGCGTGTGCTATGGCCAACATGTACATGGCAGTGAGAGGGCCACTTCAGATGCTGCGCCTTCACTTTTGAGACAGGATCTCTATGTTGTTTGCCACTGTGTACTCTAGGATAGTTGAGCTTCTGAAGGATTCCTGTCTCTGACTCCCACTTTACTACTGGAACACTGGGATTACTGTGTTTGGCGTTACACTAGTTCTGGAACTTCAAGTGTCATCCATTGGTGGCAATCATTTTATCCACTAAGCCATCACCCTAGTACTTACTGTGATTACTTGCTGCATAAGACCTGCTCCACACAGAGGAAGAACTCTCTTGGGAGCTGTCCTTTAACCTTTACACGTACGCCAGGACATGTATATGCCATCACCGACTCACTAGATACACACACAATATAATGTTTGGAAACTGCTTGAAATACATAGATGAGAACATTGAGCTGTGAACTCTGGAGCTGGTGTAGCTCTATAAAACCCCAACTTGAAAACCTCAGATTTGGTTAAAATATTTATTCCAATGAAACACGGACAAAGGCTCAAAAAGCTGTGGGTTCCTTATAAATGCTAACAGGACAGCTAAGTTTGTTCCTTGTTAAGTAGTTGTCCAGGCTTACAATCTGACCTGTGCTCATAGTTGAGTCCAAGTAAAATTTGTAATTTAAGAAAAACTAACTTGTGTATGATGTGTGGGTGTGAGCACACAGGGGCCACAATGTGTGCTCAAAGGATGGCTTTGTGGAGTGGTTTTGTCCTTTCACTCAATCTGGGTTCTGGAGAACTCAAATCACAGGCTTAGGCAGCAAGCACCTTCACCCACTAAGCCATTTGGCTGGCCCATGCAATCTTTTATTTCCTTTAAGTAAAAATGAATATTATCCAGATGTTAGGTCCACTCTCCTTCCTGGCACTGCACACCATGCATCCCAGTGAAGGACCCGAACGCTGCAGATCTTAGATGTTTAGGATGGCGCCTCTAGCATTTGCGTTGTTGCAGTTCGCACAACCAATACTTTCAATAACACGCAAACTCTCTCCTATTTTCATGCGTTCACCCTATGACTCAACCCCAGCTCACTCCCTCCAATCCCCCTCCTCTCTCTTTTCTTTTTTGAGTGATTTGCTAGTGTTCTGCCAGTAGCTCAGACCTTAGACCCCAACCTTGGAGGGCAGACTAAGTGATTCAGAGAATGGAAGGAGTCCTGGACACCAGTGGAGATCATTTTTAACAGTGGCCAGCCCTACTGGACAGTCTCATCTGTCCAATCTTACATTCTTCTTCAGTGTGACTGGCATGTGCACTCCAGTGTGCTCTCTACCAGAGATGTGTCCCCATCCGCTCATGTAATAAATACAGCATCATATCATTAATGACTTATGGCTCAGAGGAGGAAAATTTTATTCTTTAAAAGCAATTGTTTAGAGAAAAAGGAATTAAAAACCAAAGTTTTTACTGCAGCCTTATCCAAACAGCACAAGCTATTAGGAGAGCAATTTTTTTTCCTTTCAAGATGCTTCACGCTGGCCAGGATTCTATGGTGACAGAAACACTGTGCATGTCCTAGTGAACAAGACTTGAGACTCTCAAGGAGACAAGTCTTCATAACTCTACACATTTCCTATTTCTTACAATGGAGATGGTAAAGGCATCCGACCATACTTCCCTCAGAGGAGATAAAGGACACCTACCTTATGCCAGCAGACCTTTACAGACCAGGGCGTGAAATCCCCGGACACCCACCTCATCCCCAGACACCCACCTCATCCCCAGACACCCACCTCACACCAGCAGATGTTTACAGACCAGGGCGAGAAACCCCAGAAGGCACTTGAAACACACTTGACAAGGAATGACAGCAACACACCGATATCTGCTCTGTCCTGCACAAGTCTTTACCACAGCTCGAATAAAGGTGTATGCATTCTCCCTGTCCACCACAGACAGCACATTCCAGCCATGCTGACACATAGATACATCTGTGTATATGTATATATACCAATACTGACACACGTTTCTGTGTCTGTGTCTGGAGAGGGACAATCAATTGTTTAATAGAGCACAGACATTTTAATCACTTCCTCCAGAACAAAGGAGAAGCTTTCACAGCAAAGGAGCATCCACCAAACCTTTCTATGCACCGAAAAGGGGAGAGGCAGGAAAAGAAATACCTGGATCTTCCTCAGGCCTCAACTATTAAAATAACAAAATCTAGTGTCTATAAAAGCTTATTCCATTGCAGGGCACAGGGTAGACATTTTTGGTACTGTAAATCTCATAGGCTCACACATCCATACTGGTCAGGTGGAAGAAAAGGGATGAGAGGAAATTCCCTTTCGTTGTTCACCATGTTTTAGCTAGTCCACAGTATTCATCTTTGCTTACAATATAAACAAAGACTTACACATCCACATTTTCAAGGTGTTGACATTTCCAAGGTATTTGCAGATACTTTAAGTACTGAGTCTTCTGTGATACACAACTGCTGTATCAATCCATTACTGCCCATCAGAGTTGCAGCCCTGACTAATCCTCCTGCATCAGAGGCAAACAAAAGGCTTACGTCTTCCCAGGAACAGGTGCACACATACTCTTAGGACAGGGAAAAAATTTTAGTGGTGACACTTAAAGTTTAATTACCAGCAGCAGAAGGCCTTGGAACAAACATTGATCTCCTAAGAGTTAAGAGGCAGATTCCATGCATTTCTGTTTCTTGGCTGCTGGCTCCTCAGTCTTGGGTGAGTCTAAAGCACTCGCACAGGACTTGAGACTGGGGTCTACTCGATGGCTGTCCGAGACAACAGTGAAGCCTGACAGAAGGTACCCTCCACCTCCACTCATCAACAATTTGGGATGACTCCGATCTGGCAGAACCTAACCAAGACAGAAAAAACAGACAATGTATTTCTGCATTCTAGCAAACTATGTCAACAACCTAAGAAAAAAATCAGAGTTTAAACGACAAGTCTCTTTCATGACTTAAAATGACTAAGTTTTGAGAAGACCACTTCTTCATTGGGTAATACAGAAGGAACATGGGGATTTATTCATTTTAAATAAAACATATGAAGCTCCGTTTTACTGAATGCTAGTTTGTGCGAGAGGGGAGCATGAATGGTTTCTGTAGCACTCTGGCCTATGCACTGATGTCTTCCTTCTGATTTCAGGAAGCTTAAATGGCCAACAATGGGTTGGGGTATACAGAGAAGCCACACTAGATAGCTACTTCCTTGCTCTGTTAATCTCAGCAAGGGCTCTTCTCTCTTGTCACCTTTGCCACATAAAAAGGTCGTGCTATGTTGGACTACTGTGGTAGGAAGAGACTTTGAGCATCAGGGTGGGGCATGAGGTAACCCAGAAGCGACCCCTCCGATCTCAAAGGAAGGCTGTGAAGCACTCAGGCAGCAAAGCCTCTCCAGCTGCTGTGACGTCGGGAACTGCTGCAGGGATCACATGGAGGGCAATCAAACTGAGCAGGAGCTAACAGTGGAGCGGTCTGCACTCACGAGAATTTCTCCAAGAACTGCTGTAGGCCGTTCTCTTTTGCCAGCACGCACCTAGCTAATACCGTTTCCTCTCTATTTTAAAGGCCCCTTTGCTCCAATGAACTGGCACAGATTTGAGGAGGTGGCTCAGTGGCAGAGTACTTGCCCAGCATACCTGGGATCTGGGCTCTGATATCTAACCCTGCCAGAGGGAGGGGAGGTGAGGAGAGAATGAGCGTGAATGCACCTGTCTGTGTGTTCTGGATTAGCACACACCCCACCAGTAAATCCCGAAACTGGCTAGGAAGATGTGGCAGCAGAGGACAGGGTCACTTCCTTTTCAGTGGCCACCTGTACAGATGGCAAGGTCTTGAGGCTAGTACAACTAGTTATTTGCATTTTAAATACCTCAGGACTAGATTTACAGAACGTGCACTCTGATATGAAAAGTGGGCCAGGAGGCCAGATAGCTAGGCTATTTTTTTCTGAGTGACAGCTGGACACTTCCACCACTGCCATAGTAAACAGTGGCTCTATTAACAACGCACGGCACTGCTGCAAGAAGCCAGCAGCCCCAGACCAACTCCAGGGTCTGGCAGAGAATGCTTACCTGGTAATTTCTGAGCCAGGTTTCAGACAGTCTCAGGTTAATGACTCCTCCTCTCTCCCGCAGTTTTGTGTAGCATTCCAACAAAGGCTAAGGGCAGACACAGAGTCCTGTTAGATAGACCCTAAGCTACAGTACGAAGACCAAAATTTACATGGAGGAGCTCTGTCCACTTCACCTCAGCATTACCTCTTTATACTGACAATAGACCACAAACGGCCTTGATGGGGCTACAAAGTCCAGCAAAGACAGCAGCAGGGGTGTGGGGTGGAAACGACTGGCCACAATCAAACTGCAAGGAAAACAGCGAAATCATTCTATACCCTCTGAGAGGAGCATGGGTTTTAAATGTATATAAAATGATCACATTTTAAGTCATGTGATTTAGGCATTGTTGTACATAGCTAAAACCCTAATACTCATGCTTAGACAGGAGGATTGCCTTGAGTTCCAGGTCAGCCGAAACCACACAGTGAATAGTAGGCCAGTGTGATTACAGGGCACTACACAACATTCTAGAAATTCAAAGCAGAATGAAATCATGAGCTATTTATTTCTAAAAAAAAACAGGGTTATAACTGTTTGTGCTGCCTGACAACTCTATGTAGGATATTCTTGTATTTTTTTTTTTAGGTCATTTGGAAGCATCATCATCATCATCATCATCATCATCATCATCATCATCATCATCATCATCATCATCACCATCATCATCTATGCGTGTGTGTGTGTGTGTGTGTGTGTGTGTGTGTGTGTCTGTCTGTCTGTCTGTCTGTCTGTCTGTCTGTCTGTCTGTGAGGTCCCCTGAAACTAGAGTCATAGACAGTTGTGAGCTGTGATCTGGGTAAACAGCAGTTCTCTGTAAAAGCACCAAGCAATTTTAACCACTCAGTTACCTCTCTAGCCTCTGACAGAGGTTTTCATTAGCTCTTTGTTGGCCAGTGTTGCAGCCATTTTAATGGCCCTCCCAACCCCTGCACCTAGCAGGACGATACAGTCCTATCTGACAGTCATTACTGAAGGCTGAGATTTCTTCGACTCCTCTCTCTGCCAGGCCTGGACTTTCTTTAAAACCAACCAAATGCTTACTTTTACTAGGCTTAAAATAAAAGCATTGATGAATTAACTATCTTTTACAGTTATGAATGTGTATGCCTGCATGTAGGTATGTGTAGGAAGAGTGTGCAGGTTTCTAAGGAGGCCACAAGTGTTGGCTCTCCCCAAAACTGGAATTTCAGGTGGTTATGAGTCACTGGGCAGGGTGCTGGGAGCATATGCTGATCCTTTGCAAGAGCAGTGTGTGCTCTAAAACGCTAAACCATCTTTCTCGCCAAGATTCAACCTTTCTTAAAACAGAACAACCCCTCCCCCACTCCCTTTCCCAAAATGGGTTGAACAGCTCCGGGTGTTCTCATCCCACAAGGTTCAGGGCAGACAGTGGGAAGTGCTGCTGCATTCAGAGCAGACCGCAGCTGCACCAACAATCGCCCTGCAGCCTTTTAGCAACATACCCATCTGCATTTCTTTCTCCCAGCAGAGCAGCAGCCTCCATATGTCTTTTCCTCTGCTCTTCTTGTCTCCTCTGTTTTTCCTGAATCTTTAACAACAGCAAGAAACCAATGTACTGATGGCACTGAACCAGATTTACAAAAATGCCCTGATCTATCAGAGCAGAGCAGTGGTGTTCAGCAGACAACAGGAGGGGCTGGTCTATATGGAAGGTGAGGATACACGAGGAAGCTTGTTCTCAAATGGCAACCCTCATGCTACTGGAACACTGCTGAAGCAGCCACTAGAGTCACCCAGAGCTCTAAGTCGCACGGCCATGTACAAACACACCCATTTCCCCAAGTGTTTCTGAAAGTTAGCATCTGGGAACCTAAGGTTTCAAAGTCAACCCAGATCTCACAACTTAAAACTCTCGGAGGCTCTGAAGCTATTATAAGAATAATGACTCTTGACATGCTTACATAATCTCTTTTGCTTCCTTTTTCTTTAGGCTCCTTACTCTCTGGGTCCCCAGGAACAATGTCCACTGGATTCTGTTCTGCGTTGCTCTCTGGGCCGTCTGCAATGCTGTCCTTATCCGCTTGCTCAGCAATCTCTTTCTCAAGCTCACCATTACTTTCTTTAACTGGAGTGCTGTCTTTAGGCTCTGAGGATAGCATTTCAGCAGAAAATGTTCCATTGAGGAGACTTTTTACTTTGTTGAGGGGAAATTCATGAAGACCACTGAGGAAAGATTTGGGAAATCCAAAACAAGCTGTTGCTGCCCGAACAGGTCCATCTCCAGGGTACAGCTGAATAATGGAGCCAAAGCCTGAACAGACAAAACAAACAAACATCTGTACCGTGGAGGGAATCTAGACTTCGAAGCTTAAGTCTTCACATGATTCTTCTCCCATGTCTAAAGGGTGGAGAACACTAAAGCCCATGGTGGGAGGGTGGTCACTGAGGTCGAATGATATCCCATTCCCTACAGAGAGAATATATTTCCAGAGCAGAGTCTTAAAGAAGCTTATCTCCTCTGGACACTATGGAAGACCCAGTGATCTTGTTCAGAGGTCACATGATTTGGGTCTATGTGCTTTTTCCTTGTTCATCCCCAGATAGAGTGGATGGGAGCTCTTATCAGCTTGTGAATTCCAAGAGAGAATTCCTCCTGAGAAGTCTCCCCACTCATCCCCTTAGTTTCTGACAACACAGTGGTTAACTAAAATCATTAGCCAACTGTAGTACCAGAATCCTCCCCAGAGATACCTAACCAGAAAAAGGCCAACATCACGGAACACCAACACAGCCTCAGTGTGGAGAAACAGACCACACAGAAAGTTCTGGGACAGGAGCCATAGAGGTTATCTATTGAGGTCACTTCCTTATTCTTAAAGAAACTTAATCTGGTTCTCTAACTTCCAATTCTTGGACTTCTAACATCGAGGTAGCTTACTGCATTTGAAAATGTCGTCTTACCTCCCATTCGTTCCATCATGGCACCTAGCACCAAGCCTGAACACGTTTCCATGACAATCATTTTATTGCCAGCACGGATATTTCCCAAGGTCAACATCTGGGCTAGTGTATCATATCTCATGTGGCTGAGAAAAAAGGGAAGATTTGCTCACTTTTAGCTAAGAGAAGCCTAACATTAATAATAGCTTTTCAAGTTGTTTTGTAAGAATTATGTTGATAAGATTATGTTTGCCTGAGGCGACAGTAAAAGGACTTACAATTTATGAGGAAGGAGGACACTTTATGCAGGTGAGCAAGCTTTTCATTTTACTTAAAATCATGACTCTCTTAAAGATATATTTCCCCCAATTATATTTTGAAAGGAAACAAAGCGTACTTAATTTTTCCAGGTTCTCTTGCATAATACATAATTGAAAGAATACGGGTAGATGGCTTCAAAATAGTAATGATGGCTTCATATCTAGGGGAATTAAGAGCAGAATAGCAATATGAAACAAAGAGCTTTAAAACATCTCATTTTTAGTAATATTTACTTAGTAAATAGAAAATAAGTACAATTTTCAACTGTTTCAAGCAATGTGACTTACTTTTTCTTCTTCTTTTTAATATATTTATCTTGAGCAAATTCTGTCTTGTCTCGAAATGTTGTACTATTTTCAATTAGCTGCTGAACTATTTCCTGGAAGAAAAGGGGCAAGCAGATTTCCTGGAGCTTACTTCTTACCCCAGCACTCAGCCAAAGGTCTGATCTCAGTCCCTCTTCCACAGGAGTCCGAGTGATCAACTCTGAATTTCTACTCTCTACTTAGGATTTAGAACAAAGACATTACACCTCCATTCAGACTGCCCCCTGGTGTTGTGCATGAAACCCAGGGCCTTGCTCACGAACTTTCTTTAAACCAAGCTCAGGGAAGAGACTGCCAAGAAAGGGAAACTGCATATGAAGATCAGAAAATCAAACAATCAGGAGCTGTTTGGTTCTCTTCCACTAGTACTTAGTGTGGCCACTCAGTCTATTATTCTTGTTCCAAGAAACAAAATTCAATGTGTTCGACTGCACACACATTTGAACTGACATTTTATTTTACCTCAACATCGACATTATAGACGAATTTGTTACACACAAACGAAGGGAAAGAATCCGATTTACCTCTCCTTTAATGCCCTTGTCTTTCAGAGCCTTTATATCATCTTGAGTAAGTTTCTGGGACTTTCCATCATCAACTATATTTCGATTATCAGTGCCTGCTTCTTTGGTCTCTAAGGAAAGAAATTGCTCTATGATAATTTTTGGTATAAAATTATTATTAAAGATTACATTTTAAATGCATTTGTGTATGTTTAAGGGCTCGTACATGGCTTGGTGCACGTAAGGTCAGAGGACATGGTTCTTCTCTTCCACCATGTTTCAGGAATCAAAATGAACTCAGGTTGTCAGACTTGGTAACAGGTCCCTTTACTCACTGAACCATCTTGCTTGCCTTGATTTGAAATTACTTTGCAATGCTTCCTTGAAAAAAAATTTTTTTTAAAGAGCTAGACACAGTAGCAGAGATCTTTAATCTCAACAGTAGGATCTCTGTGAGTTAGAGGCCAGCTTGGTATACACTGGGAGTTCAGGGCTATGTAGAGATCCTTTCTTGAAAAGAAAAAAAGTGGAATATTTACTTTCATTTGTTTGAGTGTTTTGCCTGTATGCATGTATGTGTACCAGATGCATGCCTGGTGCCTGACCTCAGAAAAGGCATCAGATCCCTGGAACCAAAGTTATAGATGGTTGTGAGCCACCATGTGGGTGTTCAGAACTGAACCTGGATCTTCTAAAAGAACAACAGTACTTATGGCTGTTGGGCTACCTCTCTAGCATCATGAAAGATTCTTTTTGAAATAAGGTCTCACATAGTACAGGCTGGTCTCAAAGTCGATACATAATTAACCTGAATTCTGAGTCCCCTGCATCGTCTCTCGAGTACTTCAGGGACTTGTCCAGTTTTTGGAGTGCTGCAGATGAACTGGCGCCTCATGTACTTACACGCTTCTACTTACATGCCTGCACTGTAATCTTCTTTCCCTGGGTTCCTACCCAGCCCATCAGCCCCTCAGGTTAGGCCTTAGCTTCTTAGGACCACCCCTTATTTTAGCTAAGTTTCCTGGAGAGTATCCAAATTAAACGGAAGTCTGCCAAGCTAACTAGAGAGCATGACATCCATTCCAGTGGTATACCTGATGTGGGCTCTTCCAGCTTCTTCCTGAGCTGAAGGCTTCCTCCACTGCTCACTTCAAACGTTGACCCGTAACTATGGCCAATGGCGTTATCCAGGTAGAACCACTGTTTTTCAAAAGTTACTTTTCTGAGGAAGAAAAGGCAACCAATCAATTGATTTCTTTTGTATTCCTGCTATAAAAAGTGTTCTAATTTTAGTTTATTTCAAAAGCTCTCATGATAAACAGTTAACAGCATTACTTCTGTAAGTACAAACTGACAAATGAACCAGAGAAGCAGGTTGGGGACAGATATAAATTCCAATAAAGAAGCTAGGAAAGCACTGACTTTTAGAAGAAAAAAGACATGCCTTTTGTGGGACACAGGTCTGACTGCATTTTACATTGTTACTCAGGATGCTTAAATTCACAGATTCTCAGATCCCAACACAGGTATGATTGACAAGATGCTCAGGCCATAAGTATGTATCATGATGCCCATGCAACTCCCACTACAAAATCCCGAACAAAATAATCACTGAGATGACAACAATTTTTAAAACTCCCTGGTCTCTGTCTAATTGGCTATTTTATCAGGAAAGAACAAATCCAAACAGCCTGTGTTAGAGTAAACATTACTGGCAATCTACACATTGGAAACGGACATAGCACTAAGGAAGTGCTGGCAAGGGCTGGGCATTAGGCTTCCTATCTGAGATCTGTCCCTTATAGCCATTCGAAGAAGCACAGGAAAGAAACCCTTTCCTTTCACAGAAAGCAAGCTAGCACCGGCAGTCTAACAACGGATGTCAGCAATGTGCACCCTTTCATTCTCACAGCAAACCTCAGGCGCCCAGGACAGAGCTCTGAGGCCCAGGGAAACATACTGGTCAAGAGTCAGTTACCTGGTGCGGGGTTCACACTACTCCCAACATGCAGGAGGCAGAGGTGGAAAGATGCCAAACTGCAGGCCAGATTGGCCTTAGGTACAGGTTTGTAGGATGCTACTCTGAATTACAACATTCCCTTCAAATTGAAACATTTCCTCTAGCAAGGAAGAAGTCACTCACCAGCCTCAGGGGACAAGCAAAGGGTCATAGAGAACAAAAACCTAGAAGATTCTTGAGGGTCCCCTATTTAACGAAAATAAAAATGTATAAACAGTTGCTGGGTGCTGTGTGTGTGTGTGTGTGTGTGTGTGTGTGTGTGTGTGTGTAGAAATGACAGTGATCAGTCAGGCTGCTGAGAGAAGTTCAGCTCAGGAGCTACTAGACAGTTTTGGGGTTGTAG
Organism: Rattus norvegicus; assembly: GCF_021556685.1. Lineage (NCBI taxonomy): Eukaryota > Metazoa > Chordata > Mammalia > Rodentia > Muridae > Rattus > Rattus norvegicus. The sequence continues at coordinate 119,824,300 of NC_141536.1, forward strand.
ATTTCTGGGAGGAGTTACCCATGTTGAATGGGCTTTCTAGTGATGCAGCTACCTATAAATAGCCCCGTGCCCATACTTCTGTTAGTAACTCCAACGAAAACCTCATTGGTTCACCAAACTGCACAGTGCTGCAGTCATTACTTTGGTCTGCTGTAGGTTCCATTTTTGAGGTGAACGTATGTGTGTGTGTAGCGACTCTGGAGAAAAAGTATGTCACGTAACACACAATGACAGCTGTATACATGTTTCTGTGAGGAGCTAAGCTACAGGATTCATACAGGTCTGCAGGTATTTTCTATACCACACAGCACAGTGACACAAAGCTTTGTACCTAGGGAAGTTTCAGAACCCAGCCTACATGTACAGAATTCTAGGACCTGTCCTGTCCTGTCCTGTCCTGTCCTGTCCTGTCCTGTCCTGGTGAGTTCTCTGTGCCCCGCCTCACTCTTCTCTTCTTCTCATCTTTCCCTTTTAGTTCTATATCCCACCATATCTTTGTATATCATATCCCTTAAAAAAATCATAACTACTTTTACCCTGTGTGTGTGTGATGGACGTGTACGTGTATTTGGGTTCCTCAGTGTGCATATGGAAGTAGGATGAAGTCAGGTACTGGCTCTTGACCTCCATCTTTCTTTGAGACGAGGTCTCGGTTGTTCGCTGCTGCATGTCAGGCTAGTGGCCTCTAACTTCCAGAGCTTCCCGTGTCTACCTCCATCTTGCTGTAGAAATGCTGGGATTACAGATATATACTACCACACCCCATGCTTACGTGGGTAAGAGCTTTACCCTCTGAAGCACCTCCCCTCATTCGTCAAATGTCACTTGAACCACAGGAATGAAGTTTCACGTCCTCCGGAGATGCTCCTGCCTCCCAATTCTTACTCTTTGCTGGATTTCCCAGTAACTAACAACTATTTGTACCCCTTATCCTCTTCCCTTAAGTGTGCTGGTGCTAATGAGACACTGAAGCTGGGTTGACCTATGCCTCTGCCAGCCTCTCTTATGTGCAGAGGTGTGTGTGTGTGTGTGTGTGTGTGTGTGTGTGTGTGTGCAGGGGGGATGCACTTAAGCTGACTGCCCAGAAGCTCAGGCAGGAAACTGTGGGAGGCAATCTGTTAAATAATGGGCTGCATGTTTCCTGGGAGGGAGTAAGAGTTGTAGAGAGCCACGATTGCTTTGGTGATAGGGAGTCTGGCTCGGGATGCAGCTGGGTTCAGCAGATCATTTCGAAATAAAACAAAAATGACTATCATGGCTTTCCTAAGAACAGGGGTAGTAAAAAGAGCTTCCAAATAACTTCTAAAGAGTACTTTTTAGGGAGCTGGAGAAATGATTCAGCACTTGAGAGCACTTACTGCTCTTCCAGAGGATCTGACTTTGGTTCCCAGCACGCCGTATGTTCCCCAATTGGTTTTAACTCTAATTCCAGGAAATACAAAACATTTGGCCTCTGAGGGCACCGGAATTCATGTACTTATGCATGCATGCACACAATTTAAAACAATACTAGTTTTTTTGTTTTTTGTGAATCAGGATTTCTCTGTGCAGTCAAACAAACCAAATAAAATATGTCTCATTGGTAATAAAAAGGATCATCTAATAAAGCACGTTATAAGGACATTCAAATAGCTGTATCAGGACATGAAGCAAGCTGGGGGTGGTGTCGTAGACCCGTAATCTCACCACTTGGGAGGCAGAGTGTTTGCCTTAGCTGACCATTAGCAAGCACGGATATGTACTCTGGGCTCCCGCTGGCCGTGCACACTGTAGAAAGTTCTCTTTCCTTACAGTAGACAGAAGATTGCCTACCTGCAAGCCAGACTAGGTGTAAGAAATCTTTCTCTCTCATCTCCTTTCTCTCTTACGGAGGAAGTTGAATTTATGGGGAAAATGGGGAGCTGGGAGGAGTCAGACATAATGAAGAGATCTGAATGTGAAAGGTTGGATAAGTTCCGAAAGAATAGTGAGGACTCCCAAAAACCTTCGGGAAAGCACCCTCCAAGGTGGGAGTATCAAGAATGGAATTCTTGGGAAGAGAATCTGGTGCAGAGGGTAGAAAGTTGGGGAATGAAAAGTAGAAGTGAGTGCCGTAGGATGAGAACGGTGCAAAGGAGATCCCATAGTCAAGGATGCGAAAGGATCCCAGTGGGAAGGCCTCTGTGATAGGGAGACCTGAGTGGTAGCAATAAAGGCTGGGGAGCGGGATTCAAAGAGTCAAGAATGGGACACCGGAGGGAGTGATTAGCTGGGTGGTGGTGCGCGCTGCCCAAGGCCAGCAACCAGACTCACTTTCTCCGCTGGACTTGCACTGCTTTGAACACATCTTCTCGTTTCAGTACCACGAAGTCGCCGTCATGGATGCAGTGGTCCCCGAGATGCGGGGGCTGTGGGCTCGGCTGCTCCGCTGCTGACAACTCCATGGACGCCAGGCAGTCTTCAACCTCCGTTCTTGCTCCAGCCGCTAGGAGCCCAGCACAACCAGGAGGGACCTGCGCCTCCTCGGGAACCGCCTCCACGTGCTGCACGCCGCTTCCGCTTTCCGGTTCCGACCTCGGGACGGTTTCCGGGAGCCTGGCGACTTCCGTCTATCTGACTCTTTGATTGGCTACACTTTGTCCCGCCTCCCAGGCGCGTGGCTTCCTTAAACAGAAGCGCGTCATAGGCGCGCCAAAAAAGAACTTCGAGCGAGGTCGGAGTTTACCCTGTGGTGTTGTGCCGGGCCTTCGCCGCCCTGCGTCTCGCCTCGGGCGACTCCGAAGACGGAATGTCTGCGTAACCCTGCGTGGGACTGCGTACCGCCTATGGCTCTGTGGCTGGCTGGGAGACTCGGGGGACTCCTGAAAGTAGGACGCGAGAAAAACGCGGCGAGAATGAAGTCAGGGATTGCGGGGGGCTTTTCTCAGGCTGCTTCCCTATGTAGTTGTTGGAAGTGCCTCCGTTCTCAGTATGTTATCCTATTGGATCGATGTGGAACGTAGTGTTGCGATGGAATGTCTCATCCTGAAGACGTATCTCAGTGCTATTGCAAGCAACCTTAATTTTTATTAGCTTGCATACTTGGGGACCTTTTATTAATTGAATCATCGGAAGGTTAGAACAGGCTCTCCTAACGAATTGCACCAGTGTATGAATATCAGTAGTTTGTAACTATGGGATAGGAATTTCTAAGTGGAATTATTTTCTTTAGAACAGTTTTAGGACAGCTTGCCACAGAAAGTAATACAACGAAGATTGAGCTATGATGTTTCCCTAGTAACTCGTACTGCAAACAGGTTCAAGTTACCTTGATTACTTTCTTGGTGGTTCATTGAAAACTGGTGCTGAATAAACGTCTGTGGTGTACCTTAATTGCGATGGCATTTAAAAAAATTAAGAGCGCAACACATAAGGTTTATACTGTAGTATGGAACTTTGCAGACTTATGTGCTAGTCTTAAGCACAGTACAGTAATTTCCCCCTCTTTACACTGTTAATACATTTTTTTTTGTTGTTAATACATTTCTTAGAAGTGCTGTTGACTCTCAGAAGACATGAGTGGTGCATACAGAGGCAGAGGTTTTGGACGAGGACGATTCCAAAACTGGAAAAGAGGAAGAGGTGGTGGGAACTTCTCAGGAAGGTGGAGAGACAGAACTGACCTGAGTAAAGCTGCAGGAAATCATGCTTCTGGTAAATGCAGTCAGGGATCAATTTGTTTTCTCTCAGGAAAGAAACTACTCAAGGGCCGTAGATGGCTGAGTAGGTAAGGGGAGGACCCTCAGTTAGGTGCCTAGAACCCATATGATGGAAGGGGAGAACTGAATCCACAAGCTGCCCTCTGTCTTCCACATAGGCACTATGGCATGTTTGGTCCCACAAGTGGGCACAGGCAACACAATGTAAAAAAATAAATAAATAAATAAAAATAAAACACACACACACACACACATATCCCTACTACTAATCATGCCTAGTAGACAGCAGGACAGTTTAACTCAAACTTAAAGTTTGAAAGTTAATATTTATAATTCTTGTTGAAACATCTAACTTAGAGTCTATTAATAGACTCTTGTAAAAGGAGAAACTAGTTGTTGGGAAGACAGAATGATGCTTTGTCTTTTACTAACATCGTAGTTTACTTCCTCAGAACAAGCCTCACAACCTTTACTTCAACAGTCAACATTGGATCAGTTTATACCGTATAAGGGCTGGAAGCTTTACTTCTCTGAAGGTAAGAGTTAAAGAACCACGAGTTGTCTGTTCCTCTTTGGATACTACAATTCATGTTCCCTTGGTTCACTTGACTTTCTGCTACATGCCTTTCGCACTTCCAAACATTTGTTTGGATGTTGGTACTATATAATGTATCAGGAAAACAGGAACTGATGAATGTTATACAAGGAATTAGACATATATATGTGGAAGACTCAACATATATATGTGGAAGAGCAATCTGATTCCTGTGACTGAGGGAGAACAAATCATAAATGCCAAAGTTATCAGAAGTTGGGACCTCAAAAGCGGAGGTCCAGCAACAGTGTCATTTCATTGCTGGGTGCCTTCCAAAGCTGTGCTTTATCACTCTGAAGGCATCCTACTTTGTGGTGAGACCATGGATGAATGAAGCTGATTGACCCTAGTAACTGAGGATGGATCAGATGTTCTGGAGGCTAGAACTATAGCTGTTCTGTGCAGTAGCAGAGATGCTGCAGAACAAGGGGCCGGGGAAATGGCTCAGAAGTTAAGCATGCTTGCTGTTCTAGAGAGCCTGAGCTTGCTTCCAAAAGGAAGCTCACTGTGAAACTGGTTTTGACCTCTGTATGCATGGCCTCCTCCCACACCTCTCTCTCCATACACACTTAAAATTAAATTAAAAAAGAATGAAAATAAGGGTAGTTTCTTGCCACCTTCCAGACCTTCCAGTATCTCCAATTGACTGAACCTACGAACTTGGACAAAGACAGCATTCAGACAGCAGGAAATAGAGTAATAGGCTTCTTACCAAGAATTAAAAGGCTCTTGATGTTTATAAAGTATGGAGATGTTGTCTTATGGTCTCTACATGTTTATCATATCTCTTATGAGGTGTGGTTTTGTTCTTGCTTTTATTTGTAGCTGTGGGTTTCTCTCCAGTATACTGCAGTGCTTGTAGTCAAGGGTCCTGTCTTGTGATAGACTTTCAGTGTTCATTCTGTGAATTAATTCTTTTCACTCACTATTAATTTGATAGCTGTGTTTCATAGAAGATCCTTTGTTCCTTTGGGATACATTAGCCACCAACATTTTCATCATCCCCTTTAGTAGCTAGCTCAGACCACTGTAAAGTGATTTTTTTAGATTACTAAAGGTGGAATTCAAGGGATACCTTGCTTAAAATTGACCCAGCTGCATTTCATTAGAGAGTTTCTATGAGAGAGAAATTTAAAGATACTATACAACTTTGTAAAAGTATTAAAACGTAGCATTATAATTTTAAAATCACAGTTAAGCTTTGGCCTGTCTCCAGATCTTTGGAAGTAATTGCCCTAGTAGACTCTACTTTACAGAGATAGTGATTGTCTTTAGCTCCGTTCGTGTACGTGGCTTCACATTCCTTACACTTGAATAAGATATTTCAATTGCTATACCCTTTGAGGAGTCTGAGACTCAGAAGGTTTCTCAGATATTTGGACTTTTATATATCTTTAGGTTGTTCAGACACTAGGTTTTTTGTTTTTTGGTTTGTTTTTTTTTTTTTTTTTTTTTTAGAATCTCAAGTATTCTTACCGGTATTTATCCAAATGCAAGCACACTATGAAATAAGTAAGGAGGAAAAATTGATGGGGTCTCTAGGGCTCTGTCTCAGCAAATAAAATAGTTCCATCCATGATTCTTGGTGCTAATGCTCAGTTTGTTGGATTAGTTTACAGTAATAACTCTCCTCTTACTGAGAAGATCCAAGCATTTGAGAAATTTTTCACAAGGCATATCGACTTATATGATAAGGTAAGTGCTTTCTTTCTTTTTTTTTTTTTTTAAAGATTTTATTTATTTATTATATATAAGTACACTGTAGCTGTCTTCAGATACACCAGAAGAGGGCATCAGATCTCTTTACAGATGGTTGTGAGCCACCATGTGGTTGCTGGGAATTGAACTCAGGACCTCTGGAAGAGCAGTTGGTGCTCTTAACCGCTGAGCCATCTCTCCAGCCCAGGTAAGTGCTTTCTATAATGACTGTGGCAGTCTGCCTGTATGTGACAGCTAACTGGGCAGTATGCTTGAGGAGCTAGTGAGCACGAGCACTGTAGTTGGGGAAGGGTTATAGATATCAACGTCAGAAGTTGGTTAACTGTGTGTAAAGATATTCATAATATTACAGCTATGTAATAAGACAGTTATTACCGTGTGACTAGTGCATATTTTCTGAAGTATATACTAATGATAGTTGACTCAAGAAAGCAGTTGTTATGTATTAATTTTAATCTTTTATAGGATGAAATAGAAAGAAAGGGAAGCATCTTGGTGGATTTTAAAGAACTGACAAAAGACAATGAAATAACTAACTTGATACCAGATATAGAAAATGCACTAAGAGATGCCCCTGAGAAAACACTGGCATGTATGGGACTGGCAATACATCAGGTAAATTTGGCCAAAGTGTTAAAAGGAGATATCATACTGTTTGTACTTCTTGGAAGGTACTTAGCCTTTGCTAACAGATGACGGTTAAGAGTTTAAGGTTGCATTTTCCCCTTAAGAGGTAGCAAGCTCAGTCTATGTACAATTTACCCCAATTAGTTTCATTTCATTAAAGATAGAGAAGTCATACTTCCTCTTTGAGGAGGTATCTGATTTCATAGAAAATATAAAACAGGCATGGAGTTAGGAACTTGGAGCAAAAGGACTTATGAGAGAGATAGTTTTTTGGGCATTGGGAAAATCACTTATTTCCCCCAGAGTCCCATATGTAAACTGGAAGTGACAGTATGTTCTGTGCTTTGTCAGTTGTTCTCAGGGATAAACGCACAGCTTGTGAAAGCACCCACATAAGTGCTTCAAGGTAAAGGGAAGCAGATCCTAGGGCAGGCACCTTGGCTGCTGCAGAGGCTGGGGCACAGTGGAAGGCCAGAGGAAGATGGGGCTTATGATAGGTCTTAAGGGGATATGTAGAATCTGGACACAGTGGGGAAGTTAGGATATCCAAGTGCGGCCAACAGATCATAACACAATTATGTGTACTGCTAGGAACCCTGAACTGACACTCTTGCTTCTTGTCTTCAGATTCATCCAGGCTATTATTTCTCTAGTCAGATAACCACATCATCTCTTTACTCTAACGTGCACAATTCCTTTCCATCCTTCCTGCCCGGGCTTAGGCTAAGATATGCCCTACAGAATTTTCCTAGTGGAATCCTGTGTGTAATGGCTTAGGGGGCTATTATTTTATGTGTATGAGTGTTTTGTTCATATGTATGTATGTGCCGTGTGTGACTAGAAAGGGTCATTAGTTCCTCTAGAACTGGACTTATGCATGGTTTTTGAGTCACCATGCTGGGAACTGAACCTTGGTCCTTTACAAGAACAGCAAGTATTCTTAACTGCTTAGTTGTCTCCCCAGTCCCTACTGTAAAGTTTTTTAATGCTAAGTTTATTTGGGACAAAAGTAGTAAGTAAGTGGGGATGCTGAAGTTTCTGGTACAGAAAACCCCAAGTAAAACAGTCTACTGCAAAATAAATAGTCATAATCAAAGATTAGCCTTTTAAATGACTATCAAGGTACTATTTATTTGTTTCTGGGCTGTTCATAAACTTTGGGTTCTATAAGAATTTTGCTTAAAGAATATTTTTCAATTTTCAACTAAGGTATTAACTAAGGACCTTGAAAGGCACGCAGCTGAATTACAAGCTCAAGAGGGGTTGTGTAATGGTGGAGGAACCATGGTAAATGTGCCACATATTTATGCGAGGTGAGAAATGCGGTACTAAGTTTTCTCAATAACCTTTTGATTATTGTGCAAACAAATGGACCTCATTGTGAAATTTATATATGTATATAAAATGTTACTTTGTTTTAATTTTCCTCAAATCCCACACTGGCTTTTCTTTCTTCCCTCTCAGCATTTGGGAGGACCCCTCCCTCCCCTTAGACAATCCCCACATCTCTTTTCATAGCACAGAGACTATTACCCTCTCTTGTTTTTTCTTTTATCTTCCTTGAGACTTGTCTGCAACTCTCAAGACTTTCTAAGTTCCTGTCCTCTGTGTGTCTGAATTTCATATCAGTGAGCAAGCATGCAGTGTGTGTATTTCTGTCTCACATATTTTGCTTAATGAAATGATCTCCAACTCTATCCATTTTCATGTGTCATAATTTTATTCTCGTTTACAGTTTGTTAAGATTCCATTATGTACCTTACCTGTTAGAGATATCTAGGCTAGTTCCTTACCTTGGCTGTTGTGAATAGTGTGCAATAAATGTAAGTGTACGAGTTTCTGGTGTACGCACTCAGAATCCGTCAGGTATCCTCAGTAGTGCTATAGCTGAGTCATTTGATAATTGGGATCTCCAGATTGATTACCAGTTCACAATCCTTCAGCAATGTATAAGGAATCCTGACAGATAATCGTTCAGACTGAGATGAAATCTCAAAGCAGTTTTAATTTGCATTTCTTTGATGTCGAATGACATCAAAATCTTTCCAAGTATCTTTTGGTCATTGTATCGCTTCCCTCGTGAACTATATTCACTGTGTTCGTTCTTGCTCGCATTATTTAGAGGAGTGGGAAGTGTTTAAGAACAAGAACCTAGGGTTACTGAGACATTCCATGGATGAGAGGTGCTGCCATTGAGCCTGATGATCTGGACTCAATCTCCAGAACCCATATAGTGGAGTTGTCTTCTGACCGCCACGTGTCTGCTGTGGTATACCCACAAAACAGTAAATGCCAAAACCACCACCACCAAAAAAAAAGCAAAGCCAGATTATATATATGAGGATGTCAGTTTATATATACAAGGAAGCCAGTGTTCCTTGCTGATTTGATACCATAATCAAATCAGCCTGCCTGACATTATTCAAAGATATCATACAATTAACGTTTTTCTACTCAAGCTGATTTCCTGACCTGAAAACTTTTGTGAAGATTTGAACTTGTCAAGACTACTGTGTAGATGTAATAATTCATGGAGTGTGCCTTGTTAAATTCTTAGATTTACATTGACACAGAGAATAAATATTCTCCAGTTTATCTTTGTAGTATATTCAGTTTTTTAAAATACTTTAAACTTCAGAGTTTCATTTTTCTCTACCAACATTTTAGAAGATATTTTGTAACAGTGCACACCATTAGTCCCAGAAAGCACAGATAGGTGGATTTCTGAGTTCAAAAATTGGAAACCCATAGCATTTTCCTTTTGGAATATTTTTTTATTTTTGGTTTTTGAGACGAGCTTCTCTGTAGGCCTGGCTGTCCTAGAACTTGCTCTGTAGACCAACCTGGCCTCAACCTCAGAAAACTGCCTGCCTCTTACTCCCATGTGTTGGGATTATAGGTGAGCACCACCACTCTTCCTTTTCTTTAAAGGGAAGTTCTCTCACGTTTCCCCTAGACAGCAATATATGGGAGTTACCATTTTTCATTTTTAATAAAATTTAACTTGTGAGGTTTCTGATATACAGAGGGATGAATTCCGTAGCTGTGCCTAAAAGGAACTTGTGAAAATATGACTCGCTGTACATTGTAGGCTTATGGAGAGACACATTCTTGTTTTATTTTTAGAGTGTACAACTATGAGCCCTTAACACACCTCAAGAACATCCGAGCAACTTGCTATGGGAAGTACATCTCTATAAGAGGGACAGTGGTTCGAGTCAGTAACATAAAGCCTCTGTGCACCAAAATGGCTTTTCAGTGTGCTGCATGTGGAGAGATTCAGAGCTTTCCTCTTCCGGATGGAAAATACAATCTTCCAACAAAGGTGATATGTTCTTTAATTGACCATATCTTTTGTCTTCTTTACCGAGAAGGCACATCAGCTTACAGAAAATTTACCAGTGCTTTTGAACAGAGCTGTAGCAGAGCAAACAGCCATACACATGAACTCAACACCACCAGACTTCATTATCTCTCATGATTACCTGGTATAGAAGGCTGGAAGAACCCTCACCCGGGTCATTCTTCCTCTGTGTCTCTGTGGAGTTACCATTACAAAATAGATCTGGTAGAGTGAGGTGTCCCACCTTTCTCGTGTTTGGTTTTGGCTTTTCATACACATTATCAAAGTTCAGAGTTTATAGTCTATTCATGACTATTGACAACTGTTGTGGAAAGAGATCAGTTGGTAGGCAGAATGCTGTCTGTCAACTGACTCCTGCTCCTGATAGGGAGTTAGACTGTTGCATATATGATAACAGTACGTTAAGCTTATAAATGCATCTTGAGGTTCAAACACCAAAAACAAACAAACAAACAAAAAAACCAAAACACACAAAAAAACCAAACTGACATAGGAAAACTTGAATGTACATGGTGAGAGGTGAGAAGTACTTGTCAAGTGACTATACCACACAAACAGTGAAGGGGCGTGTATGTGTGTCTTAGTTAAGGTTTGTTGCTGTGAAGAGACACCACAACCATGGCAACTCTTATAAATGAAAACATTTAGTTGGGACTAGCTTACAGTTTGAGAGGTTTAGTCCATCATCATCATGGTGAGAAACACGGCATCCAGGCAGACACAGTGCTAGAGAAGCTGCTAAGAATTCTACGTCTTGATCTGTATGCAGCAGAAGGAAACCCGAGCCACACTGGGCATATCTTGAGTGTAAGAGACCTCAAAGCCCGCCTCCACAGTGACATTCTTCCTCCAACAAGGCTATACCTCCTAGTAGTGCCTCTCTCCCTGGCCAAGCACTCAAACACGAATCTGGGGGATCTTCCTATTTATAACACCACAGGGAGCTAGAGGGGAGCTGAGGGTTAATGAAGATCCTTAGGGAAAGGCTTTTCAGAAGTAGAAGATTGGGTCAAAGCCTATGTCTGGAAGGAGGTGGTACAGTCAAGGAGCCAAGAACTGGGAGACTGCCTGGGACAGAGGAAGCAATGAGTGCATGATACGGAGGTAAGCGGGGATCTTTGGCTACTCATAGCAAGGGAAATACAGAGGATGAGAGGGGTCAGCTACAACAGGACCAAGAATGATAGCCAAAGAGTGTAGCAAGAAGTGGGAGAGGTTATAACTGAGTTTTCTTAACATATGATCATGGCTTGCCAGAAGCTGAACGTAAATGTCTTCTGTTGCAGTGTCCTGTGCCTGCGTGTCGAGGGAGGTCATTTACGCCATTGCGCAGTTCTCCTCTCACTGTCACAATGGACTGGCAGTTGATCAAGTAAGCACTCGGACTGAAATAAGAGAGAGGCTCTCATTCTGCTGAGTAAATCTGTGATGGCAGTGATTACTGATGAGTCTGTGCTTTCAAACGGTAATTGCCTCTTTGAAGTTGATTGGTTACTGGATTCTAGAAAGAGTGCTGCTATCCCCTCTCGTTGCTGCTGAGAAGTGTTCGTTTTCTATCTAAATGATGTCATTAGGTGCCCATCCCATGATGCACTGTAGTATTGAGGTTTTAGATAAAGGACCACTTAGAAGTGGACTATTTGATGATAGGCTCTCGTTTTCTGTCCAGCGTGTTACACCATTTATTGGCTTGTTTGACTTGTTTTAAAGGTCAGGTATTATTTTTGTATTTTTTAAAGATTTTTTTATGTATAGATGTCTATGTGAATGTATGCAGTCAGTGTGAGTGCCCATGGAGGTCAGAAGAGGGGCATCTAAGGGCAGAAGAAGCACATCAGCCTGGAGCTGTGTTACAGGCAGTTCACCAGTTCAGGGAAGCAAACTTGGGTCCTCTAGTAGAGCAGTGAGTGCTTTTAACCATTGAGGCCTCCAGCCTTATTTAGATTTTTTCATCCAGTAATTCTAGGTTTTCTTGATAATATGTCTATGTCCATAAACCATCCCTTTAAAAAAGAAAAAAAAAAAAAGACTTTTACAGCTCGCGAGTCAGGTTTGTGTCATTTCCCCTGCTCTTAGTCTTAGTGGGAGGTCTGATTTATTCTGTCGCTCATTCCTTTTATGGTGCTGGACGCTTCTGCCCCACCTTATAATCTCTTCATTTGTGCAGTTATGGAGTGGTGAAGGAGTACTGTTATCCTCATGGCCCACGGCACTTTCTGTCCGGAGTTGTCTTTAGCTGTCCTGTATACTGTCCACGATTCTCTTTAGCCTTCCTGTCAGATGCAGCCCCTAGATTACCCGTTGCCTTTTGTTTGCCATACTTTCATTTTTCTGCATGCTTTCTAAATTAGAGTGGCTTTTTGTTATGTCATTTCTACAGACACCTGCTTCGTGGTTACGGTATTGAGATAGTAATTTTGTAACAATGTATGTCTATGTGATCTTGCCCCAACTCTTCCTTAGCCTTTTCAAAATTGCTTCAAAAATGGGGTGAGTTGTTTGGAGAGGTGGGATCATCTCTGCTGCTCTCTGTGAGTTGGAAGTTCCCCTCCTCAGGCCTTCCTGAGTAGATGGCGAGTTCTGGTTATTCTGATTGTTCTTGAATTGGTTTGGGCTTCTCAAAGGCTGGAACGAGGCAGCTCTATTCTGGAGTTGAAATAGCCTCATGGATATTTTAGCTCTTCTCTCAGAAGGGATTTGTCCATTTCTATAGGACAGTGCTCTTACTGCCCGTTGGTAAATTTTATTCTTTCCCTACTGGACTGCCCACGTCAAAGAAATTCTAAACACTTATTTCTGTACTGTCCATTGCTTCCAGCCATCCCCATCCCCATCCTTCCCTAACACACACCCCCACCCCCCACCCCCATTTTTTGAGAGCCTCTTGAGACTCCGCTGAGAACCTGGGTTGCTACTTCTCTATGCCCTTTCTCAACGGCTGTCTCTCAACAGTGATGTGTTAGCTTTTTTCTCTGTGTAAGATATGTATTTATCTGAGTAATTAAAGAAATTGCTTGTGAGTTTTGTTTGCCCGCTCTGGACTTTATTTTGCTTTTCTTGCCACTATTTGTTTTTAGAAAGAGTGAGTCCTATTCGTTAGTTTTTGAGGAGTGCTGGGTAAATGAATACACACATTTATTCTGCCATCCTGAATTGGAAACTGCTAATGTGATTTTTTTATATTTTATATTTTATATTGAACTCCTTACAAACCCACCTGCCTTCATCTAGAACAGCATTATACAGATCCTGAGTTGAAGAAACAACTGTATGTAAGATATATTCTAACTGAAAACTTTGGTATGCCTTAGAATCCAGGAGCTGATGTCTGATGCACAGAGAGAAGCTGGTCGGATCCCTCGAACCATAGAATGTGAACTTGTTCATGATCTTGTAGATAGCTGTGTCCCAGGAGATACGGTGACTGTTACTGGAATTGTCAAAGTTTCAAATAGTGAAGAAGGTATGCTGTAACTCTTCTCATGCCCTTTCTCAACCGCTATCTCTCAACAGTGATGTGTTAGCTTTTTTCTGTGAATAAGATACTCCCGCATCTCAAATAATTTAGGAAATGCCTTGTTCCTTATGTATGATAAAGTATTTGGTGGCTCATGCTTGAAATTCCATTCCTAGTCAATTATTGTATGTGAAATGAAAACAATACTTAATCTTTTGAATTTACAGGTTCTCGATCTAAGAATGATAAGTGCATGTTCCTTTTGTACATTGAAGCAAACTCTGTTAGCAACAGCAAAGGACAGAAAGCCCAGACTGCAGAGGATGGTTGCAAGCATGGAACACTGATGGAGTTCTCCCTTAAAGACCTGTATGCCATCCAAGAGATCCAGGCTGAAGAGAACCTGCTCAAGCTCATTGTCAAGTATGTATTAGTCACCGGGAGCTTCCTAGGGATATGCTTGTCAGCTTGCCCTGTTACTGGTCAAAAAATCTAGACAGAATGGTTGGCTAACCAGTCTGTAAGCCAAATCTAGCTTGCTGTCTTGTTTTAGGACCTGTAAAAGTTTATGTTTATGAATGGTTAAAAAAAATGAAGAGTACTTCATAACATAAAATCATACAAAATGCTGTCATATGACATTTGGTGTCTGAGTAAGCTTTGAGGGACAGAACCACCTTCAGTCACTTACACTGTGGTGGCAGTGAGTAGCAACAACAGAACCATACACGTGGCAACGGGTATTTATACTGACGCCTTTTCAGAAAAAAGCGGTATCTGGTGTAAAAGAAGACAAGTTTGTCATAATATAGTATGCTTTGGTATCCTGACAGTTTGGGGATAATTTTGAAATAATGGGGAAAATCATGAGACTGAATTTAACACATCAGCAGCGGTGAAGAAAGAAGACTTGGAATGTGTTCTGTGGGGAAGTTGGTCTTGCCATGCTCCCTTTTTCCAAGGCCTTTGAGTTACTTGAGTTCTTGTCCTTAAACTCTTCAGACTTCCCCCCAAATAGCCATCCCGACTTACTCTGTGATAGCTAGTGCTGTGATCGGGTCAGCATATGTAAGCTACATAGGAATTGTCTGTTGTCTGAACGGGTGCCCAAGGAGCAGCCATGACACCTCGTCCTTCTTACTGCTTATAAGTGAAGTTACCTCTAGCAGCCCTTTGGCCCTGGTCACCAGTTTGCCTTTCTCCCTTCTGTCTTCTTGTTTGTGATTTCATCATCCAAAGTAGTTTTTCAGGGTCCTTCACTTTATCTAGAAGATTGGCAAATGAGGCAGACTTTTTTTTAATATTTGGTGAAACACCCACACCTGATTCGTTTGCCTGTTGTTAGTAGCTGCCCTCTACATTACAAGTTGATTACTTAAGCCTGAGTCTATATAGTCTACAAGGCTGAAATTATTTATATCCTGGACCTTTAAAAAAGTTCATTGACCAATACGAGATGAGAAAACAGAGAAGTATTAGAATTACCAATATATGACAAGTTTAGACATGTTATATGACATGTTTCAGTTTAGATTTGTTTAGAAGCAGTGAATTGATTCAGTGCCTTTTATTTGGGAGAAGAGCTTAGAAATAGCAGGAAGGCAGGAGTATTACAGAGAAGGGATAGCAGGCTGCAGTGCTCTAATGAGCAGGTGGTTACCATTAGCTGCCTCCTGGGCCTAGATTGGAGGACTAGCCCAGCACTTCTGTTTTGTCTACTGACGATGCTTTTGTAGCCATGAAAGAGTCTGTGATAGACTTTGAGGTGATTGGCAGGGTGTGACTGGCCATTAGCCTAGAACATCGTTAAGATGAGTTCCAAGGGGCACCAGTCTCTGTTTATATTTATTAAAAAGGGAGAAAGATTCATAGTTTATTCTTTGTTTCTACCCTATCCATTTTTTATTTGTTCCTTGTTTACAAAATGTATGTATTCATAAATCAAATTTGTGTGTACACACACGTGTACATGAAAATGTGTGCATGCATTATGTTGACAACCAAGTATGTTCCTTGTGATTCTGTTGGTTAGTATCTTATGTTTTGGGCCTGTCTCAGTGAACCTGGAGTGTAGAGGTTGACTGGGCCAGGCCATGAGCCCCAGGTCTCCTTCTGTCTTCACCTTCCAGTGTTAGAATTCCAGTTTACCACTCTCCCTGGCTTTTTACATGGGTGCTAGGAGTCTGAGATCCTTATGGTTTCAGAGCTAATACTCTGCAGGCCGAGCTGTCTCTCCAACCCTTGTAGATTTATTCACATTCTTAATGTGACTCTTGAATTGAACTGAAGTGGAATGAAATCGTATACCACCTTCAAATAACAATGTTTGTGGTGAGCTCATGTATTAGTGTTCTCTTTCAGTGACTTTACTGTACAGCTCTCAAGATGTCTGTTCAAATAAAACACATAACTAAGAATGCAGAAGACCTGATGATGGTGCATTTTAATGTTAGTTCTGTCAGATCAGCTGTAGATTGAGTTACTTTAAGATGGTTTGAAAGCACTCCCTTGAAGCATGGATTTTAAAGCATTCTTCCCTTTATAGAATAAATAAGATTTTAAAGGATTTACTATAAAAATAAAATTATGGGGTTGAGGAGATAAAAATTTGCCTCCCTTTGATACTAAATAAAGGAAATTAAGCAAATTGTAAAGTAGTTCTTCCAATGGACCTATGTAATTTAAGTTATAATTTAAAGTTGTATTCTGTTTTTCAGCTCACTTTGTCCTGTCATTTTTGGTCATGAAGTAAGTATATTACTTCAGTTTCATTCAAAAAGTACATCGTTGTCAATATTAATACTTTAAAGTAGTGAGATTCTCTTACCAGTCATTAATATTTTAATATGAATCAGCATTCTATAACAGCAGTTTTCAACCTGTGGGTTGCAATTCATAACAGCAAAATTACAGTTGTGTAGTACTGTACACTGAAATCATTTTTTGGTGGGGTCACCACAACATGAGGAAGTGGATTAAAGGATCACAGTATTAGGGAGGTTGAGAAGCACTGATCTGTAAGTTAATGTAGAAGGCAAATAACATCCCTGAACCTGTCGACAGTTATGGGAAGGGACACTTTTCAAAGTGACGAGACACCAAGTCAGCACCAACAGGTGTTTGGCTTTGTCACTTGGGAGTGGATTGTTGTCTTACAAAGTTTTTCTTAGCAATTTCTAAGATCCTTTTGATTTAAATACTTCTAGCCTTACTATTTGTGTTATAGCAGGTTTTTTTTTTTGTTTTTTTTTTTTTTTTTGGTTCTTTTTTTCGGAGCTGGGGACTGAACCCAGGGCCTTGCGCTTCCTAGGCAAGCGCTCTACCACTGAGCTAAATCCCCAGCCCCGCTTTTTTTCTTTTTAAGAACAGGTTTTCTTTTGTTGCCCCAGATAGCATTGAACCTCATACTCTTCCTGTGTCTGTATCTCAAGTGTTGGGATTGCAGACATGCTTAGCTTTGCTTCTTAAACATTATCAAACAGTAAAGTTATGGTAAAAATATCCTGGCTGGTGGTGTAGCCCAGGGCTGAGCACCTGACTAATCAGGCACTAAGCCTTGGGCTCCATCAGCACTGCAGAGGGGATAGTCTCCAGATAAACTAGTGCTGTAGTCATGAGGAGTGCCTCCTGCTGTAGATATGAGGAGTGTCTCCTGCTAATCATCTTTACATTTCTCTTTCTGTTCTCTCTTCCCACTCTTGAGCTTGTTAAAGCAGGACTGATGTTAGCGCTATTTGGCGGTAGCCAGAAGTACGCAGATGACAAAAACAGGATTCCTATTCGAGGAGACCCACACGTCCTGATTGTTGGAGATCCAGGCTTGGGGAAGAGTCAGATGCTGCAGGTAGAAAATCAGTTATTTGGCACTTTGCTTTTTGTTTACATAATCAGCAGGTGATGTTTCTCAAAGCATGACATGTTTGGGTTGTAGAGGATCTACTTTGTCTAGGGGTATCGAGGTACTGGGGTATCACATGAGTAATACAATGTATCTGGCCTTATTTTCACTTCAAGCTGGCCTCCTGCCACATAGACTACATAGGCATCTTGGTCTGTGGAGGTATTAACTATGATGAGACGCTGTTTTTCTGACAACACCATTATTACACCTAGTAGTGCTAGTCTATTGTGCTGTGACTACAATGACCAGATAGTAAAGGAAGTAAAGATAGATTATGCATTCTGTCCATATAAGTACATAAGCTTCTTACTACTCTTCAGAATATTCTGGTAAAGGTAGGGGAGCCATCTGTATACATCTCCACTGTGTCTCTGAATCCAAACCAATGCAGCTTCTCTGACCAGTCAGTTTTTAGCCACCAAAGAAGGTTTAGTCTCTGCCGGCCAGAGCCTGCTGCTGTTCCCCTCTTAGGTTCACAATGGCCTGTTTGTTGGAAAGCTTTCGGTTTTTTCAGAGTGAAAACTAGTAGGCGGCTGCAGTATCCTCTAGAAGGATGCTCCTCCCCCTTACAAAGGACTCCCTGGTGCTTTGGTGAGTTGAAGTCAGTCATCCAGCAGTTGAGCACTCTGGCTATGTCTCACAGTTATGTTTGAAACTATTTGACCATGGTATAGGCAGCCTGGAGCTATACTTGTATATTTGAAGTTCCCTGAAGGTGGTCCTGATATTTAGACAGGATGGCTGCGATCTTCCCATTGCATTGGCAGCCTGCCATTCTTCCTAACCATGTGTCTTCTTTAGACCCCTTGGCTAAATATTAAACCAGTCATTTTAATTAATATTGCATCCTGTTTGGGTCTCTTTACTCTGTTCCGAGCGCTTGGAACAGCCTGATAGCTGAGGCAGGGTTGCCTAGTTGTAAGTGAAACAAAGTTTATAATAAATCTGAAAGCAGAGGCTGAAGGGATGGCTCATTGGTTAAGAGAACTTGGATCAGGTTCCAGCATCTACATAGCAGATCACAACTATCTGTGTTTCTAGTTTTGGTGGATTTGATGCCCTCCTCTGGCCTCCATGGGCACTACACACATGTGCTGCACTTAATACATGCAGGCAAAATACTCATTGACATAGAAATAAATGAATAGCCAGAGCATTAGACAATAAAAAGAGGTCAAAGGGATACAAATTGGAAAGGAAGAAGTCAAAATATCACTATTTGCAGATGATATCAGAGTATACTTAAGTGACCTCAAGAATTCCACCAGAGAACTCCTACAGCTGATAAACAACTTCAGCAAAGTGCCTGGGTATAAAATTAACTCAAACAAATCAGTAGCCTTCCTCTCCTCAAAGGATAAACAGGCTGAGAAGGAAATTAGGGAAACAACACCCTTCACAATAGTCACAAACAATATAAAATACCTCGGTGTGACTCTAACCAAGCAAGTGAAAAATTTGTATGACAAGAACTTTAAGTCTCTGAAGAATGAAATCGAAAAAGATCTCAGAAGATGGAAAGACCTCCCATGCTCATGGATTGGCAGGATTAACATAGTAAAAATGGCCATTTTGCCAAAAGCAGTCTACAGATTCAATGCAGTCCCTATCAGCATTCCAACCCAATTCTTCAAAGAGTTAGAGCAACTTGCAAATTCATTTGGAATAACAAAAGTCCAGGATAGCGAAAACTGTTCTCAACAATAAAAGAACTTCTGGGGGATTCATCGTCTCTAACCTCAAGCAGTATTACAGAGCAATAGTGATAAAAACTGTATGGTATTGGTACAGAGGCAGGCAGGTAGATCAAAGGAATAGAATTGAAGACCCAGAAATGAACCCACACACCTATGGTCACTTGATCTTTGACAAAGGAGCTAAAACCATCCAGTGGAAAAAAGATAGCATTTTCAGCAAATGGTGCTGGTTTTACTGGCGGTCAGTATGTAGAAGAATGCAAGTCAATCCATTCTTATCACCCGGTATAAAGCTCAAGTTCAAGTGGATTAAGGACCTGCACATCAAATTCCCTATGCTGAATCTAATAGAAGACAAGGTGGGGAAGAGCCTCCAATACATAGGTATAGGGGAAAATTTCCTGAACAAAACACCAATGGCTTATGCTCTAAGATCAAGAATCAACAAATGGGACTTGAAAAAATTGCAAAGCTTCTGTAAAGCAAAGGACAT
Source organism: Rattus norvegicus (assembly GCF_021556685.1). Lineage (NCBI taxonomy): Eukaryota > Metazoa > Chordata > Mammalia > Rodentia > Muridae > Rattus > Rattus norvegicus. The sequence goes on from NC_141536.1 coordinate 119,843,830, forward strand.
TGTCAATAGGACAAAACAGCAACCAACAGATTCGGAAAAGATCTTTATCAATCCTATATCCGATAGAAGGCTAATATCCATATATACAAATAGCTCAAGAAGTTAGACTCCAGAGAATCAAATAACCCTATTAAATGGGGGACAGAGCTAAACAAAGAATTCTCAACTGAGGAATATTAAATGGCCAAGAAACACCTAAAGAAATGTTCAACATCCTTAGTCATCAGGAAAATGTAAATCAAAACAACTCTGAGATTCCACCTTACACCGGTCAGAATGGCTAAGATCAAAAACTCAGGTGACAACAGATGCTGGTGAGGATGTGGAGAAATAGGAACACTCCTTCATTGTTGGTGGGATTGCAAGCTGGTACAACCACTCTGGAAATCAGTCTGGCAGTTCCTCAGAAAATTGGACATAGTACTACCTGAGGACCCAGTTATACCACTCCTGGGCATGTACCCAAAAGATGCTCCAACATATAACAAAGACACATGCTCCACTATGTTTATAGCAGCCTTATTTATAATAGCCAGAAGCTGGAAAGAACCCAGATGTCCTTCAACAGAGGAATGGATACAGAAATTGTGGTACATTTACATAATGGAGTACTACTCAGCTATTAAAAACAACGGCTTCATGAAATTCTTGGGCAAATGGATGTTAACTAGAACATATCATCCTGAGTGAGGTAACCCAATCACAAAAGAGCACACATACATGTTATGAACTCACTGATAAGTGGATATTAGCCCAAGAGCTCAGAATACCCAAGATACAATCCACAAACCTCATGAAGCTCAATAAGTTGGAAGACCAAAGAGTGATGCTTCAGTCCTTCTTAGAAGGGAGAACAAAATACTCACAGGAGGAAATACAGAGACAAAGTGTGGAGCAGAGACGACCATCCATGGGGATCCATCCCATATACATACAGCCACCAAACCCAGACAATATTGTGGGTGCCAAGAAGTGCATGCTGACTGGAGCCTGATAAATCTGTCTCCTGAGAGGCTCCGCCAGAGCCTGAGAAATACAGAGTCAGATGCTCTCAACCAACCATTGGACTGAAAATGGGGCCCCCAGTGGAGGAGTTAAAAAAAGGAACTGGAGTGGTTTTCAACCCCATAGGAAGAACAACAATATCAACCAATCAGACCCCCCAGAACTCCCAGGGACTAAACCACCAACCAAAGAGTACACATTGGAGGGACCCATGACTCCAGCCACGTATGTATGATGGCCCTATCGGACATCAGTGAGAGGAGAGGCCCTTGGCCCTGAGAAGGCTGAATGCCCCATGTAGGAGAATGCTAGGGTGGGGAGATGGGAGGGAGTTGGTAGGGAATTGGTGGGTGGGTGGGGGAACACTCTCATAGAAGCAATGGGAGGGGGATGGGATAGAGGGTTTCCAGAGGGGAAATCAGGAAAGGGGATAACATTTGAAATATAAGTAAAGAAAATATCCAATTTAAAAAAAGAAATAATAATAAATGTTTGTAAAGGTGAAATGGTTAGCCAGATTGAATAAATAAATATTTTTAAAGGGGAAATGGTTATGCAGGAAAAGGTGCATCCAGGGATCTGAGTTATTGAAGCTTTCTTCTATGGTTTGTGGAATTGTGTGTGTGATTTTTGAATCAGTGTTACACATGTGGAAGCCTGCATTTACTTTCACAGTAACTGATTGTAGCCTCGAATTTTATTTATATGTTTTGTTTATAGTGTGAAATATTTTTATTTTGGCACTTTTTTTTTTTTAGTGTAGAAGTTCCTTTTGGTAAGTGAGTGGTTCCAGAATATATTTATTGGTCCTGAGAAAATGTTAATACCAAGAAAGGACATTGTTAATTTTATTTTAAACATTGAAAGTCTTGGTCAGGCTAGGGCATTGACTCTGGATAAGAGCAGCACCCATGTAAGTAGCTGGGCACGGCCGCACATGCCAGCATCCCCAGTGCTGCTGGGGTCAACCTCAGCAGCTTACTGATCCCAGCCTGGCTGACAGTGACAAACCTCTGGTTCAGTGTGCAGCACTGGCTCACAGCAGTAAAGTGGAGAGTGATGGAGGAAGGCAGCCATCAACTGTATATGCACACACGCACACATACACACACACACACACACACACACACACACACACACACACATACACACACACACACACCAATACCACCAACAACAATAACAACAAAAGTGGAGAGTGATAGAGGAAGGCCATCATTGACTGCACAGGCACACATGCAGGCACACTCGCTTACAAAATCAAAAAACAATTTCAAAGAGCTGTAACATTAGAGGCCACATTTTTAAAGAAATAGAGCACTACTAACAGAACCACTTAACATTACATTCCTACTTTCTTCTGACTACTTAGGAAACCACCTCAGTATCAGCATTGTTAGGATTCTCTAAAAAGACCAAGAGAGAGCTGAGTATATGGCACAGTGGATAGAATGCTTGCCTGGCACACACAGAATGACTACTGTGGTGGTATACTCCACCTCAGTAAAACCAGCACTTCAAGGTCAGCCTCTGCATCACATAGTGAGTGTGAGGACAGTCTCAGCTACATGAGGCCGTCTCGGGGAATTAAAGTGGCCCAGCAATTAAGAGTATTGGCTGTTTTTCTGGAAGACCCAAGTTTAGTTCCCAGTACCCATGTCAGGTGACTCAGAATCACTTTAATTCCAGCCCCAGGAGAACCAGTGCCCTCTTCTGGCTTTTATGGGCATCAGCACATTTGTGATACACACATAAATGCACATCAAAACCTAAAAAGACTTAGCAAGGAAATGAGATGTAGGTTCAGGGATTGATCCATTGACTATGATGGTCAGTGATTCTTTACTGGTGTGGTGTGGTGTGGTGTGGTGTGGTGTGGTGTGTGTGTGTGTGTGTGTGTGTGTGTGTGTGTGTGTGTGTGTGTGAGAGAGAGAGAGAGAGACAGAGACAGAGAGACAGAGAGAGACTGACTGACTGACTGACTGTATGGAAGAAGTCACAATGTCAGGTTTCTTCCTCTGTGACTGCACCTTATTTTGTGAGAGGGGGCCTCTCACTAAACTTTGGAGCTCATTGTTTTGGGTAAACTCTCTGGCAAGCAAGTCCTTGGGATCTGCTTGTTTCCATTCCTGAAGTACTGGGATTATGAACTTATGAACGTTACACTGCTGTGCCCAGCTTTTACAAGGGAGCTGGGGATCCAAACTCAGGTTATCATGCTGCATGGCAAAGACTTTGTCCCCTGAGCCATCTTTTCCAGCCCTCTGAATGATTTTTTAAACCTTTGTTTTAAATAGGCAGCATGCAACGTGGCGCCACGTGGTGTGTATGTTTGTGGAAATACGGCCACCAGCTCTGGTCTGACGGTTACTCTTTCAAAAGACAGTTCCTCAGGAGACTTCGCTTTGGAAGCTGGTGCCCTGGTACTTGGTGACCAAGGTGAGAGACCAAAGGGACTAAAGATTCTGAGGCTTACCATCTTTTTCTTCTTGAAACAGTTGTCTTGCTTTAAAGGTCAGATTGCCTCAGCAGCATCCTCCAGCCTCTGCCAGCTAAGTGCTGGAATTAGAGGCATGTGTCACCACCTCTTGGTCAGTCTCTTTATTTCAGTGAATTTACGTAAAGTTTGAGAGTCATCGCGACAGAACTGTCTCAACCAGTGAATTGACAATGAGTATCGTTTTCAGTAATAATTGAAAATACATCATTTTAAGTATCATTTTATTTCTATTATACAGTTGAAACTGGTGTTATTTATTTTCAGAATCTTGTAGCAAATATGTCAGAATCCAATAATCAGATAAAATATGGATAGTTTCTACAACTCCAGCTCCATAACCTGTTACATTTGTGACTGTTTGCTTGGAGTTTTATGTAAGTCCGGGTGGAGTAGGATTGGACTGTCCTGTGGACTCTCGTGCCTCCTGCCTCCTGTATGTGTACAGTAAGTGCTCATTGAGAGCATTACTATGACTTAGCTCAAAATAATTCTAGTTACCTTGAAGCAGGAAAGAAGATGGATGCTGTCTTTCGTTCTAGAAGGATTGCCCCATGAGTTTACCTTCTCCTTACCTTGGCTACCTTTCTTTTCATAGCAAGTATCACCACGTTTCAATAGTCTGCCTCTTGTGGGACACATGTAATGTAAGCTTCACAAGGGCTAAAAAATTTTAATTTTTGGTGCTGTTCTGCATGCCTAGAATATAGCACTGGTGTACAAATAATAATCAGCAAATACCTCCTGAGGCAAACACTCATCTGGTGTTCCTCAGAAGCAGGAGTGCTTCTGCTGAGATGTCAGGTAGAGGCAATAGTGCTGATACGGATACCTCACTGTCGATCTGCCAGATTTTATTCATTACAAGTCGGATTTAAGATGTGAAATGTTAAGTCAGTGCCATGTCTCACATATATTTAAATAAACTAAACATTATAAGGCTAAACAACACTGTTAGACAAGTAGAAAAGGATTTTACAAGTATAAGAGAGAGATACAAAGGAAAGGTCAACAGAATGAGTTCTAGAAGCAAGAGTACTGTCTACTCTTCCAAAGGACCTGGGTTCATGCTCAGCATCCACATGGCAGCCCATGCAACTCCAGTTCTAGGAGATCCAACACCCCTCAGACATACATGCAGGCAAAACATCAATGCATACAAAGTAAAATAAATAATTATTACTTTAAAAAATAGTATTTTCCTTTAGCATCTGATGAAATGATCAGAAAAAGTTTTAAGTGTTAAGTTTTGTGACTTACATTTGTATTCAGACAGGCAACAGAGTTGAGGATTGTGGTGGTTGTTTGTGCTTTATATCCATGGGCCAGGTGCTGGAGAGATGGCTTAGCAGCTGAGAACACTTGCTGGTCTTTCAGATGACTCAGGTTCACTTCCCAGCACCCACATGGCAACTTAAACTATCTCTAACAGGCCCAGGAGGTCTGAGACTCTCTTCTGGCCTCAGTACCCACTGGTCACACGTCATTCATAAATATACATACAGGTAAAACACAAAATAAAAATCTTAAAAAAAAAGTGCAGTAGAAGTTTCCTGTCTAAGCAAACAACAAGAAATCCAACAAGAAATGAAGATTACCCAGGAAGTGTTGATGAGCACGTGAGTTTTATGAGATTAGAATGAGGTACGATGATCTCCAGGCAGTGGAGCAGTAACCTTTTATTGCAGCACATGGCCTGCTCTGCAGAACTAGTTCCAGGACCACCAGGGCTACACACAAACTGTTTTAAAAACACAAACAAAAATTGATTAATACACAAAACTGACCCTGCCAAACGAGAGAAGAGATAAAGAGGAGAGGCTCACAGTAACTCCAGCGACTACAGAGAAAAAAACACAGTTGCAGAGGTAACAAAGGAAACAACACACTGGCTCCATGAAGTAGGAACCTCGAAGTAGCACCAGGATTAACCTCAAGGGCGTGAGAGAGCCCTGACTCTAAGATGCCTTGGGTTCAAGGCCAGCACCACAAAATAGATGTATAGATCTTGAAATGTAGACAAGCTAATGAGCAGTCACTCCTATGTGCTTAGCTGGCTAGGATTTGGTGGCCACAGAATACAGGTGAGTTAACCAGAGAGCCCCTAACTGGTGTGAAGAAGTAGGAGAAAGCTTACAAGAGTGGTGAGGATCCCCAGGGACTTGTGCTTTGGAAGTCTCATCCCCGGTACTCAAAATCCTTCAACAGTGGTGCTGTTACGTGTTCCACATGTGCCATCAGTACCTCCTGTTACTGGGCCATGTTGAGTCTTCTGAGTGTGGAGCTCTGTGTGCTCTTCTGCCCAAACTGCTGCACACAGCCTACCTAAGACTCAGTTCAAGGAGCACCTTTTCCATGAGCCCTTTCATTCCCCTATTCTAACTGTATTCTGTTTCAGAAAGCTGCTACACAGTCCTGTGCGCACACACACACACACACACACACACACACACACACTCACACACCCCACACCACACCCAGCTCCCCACACAGGGCTTCACTGTGTAGTGCTGACTGTCCTGGAACTCTCTGTAGTCCAGGCTGGCCTCAAACTCAAGAGGTTCATCTGCCTTTTCCCTACCTAGTTTGGAGAGTACATTTCTTAGATGTTTGTGTCTTACCTAACTGGTTCTCTTGATCCTTTTAAGACTTGTATATCTTCATGTTTGGGGCTGCCACATGTGCTACCCATGGAGGGTGGAGAACAAGTCATAGCACAAAGTTTAGTAATGAGACCGATGCATCATTTGCTGTAAAATATGGCAGTCATGAATGACATTTGATAATTTTAAATTCTAAAATTAAATGGAAAGAACTTCTTACAAATTTGGAAGCTGACCAGAGAAAGGTGTTTTGTCTGTTTTTCTACTGTGCTTGTAGGCATTTGTGGAATAGATGAATTTGATAAAATGGGGAATCAGCATCAAGCCTTGTTAGAAGCCATGGAACAGCAGAGCATTAGCCTTGCTAAGGCCGGTGTGGTTTGCAGCCTCCCTGCAAGAACCTCCATTATTGCTGCGGCAAATCCAGTCGGAGGACACTACAATAAAGCGAGGACAGTTTCTGAGAATTTAAAGTAAGTTTCTTCAAGTGTATATCTGTGAGTCAGTAAGGAAAGGATAATTGAGTATCAGTAGATAGCCCATAGAAGTCAGAGGTCTCCAGTAATGTACAGAAATGTGCTTAAATCCTGAAGACAGTGAGGTTGCCCTGATAGCCTACGCGGAACTGGCCAAGGTTTTAGATCAGTTGTCAGTGTTAAGGGAGTGGGAAAGAATCTACACATCAGCGTGTTGAAAACCACCATGAATTATTGTGTACGTGCTGTTTAGCCCCTTTGCTTAGGAAACCCTTGGTGTAGTCAACAACCCCATAGACATACTTGTGAATGTGTATTGCATTGCTTATCATCAAAACCAGAAATTGTTTTAAGCCTCAGTAAGGCTCATTGCAGATACTGCTTCTTTCCCTGCTTCCTAGGATGGGGAGTGCCCTGCTGTCCAGGTTCGATTTGGTCTTTATCTTGTTAGATACACCAAATGAACAGCACGACCACTTACTTTCTGAACATGTGATCGCAATAAGAGCTGGGAAGCAGAGAGCGGTTAGCAGTGCCACAGTCTCTCGTGTGCTCAGTCAAGACTCAAATACTTCTGTACTTGAAGTGGTTTCCGAGAAACCGTTATCAGAAAGACTAAAGGTATACATGTTTGCTCAATATTTCCTTTCATTCTAGCTTAAATGTGCAAATTCAGTGTGCGATGGGGCTGCAGGTATGTCTTAGTGGTATAGTGTGTTCATCACGCACAGGGCTCGCTCTGGATTTAGACCTCAGCATCTACCACCAACCAGTAGCACTCTCCTTTGTCCTTGTGCCTGGACATTTACAGCTTTGGGACCTTCTGAGGCAGCACTTCCCTCACCTGTGGGTCACAACCCCTTTGGGGAGACACACATTAGAGAGCCTGCATCTCAGATACGTACATTACAACTCACAGCAGTAGCAAAATTAAAGTTATGAAGTAACAGCAGAATTTATGGGGAAAGGGGTCACCACAACATGAGGAACTGTGTTAGCGGGTCATGGCATTAGTGAGGTTGAGAACCACTGATCTAACTATGGTGATTGGAGCTATAACCGTAGTGCTTGGTTTATTTGGAGAAGCTTTATTTACCTAAACAAGCTAGGATTTTCAGCCATTTTTTTTCATCATATCCTAGGTGGCTCCTGGAGAAAAGACAGATCCGATTCCACATCAGCTGCTGAGGAAGTACATAGGCTATGCACGGCAGTATGTCCATCCAAGGTTATCCACGGAAGCTGCTCAGGCTCTTCAGGATTTCTACCTGGAGCTGCGCAAGCAGAGCCAGCGCGTGGGCAGCTCGCCCATCACCACTCGGCAGCTGGAATCTTTGATCCGTCTGACGGAGGTTTGCGTATTTTGCATTCGTGCCTTTTGTGACTAGAGGAAAAGGGGAGGAGCTCAGCCTAACGACACAAACCTATAAGCTCCGTTGTTCAGGATTCTGACTTTGTATGAGACCTGTCTCAAAGTAAAAGGAGAGAAAAGATGTGGTGTCGTTCAGTGGTCTTGAGTGCTCGCTCAGCCCGTGCCAGGCCCTAGGTTCAGTCTCCAGCCCTGAAGGGAGACTGAGGGTGTGCACATGCGCTCGCATGTGCGTGTGTGTGTGTGTGTGTGTGTGTGTGTGTCTGTCTGTGTGTTACATTATGATTTCTCCTTTGATTAGTTTTCTTCACTATTATCCTAGGAGACATCAAAAGTGGGTGAATAAAAAGTTCTTTTAGGGGGTTGGGGATTTAGCTCAGTGGTAGAGCGCTTGCCTAGCAACCGCAAGGCCCTGGGTTCGGTCCCCAGCTCCGGAAAAAAAGAAAAAAAAAAGTTCTTTTAGAAGATTGAGTCACTTTTGTAACATAGTAAAGCTACAGATTTCTTTCTAGGCAAAGGACCAGTTATTCCAAGCAGCGTTTATTTAATTTTTTTAAATGGCACTGTAGATTTCTAAAGTGTCTGAAAAGTGGTGGGATTACCTAGAATCCTGGGCTCCCAGTTTGAGCATATGGGAATGTGGACTCTGCCGAGTGTCTTGACCATTTGCTTACGTGACAGGTCTGTAGGCGTGGGCAACCCTTCTAAGAGCAGGACTGTTGTCACATTGCAGGGTGCTCTGAGCACTGCTGCAGGTACAGCTAGCTGTGTCGGATGTTAAGGTTCTTTTGATCCTAAAATATGGCTGACGCCTCTGTTATTTTAGTTCATATAAACTGATTTCCTGATAGTAAAAGGCAAGAGAAAACACATTTTCGTAACAAAATCTCCTGAAATAAACACTCACAAAACATATTAGTAGGTGAAAGTAAATTTTGGCTATATTTTAAGCCATTTGTATACTTTTCTACTGTTTAAAAACTCTTTTTAGTCTTTGAACTGCCTGCATGCATACAGTGTATTTTAACATCTTCAGTACCTAGCCCTCCTTATGCAATGGCTGATTAAGCTTTGGTACAAGCCTCTGCGTAAATGGTGGAAGTCTTTGTCTTTCATTGTACAATAGTTGTTTCCTTTCACAGGCACGAGCAAGGTTAGAATTGAGAGAGGAAGCAACTAAAGAAGACGCTGAAGATATAATTGAAATTATGAAGCATAGGTAAGATCAGCACTAATGTTTTTATGTGGTGGGGGGCAGTGCATCTGCACGTGTGGACATCCAAGGACAACTTCTGGAAGTCAGTTCTTCCTTCCTCTACATGGGTCCCAGGGATTGAACTCACAGTCTTGGCAACACCTTTACCTGCGCAGTCATCTTGCTGCCCCTTGCTTAATTTTTTTAGGAATCTGTTTTTTCCCCTTCTCTTTTTCACCTCTCTTCCCAATCCTTTATCCTTCCTCCCCTCCCCTTCTCCTTTCTCTCTATCTCCTCTTTTCTCTGTCCTTTCTTCCTTCCGTTTGGTATTTTGTTAGGTGATACCTGTTTCTTCAAAGGCAGATGTATAGATACGAGTTTGCTTCATGTCAGAATCAGCGTGCTTTGCTAGTTCCTCTCTGCTCCTGAATAACAGTTTTATACAGTTGAATAACAAGGATTTTGCAGTCCAACTTGAGACCGCCATGGCAGGTTTTACCACGGGGGTCACAAGGTGGCTCAGCGCAGTAACAGTGCCTGGCATACAAATCAGATGACTTGATGCCTGGAAACAAAGTAAATGTGGAAGGAGAGAAATAACTCCACAGAGCTGCTCTCCGATCTCACACTTGTGTTGGAGCATGTGTACACACAATTATAGTGTTCTCCAGTGCTAGTGCGGTGCATGCTAGTGGACACTACTGTCTGCCAGATTTGACCCTGTGAAGGTGAGACTGCATAGGTCCTCCTCCTCCGACTCAAGGCCATAAACTGAGGTCAGATCAGAAGTTACAAAAAAGTCTTAGGGTCTGGCACTTATTGCTGTCCTGATCAATAGGGGGTGGAGCTCATGATCATTTTCTCCCTTCCCCTGTAGGGAGACTTCACCTCACTTTGCTTGTGCTCACGCTTGTTCTGTGTCTGTGGCTCCTTTCCTCTGCTTATGGGCAGAAGGGCACCCTGCTGCCCCTAAGGCCTGAGCTACATCTGCTGCTTGTTTCCTGACTTCATAGGCAGTCTGTGGAAGGAGACTTTTCTCTTTAATTCAGTATGTCAGCAACAAGAGGAGAGAATTGTTTGATCTAAGTGCCTGGATTATCTGGCATTCTCAGAGATGGAGAGCCAGCTAAACACATCACATTGAGATTTGTTAGACTTACCATGCTTTCTCAGTCTATGAGAACGAGGACCTCCTCTTTTACCAGGGTCTTCCAGGGCCAGAATCATGGCTGGCACATGGTATTAAATGTCCTTCATTACTCAAAAATGTTTGCCCTTTTGCAGTTCCTATCTCTTCTGCTTCATTGAAACCATGGTTAATGTGTTATACCTATAAAATTACGTTTGCAACTGGGAAGCAGAAGACGGAGCAAGCAAAGTCTAAACCGTAACATAGTTCATCTGAGTTAGCAGAGTTAACATTTTTGGAAAGTAAACATTTTTATTTAGTAAATAGTTTCTGTTTACTAAATAACGTTTACAATCGTGAAAATATTGTAGGAAGAAGAATAGCGCTACTTCCTGAGATTAGGTTGCTGAGAGCTTTTCTACTTCGGGGAAGTCTGCCAGATAGTGTACAATTTGGTTTTCAAGTGGAAGCAAGGTAGCATGGATTAAATTCCCAGGTGTCAGTTATTAGTGTAACATTTGGTCTTCATCGTACTTTATGCACATTTCTGTTTTAGAGTTTCTCATCTACTAAGGAACAGATCGTGACTATCAAGGTCATCCCTAAGGACTCCTTAAGCATAATGCTAGTCACTGTCAAGATCCTGAGGACTTCTTGAGGACAGTGCTGATCTGTCCTAGTGGGTGACCAGTACATATTTGATAGTTCCTGAGTAAACACTGCCTGCTAAGCTGCGAATGGGATCTTATGTCCCATTGTACAGATGGGAATCAGCAGTCGAGCTGGATTTACAGGGCAGGCAATGCCATCTGTAATGGGTGTTGAAGTGTTTATTTTTGGCGTTGGGGATTTGGCTCAGTGGTAGAGCGCTTGCCTAGCAAGCACAAGGCCCTGGGTTGGTCCCCAGCTCCGAAAAAAAGATTTAAAAAAAAAAAAAAAGTTTATTTTTAAGATTTCTTTATGGGTGTGGGCATTTTGCCTGCACAGTGCCCTCAAGAGGCCAGAATAGAGGATGAAATCCCATGGAGTTGTGGGTGCTTTTAAACCCCAGTCCTCTGCAAGAGCAGTCTGTGATCTAAACTATGGAGCTGTTTCTCCAGCCCCCCTAGTGTTTTAAACATCTTTTCTTTGTAGATGCTGTGGTAGGAAATAATAACACACCCTTACCTAGGAAACCTCAAAATATTGTGTTCAGAAATTTTAGTTTTATAAATCAGAAACGATGTTTTTGGTTAAGTTTAAGTTTTTGGTTAAATGTTTTTGGTTTCAACTCTACAGTTTACATTTCATATTTACAAATTTGTTTTGGTGTTTTGAGATAGGATCCCTCCCTCCACATCCCTAACTGGCCTGGTACTTGATGTATTTCGGCTATCTTTAAACTCAAGGGAGTTCTTACGCCTTAGCTCCTGAGTACTGAGATTACAGGCATTTACTCCTACTCCTGGCAAAAGTTTTTGGTTGTGGTTTTGTTCTTTTAAAAAAAATCAGTAATTGTGTTCAAACTACTTTCATGTCAATCTATATAATAATGGATTTAAAGTAGCCAAGTCTCACAGCCACTCCCAGACTTCTATTACGAATTGGAAACCCAGCCCAAAAATTTCTGTAGCCCTGCCATGTGAGATAATCAGCTAATCCTTTCTTTTCCATCTTTAAGCATGCTAGGAACTTACTCAGATGAATTTGGAAACCTGGACTTTGAGCGATCCCAGCATGGCTCTGGAATGAGCAACAGGTCAACAGCTAAAAGATTTATTTCTGCTCTCAACAGCATTGCTGAAAGAACGTATAACAACATATTTCAATTTCATCAACTTCGTCAGATTGCTAAAGAGCTAAACATTCAGGTAGGATGACCTAAATACTGAGGTCAGTGTCAGAGGGTTCTCCTTAATACAACAAAACTGCTTGTTTTGCTTTGTTTTGTTTTTCTAGCCATTTTCTCTGTGTAGCCCTGGCTGTCCTGGAACTCTGCATACCAGGCTGGCCTTGAACTCAGAGATCTGTCTGCCTCTGTCTCTTGAGCGCTAGGAATAAAGGCAAGCATATCCAGGCCTGAGAACAAAATCGCATTTTAGTTTTGAGATTTTGTTACCTCTTCCCAAAGGTTTTGGCATTTCAGTTGAGGACTTTTTTTAAAAGCAATACTGGTGCTCTGTCTATTCTGGAGCGTCCTGTGGCTGCTCATCGTGATGGCTCCTGTCTCATTTGGTGAATGGACGTGATCCCTGCTGCTCCTACTTTGGAGCTCTAGTGGAGCCACAGAGCTGCACGTTAATGTGGCAAGTAGTTGAGGTGTAAGATCACGCACTTTCAGACGCTAGTCCAAAGCTAGTCTTAGCTGAGGTTGGGCTCTTAGTAAAGACAGAGGGTTCTTTATTTAATGGTGTGCTACACGAAGCACACGCTGTTTTTTGTTTATTTGCCCGAGAAGCTTGCTGGGTAACTGTCTCTGTAGAGATTGATGTGGAAGTCATATTTGGCATGTTACTGAGTGCGCTGACTCTTAACGTTTGCTTTTAGGTTGCTGACTTTGAAAACTTCATTGGATCACTGAATGACCAGGGTTATCTCCTGAAAAAAGGCCCAAAGATTTATCAACTTCAAACTATGTGAAAGACTTTCCTATGTCAGGGCCTCCTGTAGTTCAAAAAATTTCAGAATCATCTTAAATATAAAACTGAAAATAAAAGTTCTGAAAAATGACACAACTCATAACAGAAAAAAAGGTATATCCATAATTTACCAGAAGAATACGAAGAGTAAATTATTTCCACTATTTTATCTAAATAACATAAGCATTATTTATGCTTTTGGCTTATATTTTTATTAGTGCTTTTTAGTTTTGTATATCAGATGTCTAGCAGGCATTCAGATAATATATAAATTAGTATGTGTTTAAGTTTTATTTAAAACATTAAACTTTGAATCTCACAAATTGTTAAGGTCACAAAAACTCTTCATTTGTTTCTAACTTTATGGTTTTGGGCAGTGGGTCTGACTTGGCTTCTTATTTGAAAGTGGTGGAAACTTATTGACTTAATTAGAAGTCTTTTCTGAGAAGTATTGTTTGCAGAATTGTTTGAATGCTGATGATTTAAAAAAAAAAACAAAAAAACCTTCCCGGGGTTGGGGATTTAGTTCAGTGGTGGTGGGGGGGAGGGGACAATGCCATTCCTGTAGCTGGAAGTCTCTGCAGAAGGTGAAGGAATGTCGCCTGCACCAGAGCAGCTGCAAGACGCACTCTTCATCCGGCCTCCTCATGCGGCCTCCTCATGCTGCAAGTTCAAAAGAGAAAGCACATGAAGAAGCATGGGTTTGAAACGCTGGATTACAGGCTGGGAAGTTTCCATGAAATCAGAATTCACCATATTTTTGTGAGTCTTCAAATGGAACTGGACCTCTTGCCAAAGCATTCCTTGTATATATAGCCAACAAACACTTTAGCATTTAAGATCCACGGATTGGAAATTAGTCACTTAACTTCCAGGAAACTGGTAGATAAAAAGCTAAAAAACAAAATACCCAAAAGCTGAGTTGGAGAGATGGCTCATTTGGTGAAGTCTGAGGATCTAAACTCAGATTCTCTTATAAAAAGCTAAGGATGCTTCATTTGTAACGTAATGCTGGGTGGGGGTAGGAGAAAGGCAGTTCCCTGAGGCTCACTGGCCAACCTGACTGAACTGGGGAAGTCATGCAGCATCAGCCTCTGCCCCCAACACTTACACACGTACAAAAGCAGTGTGCATTGAGTAACCAAAATAAAACAAATGCTAATTATTTTACGAATGTGTAACTGATATTCAGTCTGTCCCATCAGTCCATGATGAGAGAAAGATGGGCCTATCACACCACTGTATTAAAGGCTAAGACTACACACAAGGGAATCTAACCCTAATTATGAACAGAAACTGACTTTGTTTTTGTTTTTGAGAAGTTTCCCTCTATGTAGCTCTGGCTGTTATGGAACTCAGAGATCCATCTGCCTCTGCCTCCCAAGTGCTGGGATTAAAGGTGTGCACCACCAACTCCCGAATTTTCCTTTATTCCTTTTCTCTTTCTTTCATGCCATTGCCTGGATTTTTCTTTTTCTCTTTTTTCTTTTCTTTTTTTTAAATTGAAACAATCCCAGGCTGGCCTTAACTTCCCATATAGCCTAGCCCTCCGCCTCTGGATTTCCTGTATGCTAGAAAAGAACTCTGCCAGCTGAGCCATACCCCAGCTGAGTGTTCCCTTAGAGTCTGTATCTGTTTGCTTTGGTATCTGCTGTTGCAGGGCTAGACTGACAGCTGAAGCTGTTCCCTTTTCCTCAGAGCCAGCATTTTTAACTCCAAAAAATTACATACTCTCCAACTCAGACCTCGTCTGTGTCTCATCTGCTCAGCACACCAGCATCTCCCCATAAAGGCTCTGGCCTCTGGCTTGCTTTTTCTTCCTTTTTCCCACTTCTCACAGGATGATCCAAAGTTTGCCTATGTCTGAGAAACACATGAGTAGTTCGAATGGTTATTTTAAAATTTAAAAAAGTGTTTTACATTTTCTTTTAATGTATATAGATTTTTAAATTTTTTATTTTATTTTTTTGTTTTTGCAGACAGGGTTCTCCAGGCAGCCTTTGGTTGTCCTGGAACTCTCTGTAGACCAGGCTGGCTGGACTCAGACTCACAGAAATCCACTTGCTTTGGCTTCCTAAGTGCTGGGATTAAAAACATTTGTTACCACTCAAAAATTTTAATATATATGGATTTTTAAAAATTTCCTTATTTTTTAATGTTTTGCCTGAATGTGTATCTGTGTGCCACATGTGTGCCTGGTTCCCTCTCTGTGCCTGGAAGGCAGAAGAGGGCATCAGATTCCTAGGAACTGGTGTACAAGAAATTAAAGACAGTTGGACCTCCCAGCACTTGGGAGGCAGTTAGGCAGATCTCCCAATGCAACCCAACTTGCTATACAAATCAAGGTCCAGGACAGTCAGAGCCACACAAAGATCCCCTCTCAAAAACAAAACAAAAACAAAGATGAACCTGATGAAATGCTCCTTAAATCTACAATCATCAAGTGTAGTTTGGGCTATACGAACAACTTTCAGGTTTTTGTATGCCATCACAGACTGGGCTGAAGAATAGTGGAAAGACTGCAAGACCCTACATTGCCATGCGGTGTTCTTCCATGGGTATGGTTCTGGCCCAACCTGGGAAGGCGCTGGGTTCAAGCCCAGTGCTATAACAAATGGTAGGAACATTTGTAAGGTTAGGAAGACAACGCACCAGTAATGTGTAATTTATAATAACAGGTTCATTGTTAGAACAGTGAACGGATTTGTAACTAGTTCAGACTTAGAATAAGCAAGTTTCTTCTGTACACGGGTTTCTCTACCTGTAAAAGTAAAGGCAAATACAGAACGTATGCTAGAGTTGTTGAGAGGATAAATAATGGTACTATAACGTATACAGTAAGCACGTTTCCCAAGTAAACAATTAGTGATTGCTATTATTGGCAGTTCCCTTTGCTACTTTGGACCTATTCTTATGCGGACCTATTCATATGCATCTAGTGCTCAAAAAGCAGAGTAGGTACTTACTACTTTGATGGCAAAACTAATGCTTTAAATCTCCTCCAGTGGTAATACAAAGCCGTGCACGCCAGCGGGCCACTTGGCATTAGGCAGGGACTGACAAAGTTGGCTTCCTTTGGCCACGTGGCACCCGCTCCTGGTTTTCCCTACCTTGTCATCTTTAGCCTGCAGGCACAAGAACTGCACTAGCTTCTTAGCCCGCTGGCCTTAGCTGCAAGTGCTCGCCGTTGCCCCTCGAGGGCGCGAGTGAGCCGAGCTGCTGGGTGTCGTGAAAACGTCGTGAAAACGGCCTTCCTTGGCGGTTCAGGCCACCTGTATAAGCGGAAAGTGCCAGTGTGTGGAAATTAGTATGGAGCTATCCGTACGGCCTTGGAACCGCTCGATTTCTATAGAGAAGCTGGCGGCTGGTGCCAGTGGCTTCTGAGTTCTCGATTCTTGGACTCCGAGAAGGCTGCAAGGCCATGCTGGCTTGGCGCGTGGCACGCGGCGCGTGGGGGTCCCTTCGCGTGGCTGTCCGGCCTCCGGGGGCGCGGCTCGGCAGGAGCGGCTCCCGCAGGGCCCTGCTACCACCCGCGGCCTGCTGCCTGGGCTGCCTGGCCGAGCGCTGGCGGCTGCGTCCGGCCGCGTTCGCCTTGCGGCTGCCAGGCACCAGCCCGCGGACCCACTGCTCCGGCGCCGGGAAGGCAGCCCCGGAGCCCGCAGCCGGAGGAGATGCCGCCGCGCAGGCCCCTAGTGCCCGGTGGGTCCGGGCGAGCGCAACCAGCTCGGTAAGTACGAGGGTCGGCGGAGCGCCCGGACGCAGGTGACGGGCTCGGCGCTCTGTCGCGACACTCAGCCCGTGTTCTGGGAAGTTACGAGCAGCCAGGGCGTTCGATCTCCGGTAAACTTCAGGGGCCCAGCCAGGTACAGTTTCTGGCCAAGTTAGAACCCACTGTAATCCCCTTCTGTCCATACCGGTTGCTGGGAGGTGTGTCTGCACGTTGCATTGGTAAAAACAAATCTCGCTCGTCTAGTTAAACATCTGTTTTTAATGTTTTGAAGTGAATCCTCAGTGTATAGGTTAAGTTCGGCGGAATCCTAAGAGCGACCCTTCTGTTCGTTTGTGCAGATTTACATCGTCTTTGGCCTTCAGTAATCTTATACAGTAGCACGGAGGATAATTATTTGGCTTGGGTTGTAATGAAAAGATCTTTCAACTTTGTATTATAGAAAACTTAAGACTATTCTTGACGTAACAGGATTTACCTGATAAGATAACTTCCCAGTCAGGTGACACCAGAGCATGAGTGTGGCACAGCTTTTGATGTCATGTTAGCAAGCTCATGCAATTATTACATCTTCAATTGTTCGGTCTTCAGGGGCCACTGTAACTGCTCCGCTTTCATCAGTTACACAGCATGGGCTGAGGTGGCCACACCCCGGTAGGGGTTACAACTTCAGGAATAGCTTTAAAACTCTTGGAGCTTGAACGCTGGATGCTTTGAAGTTGCCCTCAACCTGGCTGAAGCCTTTCCCAGCACAGTTGGCCGAGTATGCCACAGGTTATCTGGTTGGGTAATTTGAGATTAAGCTTTGTCGACTTTTACAAATGTACAAATGTAATGACTAGATGTTAATGAACTTTTTGTAGGTTTTTGTGTTTGTTTTTGTTTTTTTTTTTTTTTCCGAGACAGCTCTTCTCAGTGTAACAGCCCCCGCTGTCCTGGAACTTGATCGGCTAGCCTCGAACTCACGAGCTCCACCTGCCCCAGCCTCCCGAGTGCTGAGTGTACCACCACTACACCCGGGAGGGTGAACATTTTTTTGTGGGGCACAGGCGCACTCACAGGCCAATAGCGTGTGCTGTGTCTTTACCAAGGAAGTGATGGGGCAGCTTGCAGTTTTTGGTTTAGTCTTGCTCATGGGTATGTTAGACCAACTGGTGCTCCTCCTTTTGCTTGTTTGTTTTAGTTTTGAGACAGGGTTTCTGTGTGTAACCCTGGCTGTCCTGGAACTCAGATCTGTAGACTAGGGTGGCCTCTAACTCAGAAATCCGCCTGCCTCTGCCTCTTGAACACGGAATTAAAAGGATGTGCCACCAGAGTCTGATGGATTTTGCTTTCTAGCACAACCCTGAGCTAGCTACCTTTCTGTCTTCCCAGCCTTTGTGAGTTACTGTGATACAGGATCGGTATTTGACTTTGACCCACAGTGTGATCATTAGCCTTGCTCTTTTCTTCATACATACAAAGGTCAGGGCAAATTCCTAGAGCTGCTCCGCTAGCTTGATACTTCTAAATTTCAGTAACATTCTAACCTTTGAGCCCGTGCAAGTGAACATGTTTTCATACAACCACTGTGTGGTCCTACTGGAACAGAAGATTTCCAGAGTAGACGGTTCTATTGCTTCTGATTTGGCCAGTGTCCCTGTCGAATTTGACGTTCTGTAATTTTCAGTGATAGTATTCTTCACCATACTGTCCCGCTACACCAATAGGCTTTCTGTTGGGTTATTATAAAATGCCTTTTCTTACGAGGTAGGCAGGTCATGAGATTTTAGAAGGTAATCTTGAGAAATGAGCACTGCCACCTTTTTCCTTTGGTTCATGCACACACACTTGCTACCAAACACACATAATGATCCCAGCAGCTTCCCCGGATTGTCTTTTCACTCTCCACGTGTTTTCTTGGGAACTGAGGTTGTCAGAGTGGGCAGCAAGAACCTACACCCAATGAGCTTACCAGTCTGTTCCTTTTTTTTTCCTAAAAAGGTTAAGGTTTAGACAAGTTGGTTATTGATTTACTGATTTAAAGGGATGTTAGAATGGTTCTTTGAAGACAGCATTCGGGGTGGTGGGATCAGCAGTCTTGACTAAGGGAGAAAAGACTTCTGGCTCCAGGGAAAGGCATTTTCTTATTTCTGTGCCATGCAGAGTATTTCAGCTTTGCTAGGCTGAAGAGTTTGAAAGTTGGAGTGCGCTCATGACTTTTCTCTTTGGCAAAGCAGTGCTGTCCTTCGGCGCAGGTGCCAAGGAGCCCTTTTGGCAGTGCCAGCTTCTAACAGCTTTGCTCCACATGAAGTTTCAGGGAATCAAAAACCCCAAATGGGAGCTGTGATTACCTTCAGGTTTTTACTTGAGGGAGGAGAAGGTGTCTGAACATCTCCATAGCTGCTTTTGACAGATTTATAGAACTCTCCATTTCCATGTATCTCTATCTTGGATTTAGCAGCTTTGATGAGAGTACCTGGAATTGCTCATTTGTGGGGGGTTTTCCTGACAGAATTCTAGTCTATTTGGCCACTTAGACGATCTTTCAGCTCTTCTGCTTTAATGAAGTCATTAAAAGCTAGTGTATATGGTGGATACGGCATGTTATTTTATATTAAAAATTTCTCTGTATATGTCTATACTTACAAATATTAAAGTGCTTACAAATATTAAAGTTTATCTTACTCTTGAGTTACTGAAGTATATATTTAAAAGTATGAATTTATAGTATTTTATTCAAATTGTGCTGTCTTTGTCTTTCAGTATGAAAATCCATGGACAATCCCAAATTTGTTGTCAATGACAAGAATTGGCCTGGCCCCGGTGTTGGGCTATCTGATTCTTGAAGAAGATTTTAATGTTGCACTGGGTGTTTTTGCTTTAGCTGGGCTAACGGATTTGGTAAGCACTGAGTATATTTGCTTTTTACTCCCTTTCAAACTCCACACTGCCTGTAACTCCCATTGTAGCCTAGCCTTAGCTGCTTCTGGACAGATGTCCTCAGCATGAGTGTGATCGAGTGCTTTGTGTAAGGACTTGTCTTTAGCATCCGTGTGGGACTGATTTTAAAGGATTTAAGGGAGAGTGTAAAGGTCGGAGAGAGCTCTAGGAGGAGGTAATCGTTACCTTTGGTGTTTAACTTCTTCAGAAAAGAAATGTTCAAGGCTGAGCGCTTGCTGTAGAGTAAATACAGAGCAGAGCTGGAACGCCTTTGTGCGCTGTGAAAGAGGTAGCTTGGTGGGTACACAGTGGGTGCTCATTACTGTCCCAGGGAACCACTGCCCTGCAAGCTGGGGCAGGCCCGTGTGGAGGCCATCCTCCAGCTGCTCACCTGTGACTGCTGTGCAGCGAAGGCTTTGGTTTGAGATGCCACTGGACACGCTTTCTTCTACTTCTCATGTGCACGAGGAGAGGGGCTCTTTGATACCACTCTTGTCCATTGGAGAGTGTGATATCAAAATAGAACTAGGAAAATAATTTGTGATAGAAGGTTCTGTTACTTTTGCTGACTGACCACTACCATCATATATGGCTATATTATCATAAACGGTTTGAAATGATTTATAAAATCCCAAGCCTATGAACACATGTGGGAGAGGTGGAGAAGGACAGCTCTCTAGATCAGGGCACTGTGAGCTGTGGAAATGGAAACAGTATCTTCTCCTACAGGGGCACCTGGGTGGGGGACAGTTTATATGTCTTCAACCCTACTTTTTTTTTTTTTAACATTTTGCTCAGTATTTATTTATTTATTTATTTATTTATTTAATGATACTGGAAAATTCATTTTCCAAAAGCAAAGGTTGTATAGCACTTTAAAAATGTTTGATTGATTCCCTTTTGTGGTTCATAGAGACAGTACTTGGCCTAGTAGCAGTAGCAATCAATGTAGAATTAACTGACGGTTTTGAAAGTGGACCGAGGTGAGCATTTGCAGTGTCTCATGGCATTTCCAAGTGTGCACCAGGTACAGCCTTTCACATGAGCTCTTGTCCTTTCCTGACAGATGTTAGTTTTCCTTTATCACCATCTGTCCCCTTCTCACCAACTCTCCCTGCTTCTTCAGTGCCTACTTTCCCACTGAAGCCTGAAGGTCTCAAGCCACTCATTATTGGTGTGGGCTGAAAGACTGTCCTAGAGTTTTAGACTGATAAAAATGTTTTAGGTTGTAAAGTTCTTTGTTTCTTGTTTTCAGATATTCGGTTTACTTTCTATGTTAATTGGTGAGGGGTTTGTGGGGTAGGGAATCAACTGCCACATGAAATGGCCTCATTGAATGAAGGAAGAGCCCCATTAGCAAGTATGACATGATGTGTGTGGAAACCAGAATTAACTGGCACCATATTGCGTGCTTTTCCTGTGGAGAATTTGATTCTTCTGCACTCACCAGCTGCAAACGGGAATGGCAGGATCTGACTGTGTAGCGAGTGGGCTAAGTGCTGATGTGTTGATATACAGGACGGGTGGGGGGAGTGAAACAGGGTACCAAGGTACATGGAACACTTTGGGGGGTGGGGGCAGGAGACAGGACAGTTTAGGGGAAAGCACCGTGCTTCTAATGCTGGTTACTGGAACTGAGACAGTAATGTAGGGCAGAGGACATGCGATGGGAGCTGGCAGTGTCTGAGTGAGGTAAAGCGCAGTGAGGGAGAGGCGGCAGTAGGAAGGAGACAGAAGCCTGGCACAGCAGGGTATTAGGAGAGAGTGGAAAGGGAAGCTTGGGCAGGAAGATGACCCAGAGATGGTGACCAGAGTGCTGCTCTTGTACTGTGGTCACTTGATAGCACATGGGTGATCTGCAGGAGAATTTTCTAAAGGCATGAGGAAGATTGGCCTAAGCTGATAAGCAAATGAGAGGTGGTAATGACTGGCCCTGCTTTTAAGGAAAGTTTGCTCTGTAGGGGAATAGAGAAGGAGGGCCAAGGAAAGAAAGAGGGATGTGTATTAGGTGCAACATCGGGGAGAACTGGTTGTCTTTTACTGTTTTCTTCTAGGTGAGAACAGACATGGCCACGGGTTAGAATGAGAGCGTTTAGTAGGAATGGCCTAGGTCATGGGTAACCTACTATCTAAGCATGATAAGAAAAGATAGATGCTGACAGTAGATGTAGGATAGCCAGGAATTGAGTGTGCACAGGTTTCTGGTTATTAATTTGTGAGGTTGGCCCATTTATGTATTTTGCATGAGCAGTGTTTATCCATTTGCATACAGGCTTGAAGTGCATGGCAGTGGTGTTGTGGGAGGAGTGAGGTGCAGTGAAGTCGTTGTACATGTTTGCAGAGGAACGATGAGAGTTAGAGGAGCAGTGAGTGTGGAAGAGAATGTGGAAATTGGGCTGTGAGAACAAGCTACAGAAAGCCGGGTCTCGAAGGCCTTAGCTCCCCCATGCAGACATTGTATGTCTAATCCACTTAAGAAAATAGCTGAGCATGGTGCTGCAGGCCTGTGATCCCAACACCAAAGGCAGGCTAATAGTTGCAAGTTTTGAACCAGTGAAGTCTACATTAGTGTGTTCTGGGCTGCAGAGTAAGAGAACCTGTCTCAAAAAAACAAAACAAAACAGGTGCCTGGAGGGCAAGGGGATGGGGAAGGGGGCAGGGAAGAGGAAGAAAGCTGATAGATTGTTCTGATTGCAATTGGAGTAGTTAGTAACTGCCTATCTGAGAATTTGCTAAGAAACTGAACAAGTATTAATCATATTATTTGCTGAAGGTAGGCAAGGCTTGTGCAGATGGGTATTATCTGTTTTAAACAGGAGGAAAGCCAGGTCAGGGTCAATGCAAGAAGGGAATGCAAAACCAGGCCTTGAACCAGTTAGTTCTCTCTGCTGTTCTGTTTGTGTTGTTTCGGATGGGATTTCTTTTGCCATGCTAGGCTAGGGATCATCCAGACCTAGACCAGTTTCTGAACTCCTGTACTCCTGTCTCCCTGAACTCACGGCAAACTCGTAATAAGGAGGACATACTGTCTTTGAAGGGTATCGTGCCTAATGGCAAACAAATCCGTTTTTATCGTTTTCGTAGGAATTTCAAACATTTTTTGAAGTATGAAGTTAAATAAATTGAGTACCATACATCAGAGCCTTGGCTAACCAGGACATTTCTGTCTGCGCCATGTAACTAGGCAATACCTGGTTTTGGTTCTTTTTGTGGCCCCAATGACCCAAGTCTGACCAAATTAGGCTGGTGATTTAGTTCTTATGGTAAAAAGCTTGTCAACCAAGTGTGATTGGTGCTTTAAATTATTGTTTTTAATCAAAATAAGTAATTTAAAAAGCAATTTGCCAGTAATTTGATGGTGATGTTTTTAATACCATCTCTTGGAAGACAGAAGCAGAATTTCTGGGAGTTCAAAGGCCACCCTGGTGTATTTAGTAGTGAAAGGAAGGAAGGAAGGAAGGAAGGAAGGAAGGAAGGAAGGAAGGAAGGAAGGAAGGAAGAAAAAGAGAAAAAAGCCAGGCAATGGTGGAACACACCTTTAATCACAGTACTTGGGAGGCAGAGGCAGGTGAACAAATTCCAGGACAGGCAGGACTACACAGAAAAACCCTATCTTAAAACACAAAACAAAACAGAGCAGCAAAAGATATTTAAGTATTAGCATTTTAACTAGGGTAGGTACACAGGATTAAGTTTTTCACTCAAATATAGGTAATACAAACATAATCAGAACATTGAATTAATAGTGGTACTAAAATTGTGTGTGTGTGTGTGTGTGTGTGTGTGTGTGTGTGTGTGTGTGTGTGTGTGTGTGTTTTGCAGGTTATCAAACCCAGAGCTAGTCAGCACTTTTCACTGAACTCTAGCCTAATCCTTTGAACACAGTAAAATTTAAAATTGAGAACTAATCGTACAATGAGTTAGATAAGAGAGATGGTTCTGGCAGGACCTGAACCAGTTCAGCGGACCTGAGAGTGAATTTCAGTACCACATCAGACAGCTGCCAGCTGCCTGTACCTTCTCTCATCCAGAGGATCTGACAGTCTCCTGTGGCCTCTGTGGACACCGCACACACATGGATGGCTTAGAGACACACACATACGTTGAAATAAAGAACCCACAAGAGTCAGATACTACAATAAAACGGATAGGGATGTGAGGGTTGAGTGTCACAATTAAGTAGTCCTGAAAGGTGTCCACTTTGGCTCAAAAGAGTAGGCTTCTAGTCCCTCTCTGTCAGTCTGCTTTCTGTGAGTTCTGTGGGGGTTCTTTATTTCTATATTTATGTTTGGGTTCATCCCACATGAGTACATTGTAAAAATAGTGAGAAGCCAGTAGGACACCATGAAGGAGAAAGAACAATAATATGAATGTGAAATTCATTATAGACAATTGCCATTTTAAAAACTAAAGGAGTAAGAGTGTTTGGGGATAATAAATGAGACTTTACTGACATTTTCTGAAAGTATAGTTGTTTTTCTGGTATCTCTTAAGCTTCAAATTATCTATTCTGTTTGAATTATGACATTTGTTTAAAAAACACTTCTATTTTCAGTTGGATGGATTTATTGCTCGAAACTGGGCCAATCAAAAATCAGCTTTGGGAAGTGCTCTTGATCCACTTGCTGATAAGGTTCTTATCAGCATCTTATATATTAGCCTGACCTATGCAGATCTTATTCCAGGTAAGAACCCTGTCCTGTGTGCCTTAAGTAACAAGGAAGGGCAATGGTAGTGAGCTCAGGTCTTTTCTTCCAAATGCTTTTCTTCCAAATATATTTTCAACTTTAAACTGTTGCCTTGATTTTAAGTAAACTGTTTTGCTTATCACAGCCACACTATTATAGAATTTGTGTCCTTGTTACACTAGATAACTTTGTTTAAAATTAATTGAGATAGTAGTTCACAGTTACATTGTGTTTTAGTGCCCAGATATTTGGAAGTGATTTAAAATCTTTGTAAGTCATTGACTCTTTTTTCAGTTTTTATTTAGTGTATATGGTATGTGTGAGTGCTTTGCATGAATGTCTGTGCCCACTTGATGTCTGGTGCTTATGGAAGGTAGAGGAGGGTATCCGATCCCCTCTTCTAGAGTAATTAGAGATAGAGACAGTTGTGAGCTGCCATGTGGGTCCTGAAATCAAACTCAGGGCCTCTGGAAGAGCAGCCAGTGTTCTTAACTACTGAGCCATCTCTCCAGCCCCCATCGTTATCTTTATTAAGTACAGTTTATGCATGATAGGTACTCTGATAGCACCAAGATATCTATAAAAATGTGTATTCTTATTGTGCAGTTTCAAATCATATACAGATTACATAATGCATTATCTGAGTACTCTGAACTTTATGGTCTCTTGCCCTGAGCATGCATTGTATATGCTTCTCTGGTTCTTCATTTTGAGCTTAGGCTGTATGTATTTCTCAAGCAGTTTTTCTTCCTCATACTCCCCCCTCCCCACCCCAAGAGTTAGAAGTGGGGTTTGAGAACAGAAGCTGGTCCATTGCTGGTGTCTGGTAGAAGTGTAATGGAGTTTTATTCTGGTCTTCTTTATCTATTGTTGGTGTCTGGTAGGCAGAACATAATGATGTCACATTCTGGTTCTACACGTGGTCCTCAGTGTCCATCACTGAAGAGTGGTAGACAGCGTAGTGATTGATGCTCGCCCAGCTTGATGTTGTTTTCAGTCTTTGGTTTTCTAAGTGCTCCAGACGTATTGGCTAGATATTCCTATCTATTTCCAGTGTTATGATATTCGAATTGGCCTTTTCCAAAATTATTTCCCAATGGTAAAGAAAAACCTATTGGGATTTTGATTGATTTGGTTACATGGAATTTATAGCTCTCTTTGGAATTTTTGACATTTTTTACAAGTGTCTTCTGGGTCACAAATGCCATGTATCTACTGTATTTAGGCTTTCTTTGATGTCTTTCATAGTTTTATAATTTTCTCCAAGACAATAATACATTTTTGATAGATTTATTCTCAAGTATTTGATAGTTTTAATGTTCTTACCAGTGGAAGCTTTTAAGCTCTGCTGTGTGTTAGTGACTATATTGATGATCGGCTCTTTCCTAATGTGCAGTTTTCTCCCTCTGACTATGTTCAGTTCTTCTGCCTTGTCTCCAGCCCAGTATACACTGTCCATAGTTAAAGACTTTCTTTTATCTGTCTGACTTCCTCACTGCCCTGTGTTTCTCATGCTGACTCACCCCAGCTCAGACAAGGCTCACAGCCACTTTGTGGGGTGATTTCTGTAGGGATCAAGTCATAGAGATCCTCTTTTTCAAGCTTAATAGTTTTTCTTAGAAATTCCTGCCAAGTGTCTACTATGATAGGACACTGCCATCTCTTTCTTGGCATATTATTGGTCTAGCATCCCCTACACACATCCTTTAAGCTGCTATTGATGAGGTGAAATGCATGGCTGGTTTTTTGTTGTTGTTTGTTTTGTTTTTAGGGTTAAAACAACCTGTGTTCCTGGTGGAAATCTAGCTTGGTCAGGATGCATTCTGGAGATACTGGTGGATTTGGATGGATTGTATTTTGTTAAGATTTCTCATTGAATTCATGAGATTAGCCTGGCATGTTTTTTTGTGTGGGGAGGTGGTATTTGTGATTTTTGCCTCACCAGCAGCCTTGTACTTGTTCTGACACTAAGCTAAATCTCCAAATACTGCCTGAGATTTTTTTCTTAAAAAAATGTTTGTTGGTTTTTAAATTAATGTTTTAAGTTATAATGTAATGGGTTTCATCATGGCGTCTTCATTACACATTGTTCTCAGTCATTTCTGTCCTGTTGCCTCCCATAAACCCTTTTCACTTTCAGGGTAGCTCCCCTCTACTTCCTGTTACACCTGCATGCTATGACCTGCTCTGTGACCCACCTTGCTTAAGATCTTGTTCTTTCAGGGAGCCCCTTTCTAGCTTTATGACCCAGAAAACTGTAAATGTTCACAGACATGCAAAATCTTAAATTTAAGTTTGATGAAAGAGAAAAACCCATGTTTTGAGTTTGGCTATTTTTAGCCTAATATGTTGCTGTAAATGTCAGAAGTTTTTGTTCGTTCATTCATGAGCATCTAGGCTGGTTCTGTTTTGTGAATAGTGGAGCAGTAAACATGCATGTCTGTGTGCTGGCTAGAGTCCTTCTGATGTGTAGTCAAGAGTGACATAGCTGGGTTATGCGGTCATTCTGTTCTCTCTTGAGGAAATTTCTATAGTGATTACATTCCCACCACCAGAATGTATTGAGATTTTTCTTGGTGATAGCTGTTCCTCTGGGTCCCTGTTTCTAGTAACTTCATCAAACAGGTTAATGACTTTTTCTTCGATTCTTGGATGGTGTTCATGTGACATTACAGTTTTTTATTTTGATGTTTGATAGAATTTGTTGAAGTCATTGAAGAGAGTTTTGAAATGTGATTATTTTTTTCTTTAATTGTTCCAGAGTAATTTAGTTTAATAACTTATCTGGTGTATATTTTGCAAGTTACGAATCTTTTTTCCTAGGTACTTACCCATTTTATTTATATTATTAGGAAATATTATTTATATTATAAGCAGTTTATTTGTAGCAACTTTTTGTTGCTACCATAAGACATATGGTATGTAGTAGTGGCCTAATTTTCATCTTGAGTCCTATGTCCTTCTCTTTCTCTTGACTGGTTTTGCCACATTTGCCAGTTCTGTGACTTCTAATGACCAAATATGGGTTTGAGGCTGTCCCCACCCCCTTCATTCTCTGGGTTTTCCTTGTTTCCTTTTTTATATACCAGTTCAGCTGCTGTGGCACGGCCCCACCACACAAGCTTACACACAAAATAAAACTTTTAAATGTAATTCAAAAAGTTTAGAATGTGATTCTAGTATATAATTAACAAAAAATGGCCACATTGAAGTTTAAAATGTCACAGTTGATTTGCATGTACCATATCTTTCATTCTGACGAGCCACCTCTTAGGTTTTGACAGTACTCATGGCTGTGTGAATTGACAGCACAGCCTTATAGATGGGCCCCTGGCTGGTGGCTGTCTAGCTTTCCTGACGTTGGTTTGGGCTGCATTTCCGGCTGCCGTGTCATCATCCCCTATTGCGTGTGTAAGTTAGTGCTCTTGTCATTGTCCGTGCAGAATATCTTCCTGCTTTCATGACATGTTTTGTCTCTCTGGCTAATAATTGTTTCTTAGGTTGGGAATGTGGCTGAGCATCAGAACCCTAGCATGCACAAAGCTCTGTGGGTGGCTTTTGTTAATGATTTCAGGCTTACCTGTGTCGTCATCGACTATTCTCTGTGACTGTAGTCTTCCAGCCTGTATGCAGTCAGGCTTTACAAACCTGTGCTTCAGTGAGTGGATCTTCTGCAGCACTGTGTTGCAGTACTCTGTGTAAGCTCAGTAAGTGTCCTTTTCAGTCTTGTCGAAATCTTTCATGTCTTGACATTTCCTCCCTTTTGGTCCACTTGTCAGTTACTGGGAGATTAGGCTGAAGTTTCCTTCTTTGTGTCATGTTTTACTCAATGCCACCCCCACCATTTCCACAATTCTAATTTTGCCTTGTTATTTTTTAAATCATGCTAGTAACAGCACATAAGTTGAAATCGAATATTTATGACAAATGGAGTATTTTATTTGGACACTGTTCACCAGATGGTTGCAGATAGTAAAATGACTCTAAAAGACACTGTCATGTCTGTCTGAGTGCTGGGTTGACTGCAAGAGAACCTCACTGTCCACGTCTGCATTCCATAGACCACCATCCCTGCACAGCTTCCTGACAGTCACAGATTTTGATTTGCAGAGGTTGGCTGCATTTTAAATTGTGATTGTTGTTAATGTATCAGCCGGTGCTTACTGTAGAAATGTTTAATGATTTTTAAAAAGTGCATCTATAAATCATAGTTTACATGGTTTACAGTGGCCTGGCACATTTTCTCTTTGAAACGGCACTGTAATAGAG
Source organism: Rattus norvegicus (assembly GCF_021556685.1). Lineage (NCBI taxonomy): Eukaryota > Metazoa > Chordata > Mammalia > Rodentia > Muridae > Rattus > Rattus norvegicus. Next base: position 119,872,328 of record NC_141536.1, read on the forward strand.
GATGAAGCTAGGGCGAATTCAGCTTGATGTGCAGGTGCGGGTGCAGAGCCAATAGAATGTCAGACTGGAGAGGGTCCTAAACACAGCCTTGGATTGATTACCTCTGAGCTGTTTGAAGATACCATGAAAGGGATATTTGTGAACTGTGATTTGAATTTTGATTTTTCCAATTAAATTTATTTTGAAAAGGATACAGGATTGTGGTTGTAACTTTGTATGGTACAGAAGGCTCTTAAGTAAGTATGTTCTCTGACCTCCCATCCAAAATACCCTCCCGTTGGGTATGGCTCTGGGACCATGGTGGGAAGTCTGAGGACTATGAGTTGAGTATCCCCAATGACAAACAGTTTCGGGTTTTGGATCGTTTGGGAATTAGTGGTGACAATATGCAAATATTCCAGAAGTCAAGAAACTGAAATCTGAAATGTCTCTTGTCCAAGCACATTGGATAAGGGAGCCTCAGCCTATGATGCAATTGATTGACAGGTTGGGCAGGAAAAGGAAGAACAGTTGTCTGGGTAGGGGCTATCTCAGCTGAAGTGCATTTCAGGAAACTGTATGTAAAACTCTAGAGAATAGGCTAAAATTCAGAGATAAGAAATCCTGACACTTGCAGGATATTTCAGCTTCTCTGACATGCCAACTGCCTTCCTGTTATTGTCATTGGATTTTAGTGAGCATGAGGTCTTTTCCCCAGAAACGCAAAGCTGAGAAGAGTTGTGTGTGGGGAGGCTGGGTGTAGCTCACACTGTTACAGACAGACAGACTTGCAGTTTATAGACAGATGCACGAGAACACATGGTGAGCGGTAAGTTACAGCCAGAGTCTGCAGTTCCTTCTGATTGCAAGAAGGAAGGGCTTCACTGTAGGGGCCCGAATCATCAATAAATATTTATTATAAAATCTTACTTAAGGGAAACATCAAATAATGTGAGGTTGAATGAGTCTTTACTAAAGTCATAATATCTATTACTAATTTTAAATTCATTAAAATTATTTTATATTTGATTTTCAGTCCCACTCACTTACATGATAATTTCAAGAGATGTAATGTTGATCGCTGCTGTGTTTTATGTCAGATACCGAACTCTGCCAACACCGGTAAGGTTCAGGACACACTCCTTTAGCATGACTTCTAACATAAATATTGAATGCAGTTTCACTTTAGGATAGTTGTTATGGCAGTTATTAATTTATTTACCAGGAATTAGAAAAAAAATCGCCTTGCAATTTGAATGCATGACTAGTTCACTTTAAAAGCTGGATTTGTCACTGGGTGTGCTGACACATGCCCTTAATCTCAGCACTCCAGAGGCAGAAGCAGGTGGATAACTGAGTCTGAGACTACTCTAGGGGCTACAAGGCTACAGTGAGATCCTAATTAAACACAAACCAACAAAAGCCTAATTTCTATTTTAAGTCCAGCTCTTCAGTTGATGTTGTATGAAGCCCAGGGCAGCCAGCCAGGCCGCAGCAGACTGTTAAAGGTGTTTCCTGTCTCCAAGCTGTCTAATACTTCACTTATTCACCGTAGATGGTCTAGAAGTGGTTTTTAAAATCAATCATAGAAGAATGGAATAGCTTGCTTACATACTGTTCGTGGCTCTGTAAATATTTGAGCACATAAGTATAACATTACCTTTTTTGTTCTAAGGGAAAATAGAGATATATTTTTATTTATTTTGCTTTTTAACCTGTAAAAGATAGTAACGTAAGTTTCTTTAGTGACTTTGTGATGAAGCAAACTGTGGGAGTGACTGTACAATTTTGTATCACTTGCATTTTGAAGAATCTTACTTTTAATAGTCTCATTATAATGTAACAAAGTAATAGTGCTCAATTTACCCAATAAGCAAGATTGGTACACTGGGGCTGGGCATAGGGTAAGCACTAGTGACTTTTGTTAGAAACCTGAAGGATAAATTGTAACTTTTTTTTTCTTTTGCCAGCGAACACTAGCTAAGTACTTCAATCCTTGCTATGCCACTGCTAGGTTAAAACCAACATTCATCAGCAAGGTAAGACTCATAGCAGCCTTTTAAAGAGGTCAGTCCTTTGTGAACTTGACTAATAATGAAATGAATGTAAGCCAGGCAGGAGCAGCTTAATGAAAACATTCTTACACGTTTGTTTGTAAGTGTGCACTTGGGTGGGAAGCAGAGACTTCCATCTCGTGGGGGTCGGTTCTCTCTTCCATCTCGTGGGTCCTGGAAATTGAACTCAGGTTGTTAGGTTTGGCCACAGCACTTTTGATTGCTAAGCCATCTCACCAACTTGAGAATGAGATAAATTTAAATGCATTGATTAGAGGGGCTAGGAAATGGGTCATGTCTGTCTTCTGAATGTTTTTATCTTGTTAGTATGTGCAGTTTATCTTTGTTGATGGTCTTAAGAATTATACCTTGACTGAGATCATGGGGTAGGTTAAAAGTGAGGTGTAAGTACTCTTTAATTGAGATGCAAAATTATGAAGAGTTTCTTGTGCTTTTCCTATCATCCATTCATTCAATTGCAGATGCTTGAGTGTTGTATAGTATAGTGTGTGTGTGTGTGTGTGTGTGTGTGTGTGTGTGTGTGTGTGTGTGTGTGTGTAGGCTGATGTTTGTAATCTTCCTCTCGTTTTCCACAATTATTGATTGAGGCAAAGTCTCCTAGTTGAATCTTGAGCTTGCCTTAGCCTAGGGATTTCCTGTCTCTTTACCCTGCTGAGCCATATCTAGCCCCAACTCTTTCTATTTTTAAAGAGTGTTAGATGAAAAGAGAATAGACAATCCCACTCACTTACAGACAGTCTAGATTGTCTTTTTCAGGATCCTAAATGTCCATCAACCTTTGCATAGCAAAGATACCAATGCCCTGATAAGTTCACTGAAGCCATCCTCCCATTAACACTCTTTGGCAGAGGGGTAACAGATTAGGTCTATTTGAGACAGAGTGACCATTGTTTTTGTGTTAGGATCCCTGGCACAGAATGTTAGCACTATAAGAGGGAGCTTTGGCTGCTTGTGACTTTGTGTCAAGTGCAGCAATTCGAATGTAGTCTTCCATAGAAAGTCACTTGAAGTGCTGGGACAAATGCATCAGTAAGCACTTGTTCTGAAAACCCATTATTTGTTTTAAAGTCACAGGGTGGTGATGGTCACTGTCATGTGACTGCAGAATAAATAGGGAGTGTCCCTGCACACCTTCCTTAACTCCCTCATGCTCAGGTTGTTTCATAGAATGTCGTCTTCTGATGTTTCTGGTTCTGTTTTGTGCTGTTGAGGGTAAACAGTGCTCACTTCCCTAGAAGATTTCACGGCAATAAGTACATTTCAGTTTTCTGACTTCACAGGGTACGCAGGCAGCAAGTCAAGTGGTCTTGGAAGTCTGGGTTCTAGGTTTTACTCTAGTGCTTACTGTGTTTTTTCACCCAAGGAGAAGACACTTCATTGTTTCATGTTTGCAGAACTGCATGAGGACAACTAGGGAAAAGAGCAAAGAATTGTATAGGATCATTGAATTGCTGTGGGATTCAAGGGGTGGTACTTTCTGATAGTTGTCGCTGCCCTTGTAATAAATGAAGGGCACCTATGTGGGCAGGTGATCTGTTAGTGACTGATCTGGCACTTATTCTCACCTGGGAATGCCAACTTGGCGTGGCTGATGCAGTTGTCCATATAATGCCAGAATACCTTTGTCTCAAAAGCATAACCGGGTCCATTTAACACCGTTGCTCTATAATGCCTTTATTTTTAAGGTCAATACAGCAGTCCAGTTAATTTTGGTGGCAGCTTCTCTGGCAGCTCCAGTTTTCAATTATGCTGACAGCATTTATCTTCAGATACTATGGTAAGTTAAATTTAGAGTTACTCTGAGAATATTAGGACAGTGGCTTATTGTGATGTCTAGAATGACTTTGCTCTTGAAGTGTATAATGAACATGAGGTAGACAAGCTGTGGGCACCTTCTTTTCCTCTCTTCCTGTTCTCTCCTCCACTCCTTTTCCTGACTTTGTACACTGGAGCATGGGTAGCTTCAGGAGTCATAGCCCTAAAGCAAGTTTTCTCTCCCCCAGCAGCCATCAGCTGCTAACAGTTCCTCCGAAGGGAGTTGACCTTTATGAGTCCCTGCAGTATCCGGACAGAGGTTTTAGCTGGTCTGTGCATGCATACAGTCAGCTACTGTATAATTCCATGTGTACAGTCTTTGTCATGTCCAATAAATACTGTTTGTGGCAAATGCCCACTGCCTCTAACTCTCAGCATTTTCCTCTGCTTCTTGCATGTTAATCCCTGAGCCTTGCAAGAATGAAGTGTGATATGTGTGCATTCCATAGTGTCTCGTAAGCAACAGTTATCACCCAGCTGTAAACCCTGAGCTAGAATAGCAAGTGGAAGATGTACCCATGTTTGCAGTAGTGGCATAAATGTTATGGGGATAACCAACCACTTTCTGATTGCATTTAGAACCTATCCACAAAACGGACCTAAAACCAGGTTCCATTAACAGGACCCCCAAACCGTTGGCCCTAGGAGAGAACCTAACCTTCTGCTAAGTGGACGTAGTTCCTGTCTGTATACCCATACGTCAGTGCAGCTCCCAACACCCCTCAGAGCAGCTTCTTTTTACAGTAGATGGTGACCAACACAACTAACCAGTGTGCACTGTCAGCCTTAGTCTTACTGTAAGGCATGGGGCACAGAAGTTAGCAGTCACGACTTAGAGGGATGAGAAGGATTGCTAATGTGTGAGAGTTTTGGAGGAAGAGAAAGAAGAGGGGTAACTGTGGGAAGGAAGTTTCATCTGAGCCATAATGATAGGTGACCTGGATGCCCAGCAGACCCAGCCTAGTAGAGGGGTGCAGTAGGAAAGGACACCCAGTGCAAGCACTTTGAATTTTGTTTTAGTGTGCTAATTCCTCAGTGTAAATATCTTGAAATGTGTCAGACTCAAACTTTCAAGTGTTCTAAATAGGCTGCCATGTTGACATTTATTACATTTAATTATAATTAAAACTTGCTTTAGAGCTCTAAACAAAGTTGATTGGTTAATCAAAGTGAATTATACTAAACACTTTTTTAAATGACAGCCTAAACTTTATTTTCTTACATAAAATAAAGGGTGTCCCCCCCCCTTTTATATTTTGGGTTATCAATGGAGGATCTTTTTCTCGAAAACAAACTGCATCCAGATATAGCCTGATCTCCTGTTTTTACTTCAGGGTACTGAATGACTTTAGGTAGGCACCAAGCAGTCTAAAGTAGGAGCTGTCTAGTTTGAGCCATATCTCTCCAGTCTTTTACAGTTGTCTCCATTCATGTCTGTCTGAGTATGTTTTTGTGGGAGAAAAGTGAGGACATCAACACCTAGGGTTGTATGTAGGAAAGGACAGTTGCTGTACTACTAGTCTTCAGGCCTCAGTAATTAGATGGCTTTTATTTGGCATTGCCAGTTTAAATGCAGTCTCGAAGGAAGCCGTGACTTTAGATTTTGTAGTTAAATTTCATCACAGAGTCCTATTTTCTTAGCTCACTTTTACTTGTGTACTTCATGGTTCCTGCTGGTGGTGTTTTGGGATTGGAAGGCTGAAGCAGTGCGTTTCTCTCCTTTGAAGGTGTTGTACAGCATTCACTACAGCTGCGTCCGCATACAGTTATTATCACTATGGTCGGAAAACTGTTCAGGTGATAAAGGGCAAATGACAGGCACCCAGATCCAGCAGCAAGGAGCGACTCGCGTCATCGGCAGCAGCGCCAGCGAAAGCTACAGGACTTTCCCGATCTTGGTGTTCAGCTTGCGAAAGGTCTTGTCAGACAAACCATGTCTTCAAAACCGAAGAAATGTACGTCCAAAATAAGCTCGATCATGGGCCTATACAGAATTTCCAGTGTATTTTTAAATACAAATAAAAATATAATGTAGAATTTTTAATCTTAGGTTTTTGATTAATTGGCGAGATTATTCTAGTTTTTTTTTTTTTTTTAATGTTTTTAAAAAAACAGTTGGTAACATAGAAACAAAGGAAAGCAGGAGGGAATCCCCGAGATTAAATGCATACCACACACGGCATGGCTATATATTGTTATGCTTAAATTTTAAATCTATAAACACATAGCAGTTCATGTGACTAATGCTTGGTCATTTGAGAAGTGAGAGTAGACCTAGCTGTGGGAAGTGTAAAGGCATACAGAGCATTCAAATGCAGTAAGTTTTGAAAATAAAAAAGAGCAAACAAAATAGAAGGCATTGAAGTTTACCAGTAGTTCCAGCCTCTCAGTTACCAAACAGTTTCTGTATCAGGATAGCAGACAACACAGGAGTCAGAAGGGAGACCACGAGTATTAGGCATCGCATCTAAAAGGCAGAGAATTACATCATGCCTTCTCACTGTTTCTCATGGAACGTTTGTATGATACTGGAACCTGTACTCATATGTCATGTAAATAGTATGAAACTTTCTATTTTTCAAAGTTTTTTTTTTTTTAACTTTGGGGAATCTTCTATTGTTAACATGAAAAGAAAATAAAAGAGCTGGAAAAATCTGCGTCTTCCCGTCGGTGGTTGTGGTGTGTGTTTATGTGGCTGCATACGTTTCCTCATCTATGAAGTGCACTTAGATGCAGCACTTCCCCCTACATTGTAAAACTTACTGGTTCCAGACATGTGACCTTAAAGACCTGCTCTACCCTTGTGTTTAGAGTAGTGGGGTACAGGTAGGGTCAGGAGCCAGGGGGCTCCTCCACATACTAGAAACCCTTGGTTTCCCTTTCTCCTTCGCTTGACCTAAGTATAATGTGGATGTAAAAGTTCAGGGCTTTTCTGGGCCTGCCCTTGCTTTGACCTTTCTTTTTTTTTTTTTTTTTTTTGGTTCTTTTTTTCGGAGCTGGGGACCGAACCCAGGGCCTTGCGCTTCCTAGGCAAGCGCTCTACCACTGAGCTAAATTCCCAGCCCCGCCCTTGCTTTGAAATGATGACAAGGAGACCTGGTATATTTATTGATAAGCTTCTTGCACTACAGCTAGGTAGGATTCTGATTTATTCTAGCCCTGCTGTGCTGCCTAGTACCCAGCCATGCGCCCCATTACCTGCCTTCCTAGTCTCTCCCTGGTTGTTCCTACCCATCTGTGTCCTCATGGCCACTCAACACTCTCCACCCAGGACCCCTCACTGGGATTAGAAGTCTAGCCTTAACTGTCCTCCCCGATATAGGCTGGTCAGCTCTAACCAATCAGACATAGAGGAGAACAACGTCTTACAAAATACTGAGTCAGAAAATGCTTTGTAATGATGGCCAGGGTCTGGACTGCACCCAGATGGTCTCCAGGTACAGAAATCAGCATTCCAATACACTGCGTAAAAACATTCCCCAACATGTGGAACTATGCAGGAAGGCCTTAGCCATTTGTTGAACTGTTGAAAGAGAAGTTAGAGACAGAAACATAGGCTTTATTGCATTGTGCAACTGTTGCTGGTCCTGTCTTTGCATCCCAGAACATCAGCTTAGCCACGGTGGTGGTTTGGATGAGAATGTCCCCAGTCTCAGGTGTTTTGAATTTTTGGTTTAGGAAAAAAGTGCGTCACTGGGGACAGGCTCTGAGCTTTCAAGGTCACATGCCATTCCCAGTTTGCCAAAAGCTTTTGCTTGTGATTCAAGATTTGAACTGTCAACTTTTAGCCCCAACTGCTGTTCCTACCTGCTGCCAGCTTCTTACCCTCTGGAACCACAAGTAAATAGCCCTTAAGTTGCTTTGGTCACGGTGTTTTGTCAGTAGAAAAGTAATGTAGCCACCCTGGCCTTGGAATGGGCAGGGTAGAAGTGGGGCCAGCAGCAGTGTGATCTCGGAGGCGGGAGCTAAGTCGGAGCACCTGGCAAGAAGACTAGGCAAGGAGCAAGCATGGCCTCTTAAAACTACATGCAACGGTGACACTCGTTCCTTCAAGAGGAGGAAGCAGTGTAGTTCCGTGTGGGCTTGAGATGTGGTGGCTTCAGAGAATGTGGAACTCATGTTATCCTTAGGCAACATAACATTCCTGCAAGCAGATGTGCTTTGAGAGACGCTGGGATAATTTAAGTTCTGGAGCCTCCACAGGTGGTCAAAGGCTGATGGTTTGTTTACTCTGATTGCTGGAAATAAACGCAAGGCCTCCAACGAATGCTGGAGATAAACCCAAGCCTTGTACAGGCCAGGAAGTCACTACCACTGAGTTACTTCTTCAGACCTGGCTGGGTTCTTGAAGGCCACCAGGTGTGTGTCATGGAACTGCCTGTGTGGCTTCCACCGCTGCCTCCAGAGACACACAGACAGCACCAGGGTGCTAACCAGTAACAGACCACTGGCAGTACACAGTCCCCAGAAGATGACCACGGAGCTGGGCTTGGTTGTGAAGGTGGCACATGACCTACCCCAGCCCGAGGTCTGTGGCTGGCTCAGGCCGGCCCTGTTGGCTGCCAGTACACACACATGGTAGGTGGTGCCTGGTGACAGCTTGTACAGGGGGTGCTGTCGGGCAGTAGCATAGATGTCCGTTACTGATCGGTTCCCAGACCCTCCTTCTGCCAAGTAATGGATCTGATACCAGAGCACCACTGAGTTGGGGGCACACCAATGGATGAGCACTGACGTGTCAGTCATCTCCGACACCCCCTGCAGCTTGGGAGGGTCTGGAATGGTATCCTGTCCACTGAGACCAGGGCAGCGGCATCTGAGGCGCTTCTGCAGCTCTGCACATGGGGTCTGCAGATGCCTGCAGGGGTGGTAATCACAAGAGACGTCCTGACGAGGTGCTGCCACCTGGTCCTGAGTCGTCTCCTCCTCGCTGTCATCATCTAACAGCAAAACTGGAATCTCATCCTGTGGAGGATCTGTGTGGAAAGCCTTGGGGTTAGCTTGGGTCCTCTGGTTGATCTGAGATATGCTTCTGGGGTTCGGTGAAGTAGGCGAGGGTTCAAGGTATTTGCTGACCAATGGGGTAGAGGCAGATGAGATACTGGGCTCAAGGATATATGTGTCAGTCTGCTCTGCCCCTGAACTGGCAGTGCCAGGCAGAGCCCTGGAAGGACTGTAAACTATCTCAGAGTTAGTGGTAGACTGGGCGGTTTCCTCTGAAGTATCTCTGTAGGTCCGTGATCCTTGTGTGGGTGGAGCCATGGTGAGGGAGGGGACTTTGGTGATATTTTGTTGGCTTCCTTCAGGCTGAGCAGACAGGGCCCTGCTCTGTCCAATGGAAGGCTCCTGTGTCCATGGTGCAGAAACTGAGTGATGGTCGTGGGGTGGGTTTGAAGCCAGGAGGGTGGTGCTTTGGTCTGACCTGCACACATTAGACAGGTGGGAAAGGGGGAGAGGTCCTGAGAAGGGGCCCTTGGATCCTAAAGCAGGCTCACATGTGGTATCTGCTGCCCTGTAAGGGAAACCAATCATTAGGAGATACTTGGATTTCAAGGTTTTTTAATCCTCAATGTGGGGTGTCTCCTCTGCCAACATATCTCTATCAGACATCATCTAGTAACACCATTTTATTGGCTCAGGAAACTTTCGAAGGAAGTCCTGTCATCCCTTCTGGGCAGAGAAGGAAATAGGAGGTGCTAACTGCCCAAGATGCTATAGCAAGCAAATGGCAGAGCACAGATGTGTATCTACAGCGGGAAGTAGAATGACCCCAGACTTTCTGACTGTAGCCTGTACTCTCAACATCGTTTTTAACATCATGGTGTGCCCGACTGTTAAGGGATTTGGTGATAGCCACTGGAATCAAAGTAGGGAATGGAAGTGAGGAGCCGCACGCCACAGCTGGGCTTTTGAGGATCGTTGATTCCAAAATGGAGCAATTAGCTGGTGGGGTGGTCTAGGAGTGCTCACGATTGGGGACATCCCTAGATCCTTAGCACCCGTCTCCCTCGCCTGCTTGGGTATGGTTCCCCTGGTATGTCTTAGAGAAAAGCTCTTCTGAGCCAAGGGATACCATTAGAATTTGTACAGAGCCAGAAGAAAGCTCTGTAAGTATACTGGCCTTAGGCTGAATGGCCAAGAGAGCTAGGCCCTCTCTTGGGTGGCCAAAGGGCCTAGTGGTTAAGAGCACAGATGTAGACGAAGATGACTACTTCCTCCCACATCCAACAGCTCCATGAGCTGATATATCAAGTCCTTCACTTGTTTTGGTTCCATTCCCTTCTCTGTAAAATGGAAAACTGTACAACTGTTCTTGCTTTGACCACAGGGCTTGTAGACTACATTTCCCAGCCTCCTTTGCAGTTAGTTTAATTAGTAAACTGTTGGCCAATGAATGGTGAGCACCCTCTGGCAGCTCGTTCCTTTTACAAACTTCTAAGTCCATTTTCCCGTGTTCTTTGCCCTTTCTGGCTAGCTGCAATAGAAGCAGAGTCTCCATCTCCCCAGCGTGAGTGCTCGCACGGTCAGATGGATGAGACAGAAGCTGGGGCAGCCCCAGCCCTGGAAGGTTGATTCTCACCTCACAGCCATCTACTTGGTAAAGGTGTTACCTGTGTAAGACAGTTTTGCTTGCATCCAAGAGAAGCCAAGCCAGCTCACAGCTGCAAATGAGAGGGTTGCCAAAGAGGCTGACCAACAAGACCTGGGAGGAATTCACAGTCCAAGGTCCAAAGGAGCTCAAGTTGCAACTGAAATGACACAAACAGATACACAGGTCAGTTAGGCCATGCTTTTAAGGTTCAATTTGAACAATTAGGTCCGCAACATTCCCATGAGAGCTGAAGAGGTGGCCCCGTGGTTGAGAGCACTGGCTGCTTTTTTAGAGGACCTGGGCTCAGTTCTCAGCATCTACATGGTGTCTAACAACCATCTGTAACTCCAGTTCCAGAGGATCTCACATCTTCTGGATTCTGTGGTGCACAGACATAAAAACAAAGAAATCTTTAAAGAATATATATTTACATATTTAATATATGTGAGTGCTATATTTGCACGCATGCCTGCATGAGAGAAGAGGACATTAGATCCCATTACAGATGGTTGTGAGCCACCATGTGGCTGCTGGGAATTGAACTTAGGACCTCTGAAGGGCAGTCAATGCTCTTAACCACTGAACCATCTCTCTAGCTCCCAAATAATTAAATCTTAAGAAAAAAATGTTTCTAAGAGGCATTATGTATGTATTATGGAAGAAACAATTGTTAGTGATAGAACTTTGAACAGAACCCAAAATGACCTTAGGCCTCCTATATTGCCAACCAAACTTTGTCATCATTATTTCATATGGTATAAAGAAAATACCCCCATGCCAAGTGCTTTCTATCAAGGGTCTGTGATGATGAATGTGTGAGTAAGTAGAAATATCTACACAAAAAGCAGATAGTAGATACTATTGTTATAGACCAGTGCTGGAGAGTGAACCCGGAGCCCCACACATACTAGGGAAACATTACCACTGAGCTATGTACACCCTCAATCCAAAACTCTTAGTGAAAACACCACTGGATAAGCCATGAGAGCCAGAGAGGAGAGATAGAGTCGAGGACAAAGATTCCATTGGACTCCATGGAAGAAAGAGGAGAGCGCCTGAAGTGGGTCTGCCGTCGCTGGGTATGGTGGGCTGTTTGTAAAAATGGCCCTGGGTCCTCTTTCCTCTGTAAGCACACACCACTGCAGTGTGATGGCATCTCTCCACATCAAAAGCTAGCATGGATTTATAGACCCCTGGAAACGTGGTGACATACTCAGGCCAGTGGGGTACTGGCAAATGTGATGTAGACAGAAATGATAAGCAGTGGAGTTGGGCCGTAGTTGATGTCCCGGTGCCAGCACTTTTACAACGCCTTGATTAGTGTACGGCTACCTCCTGCTCCCTTATCTTCCCTGCCTTAGGCACGGGCGTCTGCTGCACCACACCAGTCCAGGCTTTCCCATGCACTGTAGGGAGACACAGCTGATGGATGTCAGCTCACTCACAGGAAACTGAGAAAGCTGAGAGCCAACAGGAAGCCACTCTGCCCACTGGCTATACAGCGAAGTGCCCTGCAGCCCTGTCGGCGTCAGGGGCCCAGCCTCTTTACTGTTAGCCCTCACAGACGGCACTGACACAATGTGAAGAGCAAAGAAGGACATCACAGATGGCAGCAGCATTCTTGAGTGTATCAAGAACAACTGAAACCATGGCCATCTCCACTGACTGATATGAGCTGCCATTCGGAACTCTAAAATACACAGCTCAATATCTGTCTGTCTGTCTGTCTGTCTATCTATCTATCTATCTATCTATCTATCTATCTATCTATCTATTATCTATTTTGAGACAGGGTATTACTGTTGTAGCCCAGGCTGGCCTGAAGTTGCTATGTAATAGACCAGGCTGACCTTGAACTCACAAAGATATATCTGCCTCTGCTGGGATTAAAGGCATATTCCACTGTACCTGGCTTTAAATGTATTTTAAAAGGAACAAGTAAAGAATTGACAGGTAAGAGTCATCTGCAAAAGGCTCATCCAGGAAATCGTTTCTAAGTTGCAGTTAGCCCTTGTTAAGTAGAGGATGTCACCTAAATTTGGAAGCTTACACAATGCCCTTTTTTCATTCACATGATTCTTGGGGTGGCTTGGTAGTTCCTGTGGTCTGGGCAGCCTCATAGGAGGTGGATGATGTAGGGCTATAAGACTGTATTGGTTGGTTTTTTGTGTCAATTTGACACAAGCTAGAGAGTTATGAGAGAAGGAGTCTCAGTTGAAGAAATGCCTCCACGAGATCAGCTGTAAAGCATTTTCTCACTGATCAATGGGGGAGGGACCAACCCATGGAGGGTGGTGTCATCCCTGGTCACTTGGGATCTGGGTCGGATCTTCCATGCACCTCTTACCACCTGGGAGATCAGCCTAGACTATCACATGCTGGTCTGTGTACTGAACACTCTCTGTGGAGGTTTGCGGGGCTCTGGCCTGGGTGGAGTGACCAAGTAGTTGACCTTCTGAAGGGGAGAGGGGAATTGGATTAAGGCAGCCACTGTGGCTGTAGAGCAGTGAGGTGCTACATGGTGGATAGGGTGAGCAAGGAGGTGGGGGTCAGAGGTTGGATTGGGGTGAGCTGCCAGGTCTCTTCTGTGGCCACCATTGCTCTGGCATGGCGGGGCATTACATGGAGCTGGCTAGGAGCTGAGTTCAGGAAGTGAAATTCTAGCAGCTCCCAGCAGTGAAAGCTTCAGGAGAAAACTCTCTTCCCAAGAGTGTTACAGCTCTTATATGACAGATGCTCCCAGCCAATCCTTGGTGAAACAACTCTCAAGCCTTTATTCCTTGTTGACAGGGTCTTATGCATGTTTTGGGATGGGTTGGGATCTAAAACCAGATGCTTTCTATTGGCTTTGTCTGAGATGTTAGGGATGCCTCATCTGCATGTGGAGGGGTTTCAGGGTGCTGGCCTTACATGACTGATTGTCAAAGTCCTCTCCATGGGATGCCATGGTCATGTGACAGAAACCTGGTCAAGTCTGAGGGCCAGGGTTTCTGAACCCACGTAACCTTACCAAGTTTCCTGTCACAGTCTACTGCCCCGCAATCGCACGGCACTTGGGGTCCAGGATTAGGAGCAACAAACCCCTACTTTCTGTCTCAATCACAAGGAGGTGGCCAAGCCTACAGAAATCTGGGCATATTTACAGTTTCTCACGCCTAGCAATGCCAGATCCACTCCAGGCTTTCTTCTGTTCCTTCCCAGGAGTCTAACAGAAGTTGTGACCTGGGCTCCTCATACCCCCTGAGCTCCTTGACTCTCTTAGATTTTAATTCCCCGCCCTTCACATCCAGTTATAACTCATCATGGTCAACATGGACTGCAGAGAGCTATGGCTCTCACACATCTTTCTTACTCAGTCTGATGTTCCATTACCACCACCTGCTTTAAAATGTAGCACAGGTGTGGACCTCTCCTGGGGTTCTGATGGCTTGTGCTAGTTGGCAGACATCTGCTTTTTATACTAAACTGTGGTCTTCTTGGGAGTCAGAACCATATTATCATTTCTGTCATGGCCACCACTTTCACCACGACCACCACCACCGTTATCACCTCCACCAGTTAGTATTATCATTAGTGTGTATGTGGCAGGGGTCGGGGGTGGGGAGGGAGATAGGCATGCCAATGTATATGTGGGAATATGTATCCATGCATGTGCCTGTGGAGGTCAGAGGTTGACATCAGGATGTTCTCCTCTTCATCACCTTCCACTTATTTTTTGAAGCAGGGACTCTGCACTGCACTGGAAGCTCGGCATTTAGCCGAGGCTGGCTGGTCAGCAAATTCCAGGAATCTACCTGTCTCGGCATCCATCTGAGGGTGTTGTAGATGTGCACCACCATGCTTGCAGTGCCCAGAGACTGGAACTCAGGTCCTCATGCTTGCCCCTTTTTAAGCCTCTGCTCTAGTCCCACTTTTACCAATTCTATAGACACCCACTAACTTCAGAAACCGACTCAAGGATTCCCATTTGCTTTTCCCATGTGAAAAGCTCCAGAGAGAACACCACTGTTACATTTCTGTTTCGCTCTGTATCATTTTCCAATGTTTAATTCCTTTTCTTTTGAATCTTTGTATTTTTGTCAGGCTCAAAGGAGTCAGAGCCACAAAGTATTTTTCCTCCTACCATGTGTGCTCAGTAGATGGTTACTGGATGAGGGGTAACTGGTTACTGTTTAGGAAACAGAGTTCCATCTTTGGCACACGCATTGGGCAAAAGAGAGCTAAGAAGACCCACTCCTAGGCTTCTCTGGGATTTTTAGCCATGACACTACCCTTAGCCACAATATGGTAAGCCCTTTAGTGCCTCTGAGAGACCGTCTCACAGGACTCTGGGAGTCAGGCCTTCCACCCCTGAAAAGTACTAGGCCCAAGTGGGTCAGGGGACATAACACCTCACAGCAGAGGTAAGGTTCAGTGCCCCTGCTTTCAATCTTTACAAATGGTCAGTGACCCAGAGCAGATTGTTAAATAACTGGATAGTTCAAACAGCTGTTCTAGGCTTAAATTCAACAGAAACCATAAGGGCTGAGAGCATTGAGTAAACGGGCTGGCTGAGGTACTCAGATCCCAAAGAGAATTTCTCCACACACTGTTCAAGACAAGGGAAGACTGAGAGATGGGGTTTATTGACCAGTTACCCATCTATAAACTCAAAGTGGGGAGACAAGACTGGACAGTGGCTTGGAAGCTCCTCTAATTCCCATCCATACCAAAACACAAGGGAGAAAAGAGGATGCTTCTATGTCTAATGACAAGTCCCAGATGTAGGCCCCACTGACAGGAGGTAGCCTGGGGTCATCCTTAGTATCCTACCACTCTGAGAAGTCAGGCCAGAGGCTGCTACTAGAATAAAAGGGCCAACTCCAGATCCTACCGCATGGTAAAACTTCCTACCCCCTCTCCTTCCCTCCTAACCTTACTCTTACCCTGGGATGGACTGAAGAGGCATCATCTGGGGAAAGGAGGGGGGTCCAGTGGAGAGAAGGCCTGCCATCCTTGGCTCCTCATTGCTAGTTATTAGGCTGTGGAGACGGTCTGGGACCTTCGTAAGTCACCATGAGGAAGACGAGGGAGAACACAAACCCAAGAGGATTTGGAAGAGCAGTGGCAGAAAGAGTAAGGTCTAGTGTGTCATATAAAATTCAATATATAGTTTAATGGGCTCAAAATCACTTACTTCTGGAGCTGAAGGACCTGCAGGTTGGGTGTGTCTTGAAAGATCTCCGTGTGGACAGAAGTAAGCGCTGGGGATTCTTGACAATCCAGCAGCCGCAGGTTGGGAGTCATCTTGAAAATGTCTCCCTCCAGTGTCTTCAGCCTGGGCATCTTTCTCAGGTAGAGGGATTTGAGCTTTGGCAGGTTTCTGATCCACTCAGACTCAACTGAAGTCAAAGGGAATTATCCATTACAGCAAGGAACAAAACCCCAGGGGACCAGAACCAGCAATAAAGAAAGGAGTGACCCAGGGGACCAGAACCAGCAATAAAGAAAGGAGTGACCCAGGGAACCAGAACTAGCAATAAAGAAACAAGTGGCTGTGCGAGGTCACTGGTACAGCATCAGGAAAGACTCGTTCTCAGCTATACCTAATCCTCTCTACAGACCAAGCTGGTTAGGACCACAGAGTAGCAATGTACACCCCGCGGCCAAACAGGTGTGAGTATGTACCTATGATATTGTCTCCAAGCCTGCTGCTGTCCCAGCCTCTGGTTAAACTCCACATACAAAATACCCAGACTTAGCCCCGTTGCCTCCCAAGAGTGGAGAGCGTTCGAGGAATGTAAGAAAGGCCAAGAGGGCACACGGTTGGAAGAGGCTCCAGGAACTCAATTTTGCAATCTCCTAATTATGGAGAATATTCCCCTTTCCGATTTCCTTGTTCTCTCTAGCCTCCTGCTACCTTTCCTCACACGGCTGTGGGTGTGGTGAACAGTAGTTATAGAAACATGAAGTACCTTTGAAGAACAATACAATCATGCTCTAGACTCAAAGGCACCGCCCTCCTACATTCTGTTGAAAGGACCCAGCAGCCATAGAAACAATGGGGGAGGGGGCTATCAATGAATTTCCCATCAGCATGCTTGAGGCTAAGTTTATCTGTCATCGGCCTCAAACGATAACTTCACCCGGCCATTCCATAGCGTTCATCTAGCCAGAACGCAGTGGCTGCCTATGAAATGCTTCAGCTTGGATCTGGGGACTTTGGTAAAAGTCACACCACCATTCTGTGCCTTAGTTTCCTCATATGTAATCCGGAGACTGTCAGCAATTCTGTGATCATGGGGCAGTTTGGGCACACGAGGCTGATTTCTGGGACCACCTCTGGAAGAACGCAACCCTAACCTTCAACCTCCCCACAGATACATGTGTAGCCCTTACACCACATTCACCTCTTTCCAGGTTCGTGCCACTCAGGTCCAAGAGCTCTAGCGCCTCCAGGGGCCCACCATCCACCCCCGCGAACGCCTCCTGGGCGATGTGGCCCAGCTTGCTGCAGGAGAGGTTGAGAAACTGAAGCTCTGGGAAGCATGCGAAGGTCCGTGGCTGCAGCGCCTGCAGTGGGTTCCCGGCCAGCGACAGCAAGCTCAGGCTGCTCCTCGAAAGCCCGGAGCAGGGCGGCAGCTCGGCCAGCAGGTTGTGGCTGAGGTCGAGCTCATGCAGCCCGGTCGGTGTGCTGCCGTCCCAGTGCAGAACGGAGATGCGGTTGTGGTGCAGCGTGAGCACGCTCAGCTCGGGTAGGCGGCGGAGCACAGGTTCGCTAAGAGCGTGCAGCAGGTTGTGGCTACCGTCGAGGATGCGCAGCGTGCGCGGCAGGCAGCTAGGCAGGCGCTCCAGGCTGCGGTTCGCTAGGTTCAGGGTGGTGGCTCCCGCGGCCGGGAGCCCCTCGCAGGAAGAGTCGTTGGGGCGGCGGTCGTGGCTGTCCCAGACTCCCAGCTGAGTGAGTCGGAAGAGAGGGATCTGGTGCTGGGAAAGTCCCTCCAGGCTGTGACTCTGCACCATTTGCAGTTGAAGCAGGAGCTGCAGCAGTTGCAGCATCAGCGTCCACCACATCTTAAATCTCTAGGGAAAGACTACCGAGGGTCCACGATTTCAGAGAAAGCCCGGAACAAAAGGCAGGGGAACACAAAGTTCCTGCTGTGTGTGTGTGGGGGGGGGTGTAGCACCCCCACCCTCACCCTCATCCCCACAAAGTTCCTGCTGTGTGTGTGTGTGTGTGTGTGTGTGTGTGTGTGTGTGTGTGTGTGGTGTGTAGCACCCCCACCCTCACCCTCATCCCCACCTCGTGCCTGTGAGCGAGCAGGTGGAGACTAGCTTTTTCCTCATCTCTGGTGCAGGATCCACCACACCTGCTTTTCTTTGCTTTTCTAGCAGGACCCTTCCCTCTCTTTTCCATGCCTGATCTGACTCTTCCAGGACCCCCGCCCTCATGCTCCCGGGTCCCCCTTTTATGAGTTTTTGAGAGAAGGTTGTTTGTTTTCTGTTCCTCTGTAAACACCCCCCCCCCCCCCCCCCGCTTCCCCAACCCCGGGTTAAGCAACTTAGTGAACACCTCCAGATTAAAAGCCCTAGAAGCACTCGCCTGGCTAACTTTTTCATAAGACAAGGGCCCTGCCACTTCCTAGTTTGCATAAAATAAGTTCTGGGGTCCCTTTCTTAAGAGGACGCTTAGGTTGCCTTAGCCCTAGACACTCACAAGACTTGGGATCCTCAAATCAAGCATTTCCTGGTCCCCTATAGGTTCTAACAGAAGCCAGCCTGGGTGCCAGTCCTCTGTAGGAGGGATTGGCCAGCCCTGTTAGCAGTGCTTCTGCAACAGTGAGGAGAGTAGCTCTCTCTGCTGGCTATGGACTGACTTGGGAATAGCAAAGTGGCTTCTAAGCAGGGCATGAAGAGCCCATGTTACTTTAGATTCTCGCCCTGCTCCTTGCTGAACACCAATCTCTGAGCCACCATTAAGGCTCCTAGGGGAAGACTCCCCCTCCGGAGGGAGTTAAAGTGGTGAGAAAGTTGCTGGGAATTGGAGCCAGGCGCTAAGGTATCCTGTATGCCTTACTTACCTGGAAACTGTCCCACTGGGATGTAGCACCCCCTTAGGTCCTCAATCTTTTGCAGGAACCAGTGACTTCCCAGGTCAGCTCTGAAGGTCAGAGGGAAGAAGCCTGGGTCCCGGCTGCCCCTCCTCCAGCTCCCTCCAGGAGGAGCTTGAGACACTTCAGCCCTGAAGCCCCTCCTTCTCCACCAAGACTTTTGTGGTTTTTCATCCCTCTCCTTCCCTCCCGCCTCAGGCCTTTCTTTCCTTAGACCTGGCATTCCCGGCCCTCGCCCCACCCCCACTCCTCGCCATACTCTTCTTTCCTTACTAAACTTTTCCCAAGCTGGAGAAAAGAAGCCAGCTGCGGGGGCTGGTGCCCAGTAAGGCAGCACGGTCACCTCACGGGAATCTTATTCTCTCTTCTAGGTGATTCCAATCATCCTGGGATGGGCGGAGGTGATGAACTGGGAGAGAAAGAGCCTGCCTTTCCTGAGGGAGGGGTGGTTTCCCGGAGAGGCTTGCAGTGCTTGTGACCACACACCTACAGGGGAGTCTTCCAGCTGGGTCTAGCTCAAAACCCATGCAAGAGTCCCCAAGAAGAGTGATTGCTCTGAGACCCAGTTCAGTGACGACTCGGTGTTTGCTTCTGAAATGTGGTGAGAATAAAGAGACCAGGAATGCAGAAAGGACATTTCTGTCCGGAGGCTGAGAGGATGGGTCCCAATTATCAAAACCTGCAGGTCCCCTTGAGGACATGGCGACACAGCTTTGTCTGCAGCTTCTGTTTGGAGCAGACAATGCTTTTCTCCCTCAGAGCTCCTGGGCCCTATCCTGCTTCTTCTTCCAGGCCCACTGGGAAGACTGAGAGCAGGCTGGGCTATTAGCCCCAGGTCTTTGTTTATAGCCGGTGGGACCAGAGCCTCCTGTTTTCCCTCCTGTCAGCACTTATCTGGACATCTCTGAGAAGTCCCAGGACCTTGCACACTGGTCTGAGGAGATTACTAGTCCCTGGCGGCTTACTTTGAAGTCATCTTCATGCAATGTCTCAAAGATAAGTGTTTCAGTCTGGGCCTGCTGAGGCCTTGTTCAGAAGCATTCCGCCTTTGCTTGAGCTAGGTTAAGAGAAGTCTGCTCAGTGCTCAGGGTTTTCTTAGTCTGAGTCCTAGCCCTGGTGGTAGAAACACTACACCACTGGTTGATGGGGAGGGAGGGATGAGTGGACGGGAGTTGTAGAAGTCCAGGGAAAGAGGGGACAGGGAAGGGAACAGAGGTTGGCTCCTGTTGCCCAGCCATGAAATCCTTAATGCCTTGGACAAAGTTGCATACCCAAGAATTGAAGGCTCAGACTTCTCTCAATATCAAAGCCCCTCTCTCCACCCTGGTCAAGCCATTACCTCCTCTGAAGCCAGCAGGATTGTGCTGAGTTCAGTTGGAGACAACAGGAAAGAAGGACCAGAACCCATTGAAATATAAATACCCAGTTCATATAGATACAAGGAGGAAAGACCTTCATAGATCTGGAAGATCTATAAAATAGGACCTTGAGGGGGGCTGGAGAGATGACTCAGTGGTTAAGAGCACTGACTGTTCTTCCAGAGGTCCTGAGTTCAATTCCCAGCAACAACATGGTGACTCACAACCATCTGTAGTGAGATCTGATGCCCTCTTCTGGTGTGTCTGAGATAGCTACAGTGTACTCATATACATTAAATAAATAAATCTTTTTTTTTTTTTTTTTGGTTCTTTTTTTTCGGAGCTGGGGACCGAACCCAGGGCCTTGCGCTTCCTAGGTAAGCGCTCTACCACTGAGCTAAATCCCCAGCCCCAATAAATCTTTAAAAAAAAAATAGGACCTTAAGAAACCATGTTGGGGAAACTCCTCTGTGTACTAGCAGGGAGTGGGTAGGGAGAGCCCCTGGCCCTGAGAGCATCACCTTGTACTCACCTGGAACTCAGACGCTATTAATCAGCTTCCTGTTGTGTTGCTTGCTGCCTGCTGTGTGGGTGCTAGCGAGAGCTGGCCCATCTATTCTATATGCTGTCTAAGCAGGGTCCTCTGGGTTGCTGTGCTGCTTCAACAGATAGATTCCTGGTGCGATCCAATTGGGCCCCTATGCTGGGGAAACGGATGTCAGTCCCTGTGTGGGTTCATTTAGGATTCATTTTTTAAGCTTTGGGTTAGCCTTGCATTTGTATAGTATTTTCTGCTGTCCATCACCTCCTCCCACTTTACAATTAAAGTACTTGCTGCTGCTAGATCCCAGGTTCGTGTGCGTTCTCTCACTGAGTCTTCTCAAGGTACTGCCTACTCTCCTGCAATAAGGAAACTCAAGTCCCCAAGGTTGACTGGGCTCTGGAGCAGATGATAGGTGAGCCATCTGGGTATTCTGAAAAATGTGTTCTGCCACCACCCTCTCCATTTTGGAGACAGAAAACTGAGTTCCAGAGAGGATCACGGTTTACCTGAAGTCACATAGTTGTGAGTTTCTAGCTAGTGAGGAAAAGGCTGACCTCACTCTCATAAATCTCCTTCCAGGTCATTTCTTTATAGCCCAGGTCTCTCCTGCCCTGGTGGAGGAGTGGGAGCCTGACCTACATGAATTGTTAAGTCACTCACTTCCTGAATGCTAAACATTGGTAAGAATTCTAGGACTTTTGACCTGTGCTATTCTGCCCTGCTCCGAGGACTGTCAGAACATTTATCCCAGATATTGGTTGCCCCAGAGATCTTCCAAGGGGGTCTTGTCTGGCTGTGTTTTCATAGCTGGCAGCCTGCAGTAGGGTGACAGGGGCTGGCCAGGTGACTGCCCAGCCAAGGTGTCATCAGCCTGGCCTTTCAGATGCCAGCTGCTTCTGGGAAAGGCTCCCCTCCAGTTACTGGAGTTGGAATGTGATGAGTAAAGCTTCATTCTTCTCTGACACTTGAGATAAGCTGGTGAAATGGGAGGGCGGTTGTGGGAGGATGTGGTGCCAGGCTGTAAAGTCTCCAAAAAGAACCTGCTCTCTGGACTGGTACGCGGCACAAAGGCTTCAAGAGCTCACTAACAGCCTGCCAGTGAGGAAGGGGTCTTAAGGAGTAAGATGGTGACAGCTGAGACCCAGGCTGTACCTCTCGGCGTCAGTAAGACTTCCACATAGGTATCTGTGGAATGTGTAACATAGGGACTTGTGGGGTGTTTAGAATGTAAGAGTGCACCATGTTAAAAAAAAAAACCAAATCCATCATTGAAAAGATTCAAACTGAACTGAGGGGCCAGGCACAAATTTGTCCCTTCCTTTTGCATGTAGATGTAGGGGGTGATATGAAGCTGGCACAGGCTGTGCTCACACACCGATTCTGGAGTTCTCCACAGCAAGGGAGGCCACCAGAGAGCAAAGAACCTTAGAGAGGGACACAGGATGTGGATTGTCATCTTAGAGCTGCTTTACCTTTCTGAGGACAATGGCTGTAAATCCTATCCAGTGCATATGGCACTTGTCAAGTCGATCAGTTGGATTAGCAACTCTGTACACATGCTGGCATATGTGTTGGGTGCTCACATTTAAAACAAAGACCCAAAGCAGAATAAGACTTGGACCCTGGCCTCCAGCAGAAGACACCACTCACATCACAGTGTGAGCGCACTACCAGATCACAAGGAGCTGAGCCAGGAGCTGTTTTCAGTGTATTCTTTGCTCATCCCTGTAGCTGGCAGTACTCCTCCATGATACATGTGTTGGGTGTTGGACACGAAATGGCCTCAAAGGCTCCCTAAATTCTTGGTTTCTTGTCCCTGGCATTGCTGGGAGGTATTTGGAAACTTTAAGAGGTAGAGATTACTGGTAGGAAGCTGTCTTATCAGAAATGTGCTCTTGAAGGAGCT
The DNA here is from genome assembly GCF_021556685.1 of Rattus norvegicus. Lineage (NCBI taxonomy): Eukaryota > Metazoa > Chordata > Mammalia > Rodentia > Muridae > Rattus > Rattus norvegicus. The sequence goes on from NC_141536.1 coordinate 119,894,684, forward strand.
CTTAAGATCCAGCTCCTCATCTTTCCTTCCTTCCTGCCCAGCAGGAAGTGAGCAGGGTTGTCCCACTATCTTCTACCGCCATATTGCATAGACCCCAAATAATGGGCACTCCACTATGGACTGAAACCTCTGAACCCGTGTTCTTTCCTCCTTGTAAGGTGGTTGACTACCTTGGTTTTACAGTAGCAGAAAACTAACAATGCACTTGTTTAATATTTGCTGGATGCACGTTAATTATTCTATTATGCTATTTCTGATTAGTTATGTTTATTTGGAACGTTTTGGACACGAACAATCAGGTTTAAGTGTATTTAGATTTCTAACGTGTTTAGGAAAATCCTTACAAAATAAAAATGCTCAAGTCCCACAACCCTAACAATGATTTGTAATCTTAAGAACCTTGGGTAGTATTTCTTACCATTTTTCTACAGCAACTTACATGTACAATGTGTATGTTAAACCGTGTTTTGTTGAAGAAGGGGCAGTAACCTGCGTGGTTTAAGAATTGGCCTAACTGGGGTGACAGGAAATGGAGGAGGGACATACATTCAGAAAAGCTGGGCTGGGCTGGGCTGTGTATCCTGATGAGGACGCTGCAGCTGGTCGTCTATGCACACACTGGTTTCAGCTAAAGGTCAGTTAGTTTTCCTTAACATTTGCACTTGGATAGGAGAAGGCTTTGCCATCAATGGGTCTTAGACATTAGGGTCCTTTACATGGCTGTACCCATGTCAACAATACACATTTACTCAGGACTTCATCTGCTCCTCACAATAAGGACATGTGTATTGTCCAGTAGGCAGGTAAGTATGTGCTGAAAATCGTTACTCACCATGGAAATACACATTTATGCCATGATGAGACACTCCTATGTACCATCGCAATGGCCAAAAATGGGCGGGAGTGTAAAGCAAAGGCCAGGGAAAACCAATGCCAAGTACTGCCAAGGATATGGGGCAAGAAGAATCCTTATGAACAGTTCATAGGAATGTCATAGGATATCATACATGTACCCTATTATCCAATACCCCAAGCTTATACTCAAGAGAAGGAATGTTGAAAACAACTCATGTATATATGCTTGCAACTGGAAACAACCCGGAAGATTTTTAAATAAGAAAATTAATTCATAAAATATCGTGTAGGCATACAATGAGCTACTGCACTGTCACAAAAGAGAAAAAAAAATGCCACATCCAAAACCACAGCTGAGTCTCCATGGTTGTTTCGTTTGACAGAAGTCAGGCATGTGGAGTACATATTGTTCCCATTTGTATGAAGTCCGGGTAAATGATAACTGTGCATAGTGGTTCATGCCTCCACTCCTAGCACTCAGAGACAAAGACAGGGGAATCTCAAAGTTCAGCGTCAGCCTGGCCTATAAAGTGAGCTTCAGACAAGCTAGGGTTACATAGTGAGACTCTAAATCAATTTTAAAAAAGTAATTGATGATTAGAGAGGTCGTTAGGTCTGGAGAGGCTCTGAGGTAGAGGATTCAGTATGTGCCGAAGTCTAGAGGTGGGAGGTGCAATTTTGCATTTCATACTCCCCCTTTTCTGGCTGTGTGGTAGGACAGTGCCTCCTAACCCACATATAGTTGGGTAAGGACATGCCTCCAAATTTTACTTCATCAATGATTATAGAAAGTGGCATGTGTCACTTCCAGGAATTATACTCAACTGTTGCTATGAGATCCTTGGGTGGGTGAGTGGGTGTCTTCTCTTTCACATATCTGTTGGTGTATGTATGTATGTATGTATGTATGTATGTATCTATCTATCTATCTATCTATCTATCTATCTATCTATCTATCTATCTATCTATCTATCTATCTCCTACCTATTTGTGATGATGGCTGCTCTATCTGCCTGGGTCTCTCGGAACTCTCTCTGTTCTGAACACTTGGATAAGAAGTATGAGACATAAATGACTTATCCCAAACCTGATATTTAGACAATTGCAGGCTTTGGGTATGGTGTTAGATTCATTCATTTAAGTCAGGGAATGACTATTCTATACTCAGCAGCTGTCCTAAATCTGGAGCCAACATAGTCTTTTCTCTCCTGACAGTAAGCAGATAAACGGTGCTTACCAATTGCTGTGAGCATTACGAAGGGATGAGGAAAGAGAGTAGAAATGGTCATCAGAAGGCATTGCTTCTTTGGAACCCTGCAGGAGGAAGAGCTGTGCCAAGTACAGGGTCGCAGGCAGTGTGTTTCATGGGCTGGTGTGAAAGATCCTTCTGTGTCTGAGTCACAGAAGCAGGTCTTTGTACGCAGCAGCTAGTGAGTGGGGAGGGAGGTAGGCAGCGGCGCTATCACGTGAGTGAGACGGACAGGACATGTATCAGGTGCCAGAGGTGAAAGGTTGCTGTGGTGGTTGAAGGAAAAAGCAGAACTTGAATTATTTTCCATTGAAGACAAGTTGTAGATGTCCCGGACAAAAGTGCTGTTGCTGGCCCAAGAGGAAGGGCAAAGACAAATACTCAATCTTCAAGAGGTTGGTAATTAGAAGTAACATAACTTATTAATAGGTCAGAAATGAATGTGGTAGGATGAATAATAGCCTGTAAGATGCTCGTTTAGTTTCCAGAGGGGGAAATTGTTACCTTGTTTAGCAAAGAGAACATGGCACCACCAGTCTAGGAGTGGCACCACCCTCAGTTAGCTGGGCCTACTCACACCAATTGCTACTCAAGACAGTGCCCTACTGGCCTACTAGGAGGTGTTATGGAGGCATTTTCTCAACTAAGACTCCTTCTTCCCAAATAACTCTAGATTGTGTTTAGCGGACATAAACAAACACCCAAAGGACTTTCATCAATTCCAACAAACTCTACCCATTAAATGACAGCTCCCTTGGCCTGCCTCCTTAGCTCCTGGTAATGTCTACTGTATTTTTTCCCCTTCATTTGTCTACTTAAAGTACTTCATGTAAATGGAATCAAATACATTCGTCCTTTGTTCCTGAGTTATTTCATTAAACATATTTTCAGGACCCACCTACATTATATTATGTATTAAATTTCATTCCCTTTTTGTGAGTGGATAGCATTGCTTGTTATTTTAAGCAACCAGATTTGTGTAATTTGTTAACAGTTGCCATGGGAAACTAATTTATGTGATGAGAGGGAAAGAGATGTCAAGGTGACTCCTAGGTGTTTGGCTGAGAGCTGGGTGGACCAAGACAGGAATCTACAAATGCAACCGATTAGGTGTAGGCTCTGTTCTGGGTCATGTTCAATTGGAGATGGCTCTTCTGCCTGCAGAGGACATGCTGAGGAGTGAATTGACTGTGTTTCTCTGGAATTCCCCCCAAGCGCTGGGGAGTAGCAACCTTTGGAAGGCATCTGCACATAGACGATCCCTAAGGGAAATTGATGGGTTGTACTCATCCAAGGAATGTGTGTACACCAAGGAAGACAAGGGCAGGTCAAACCAGCATTGAGAGGTGAAGCAGAGGAAGCCAGGGCAGCTGGGCAGGAACAGGCGGAGGGTTAAAGAAAACTCAGGGAAACTTGGCTCCGGAGATTGAGAATGGTTTTCCCTAGACAAGCACAGCCAGTCGGGTTCTGAGCAAACAGGCAAGGGAGAGCTACTTGTGATTTGAATAAGAGGGGTGTGCTGTGTGGACATAAGCAAGAGAGGTGTGGGCCAAAAACAGGAGACAATGTGTGTTAGCTTTTTTAGTGCTTCTTCCGAGTGCCGGGGAGGTAAAACACTGGGACAAGTTTTAAATAGTTTCCAAATTGTATGTGTACATGTGTTTTGCCTACATGTATGTCTATGCACCACATGTGTGCCTAGTGTCCTCAGAGGTCAGAAGAGGCGTTGGTTATTTTGGGACTGGAGTAACCTATGGATGTTAGCTACATGTGAGTGCTGGACTCAAACCCAGGTCCTTTAGAAGAACAGTCAGTGTCCTTAATAAACCACTGAGCCAACTCCCCAGCCTCAGGGCAAGTTTTGCTGTTAGGTTCAAAAGAAGAGGGGACAACAGACCGTTTGGAACCATTTGAAATGAAAGATCCTATGGATAGTTCTAACAGAACCCAAGCCTTAGTGGCTTTAGCCAAGTCCCTGGAGTCTTTCCCGTGATTTTCTGGTTAGGAATTTGTTAGAGGTTGGCTTTGTGGCTCACTAACTTCCAGTAGCATTGGATGAAGTCATAGGTAAGAGTCAGCTTTGTTTGGGTTGGATTTGAGAACTTGGATGATTTCATTCAATGGCTGGTACTGTTCTGAGGATGGCTAGAAGGTCTGCTTTATTGGGACAGTTCAGTTGGCGAGGGCTCCTAAGGAGAATGATCGGCCGGTTAGACATGGCACACAGTTTGTCGTTACCTATGCCTGGAAGCTGCATAATGTCGCTTCTGCTGTGTTCTACAGTCGGGTCAACTGAGGCCACCCAGATCTAGTAGGAGACGGTCTAGATCCCACTGCTTCATTGCAGCACTGTTAAACAATGTATAGCCAGGATTGACACCCCTCCCAAGGCAGAATACATTTACAGGCTGGCTGGGAAGCTGGGAAATCAGTCATACTTAAGAGAGGAGCATCTGCAGGAGTGACGCCCTTCAGAAGCCTCCAGGGGACACGCAGAGGGCTGGAGGTGGGTACTCTTCTCACTGAGACGGGAGAGAAGGAAGTCACAGACCCAGTGGCAGGATGATGCCACAGCTCAACAATGCCCAAATGAACACACTGGCCAGGGTCAATGATGAGAGCTGAGAGGAAGGCAGCCATGACAGCCTCAGGACTGGGACACTAGGGGTCTTTTGTTTTGTTTTGCTTGCTTGTTTGCTTGCTTTAAAGCAGACTTTAATAGGAATGGCATTTGGCCATTATTGAAAATAACATTAATTAGAAATATGTGATTACTAATTCCCACTAATGTATTAGCAATCCTGTAACTTTACTGCTGATTATCAGTTTTCTGAAATTTTTATGGACTCTCTAAGGGAATAGTCCATAATTCAGGAGTTGCTGGCAAAGCTGGTTAGTTTTGTTAACTTGACACAATCTAGTAACAAACTAGGGAACCTCAACTGAGGAATGACTCCATTAGATTGGCATGTGGCATGCACGCGCGCGCACACACATACACACACATACACAGATAGACACAGACACACACACATACACACAGACACAGACACACACACACATACACACAGACACAGACACACACACACATACACACAGACACAGACACACACACATACAGACACACACACACACACACACACACAGGCCATCATCATCATCATCATTGTTTCCTTTGCTGTCTTCTTCATTTTTGTCATAGTCATCATCATCATCGTCAGGCAGAGTTTTGTTTTTTAAAATCACTCACTAAAATTACTTTACCATACGTCCATCCCTGTGTACCCTTGGGATGATGGGTTAGTCCCTGGGAGCTCTGGCGGGGGGGGGGGGGTCTGGTTGGTTGACATTGTTGTTCTTCTTATGGGGTTGCAAACCCCTTCAGCTCCTTCAGTCCTTTCTCCAACTCCTCCATTGTGGACCACGTTCTCAGTTCAATGGTTGGCTGCGAGCATCCGCCTCTGTATTTGTCAGGCTCTAGCAGAGCCTCTCAGGAGAAACAGCTGCATATGTAGCAGAGAATGACCTTGTCAGGCATCAATGGGAGAAATCCTTGGTCCCTTCAAGGCTTGATGCCCCAGTGTTGGGGAATGTCAGGGTGGGGAAGTGGGAGGGAGTGGGTGAATGGGGAAGCACCCTTATAGAAGCAGGGGAAGGGGGAATGAGATAGTGGGTTTCTGGAGGGGAAACCAGGAAAGGGAATAACATTTGAAATGCAAATAAAGAAATATCCAATAAAAGGGAAAAATTCTTTATCATAATCTCACCGTAGTCTTGGATATTTCCCACCGTGGGGATAATGCAGTTTTGTTGATGGTGAGGACATTCTAATGTAGCTGAGACCTTGCTGGGGATTTCCAAGGGGGGAATTACAAGAATGTTTTGGGCAACACCAGTATAAAAGTTGCAGGGTTCATAGAGTTACATCTGAAGTGGAAACTTAAGGGTTCTTTGGAAAGTCTGTTAGATGGTGTTTTTGCTGGAGCAAATACATGAAGGAACGTTTCACTGAAGCAGACACAGGAGAGAGGATGTTTTGTTAAAGCAAGCATGTGAAAGGACACGTGATGAAAGATTCTTTGCTAATGACACACATGTATTAGTTCTCCTTACATTGTGTAGTTGAGCTGCATTTGTTGGGAGGCTATGGAGAGAAATGTACCAAAAGCCTTCTGGTGGTGTGCTGCATTTTGTTGCTGCTTCCAAGGACATGGTCTGATTGGATGCATGTGCCGAGGTGAGAACCGTGCTGAGGCAAGGTGTGCATGTGGAAGACATGTGATGTTTGGAGGGTACCAATAGGAGTGGAAGAGACAGAGCGTGGCTTGCTGGTACAGCTAGCTGTGCAACACTTGTGGGCCTCAAGCCTTCTCTGATCTTGTTTCCCTGAGAGAAGCACAGCTGAGAACTTCTGGTGTTCCTGTTGGTCCCCCCTGCTGTCTCGAGCCGAGGCTGAGGGCTAGCTGTCTCTGCTAGGTCCTGTCGCCCCTGTTACTAACCAGACTCTACCGAACTGGAGTGCTGGTGTATCTGAAAGGTGTGTGTGAGTAGATCGAGCTGCCGCTGGCTATTAGCTTGTGAACTGAACTGTTGATTTCCAGACAACACAGACAACAGTTGCTCCAAAGAAGCTTTCTAAACAGGTCAATTCCCCTATATCTTTTCTTTCCCACTACCTCTGGTGGGCTACAAGGATGGTTAAAGTGTCATTAAAAGTCAGATTTGAAAAAATTAAAGTGACAGGTGGCTTAGGCATAACGGGTAACTGTTTCTAATGCAGAGGAAACAGCAGATTATGAGGGGTTAGCAATGTTGTTTAATGTACCTGCTGGTAGTTACCCTAGGAGTACCAAAAAGAATGACATCTGGCAGATAGATGTTTTCCATTTTACAAAATTTGGGAAGCAAAGGTATATACACCATACCATTGACACATTCTCAGGATTTCAATGGACAACTGCTTCAAATCCTAAAAGGCTGATTGTGTAATTACACATTTATTAGAAATGATGGCAACTATGGAGATATCCACACAGATTAAAGCTGACAATGCTCCCACATATATATCCAATAACATAAAACAATTCTTTACTTGTTACTGATAAATCCCACAAGACAAACAATTATAGAGAGGGTCAATTGTTCCTTTAAAATACTTATTAAACAAAACAGGAAAATGAAAACCCCCAGGGAAAGACTAAATAATACATTATTAGCTCTCAGTTTTCTTAATGTTGGTAAAAAAGGAACAACAGCAGCTGAGAGACACTGGGTTATCAGAGAAACTGAGAAACTAGGTCAACCAATATACTATAAAGGTGTATTGACATTAGAATGAAAACCTATAATAGTTTTAAGATGGGTACATGGTTATGCTTATATATCAACAGGAAATGAAAAACATAGATACCAACAAAACTTATAAAGATTAGATCGGACCAACAAAACTTATAAAAATCAGATCTAACCAAGAAAAACCTTATCACTTGAGACATGGATGTTTTCACAAAGCAAATAGCCCAAATAATTCACAGTCTGTCTCAGTTACTGATTTCTTCAAAACACACACACACACACACACACACACACACACACACCACACACATACACACACACATGCACTCTCACACACACAACACACACACACAACACACACATAACACACACACAACACACACACAACACACACACACATACACACACACACACACACACACACACACACACACAAATCAACCTCAAATGGGCTAGCCTAAGTGATTGACAAACAGACGGACAATACATAGACTAGACGACGATACAGAGACTGGGTAATAAATGCTACAGCTAGCTTTTTTCAGGCTAATCACTTTTCCCCCTTGGGACCCAAAGCAGAATCACCCTAATTCATCAAATAACAAATATATGTTATAGTTGTCATTATCTAGGGTTTTAGGTTGTTCTGATTAATTATTGTTTATTGATAAAAATTTAAGGTTTTGATTATTATATTAATTATTCTATATTAATAGATGTTTAATGTTTTCTTTAATTATTATATATTAATAGACATTTAAGTTTTTGTTTAATTATTATATATTAATAAAAGTATAAATTTTTTGTTTAAATTATTGTGTACTGACAGATATTTAGGGGTTTTGTTCATTATATATTGATAGAAATTTAAGGTTATTTGTTAGACTATTGTTTGACTGTATTATAATAAGCCAATTATTAAAATGTGATGATTCTTATAATCATTTATATATATATGGATATATATATATATCCATATATATATATAGTTAGTGTTTGAAAAAAAGGCAATTCTTAAACAGAAAGGGGAATATGAAGTAGAAACTTAAGGGTCTTTTGGAAAGTCGGTTGGGTAGGGTTTTGCTGGAACAAACACGTGAAGGAGTGCTTAGCTGAAGTGGACATGGGTGTGAAAGGCTAAGGCAGAGTCGTGAAGGACCATTTCACTGAAGCAGACACAGGAGAGAGGATGTTCTGCTAAAGCAAGCACACGAGAGGACATGTGATGAAGGATTCTTTGCTAACGACACACATGTATTGGTCCACCTTACATTGGGCTGTATTTGTAGGGATGCCATAAAGAGAAAAACACCCAAAAATCAATCAAACAAACAAAAACAAAACAAAACAATCTCTTCTGGTGGAGAGATGGCTCAGTGGTTAAGAGCCCCGACTGCTCTTCCAGAGGTCCCGAGTTCAAATCCCAGCAACCACATGATGGCTCACAACCGTCTGTAATGAGATCTGACGCCCTCTTCTGGTGTGTCTGAAGACAGCTACAGTGTACCTATACATAATAAATAAATAAATCTTTTTTAAAAATTAAGAAAAAAAAACCTTCTGGTGGTGCGCTGCAGTTTGTTGCTGCTTCCAAGGGCTTGGGCTGATTGGATGCTCATACTGAGGTAAGACACATGTCGACAAGAGCTGTGCTGAGGCAAGGCACATGGAGGACACATGATTTTTGGAGGGTATAAATAGGATTCCACAGAGTAACGAAGACAGAGCTTGGCTTGCTATACAAGCTGTGGGTCTCTTGTCTTCACTGATCTTCTTCACAGCTGAGAACTTTCCTGGCGTTCCTCTTGGTCCCTCCTGCTGACTCAAGCCTAGGCTAAGGCCTAGTTGTCTCTGCTAGGTCGCGTCACCGCTGTTGCAGAATTGGATAGCTGGTGTATCTGTGAGGTGTTTGCGAGTGGATCAAGCTGCCGCCGCGTGCTAACCTGTGAACTGAACTGCCGATTTCCAGACAACACAGACTGGAGTTGCTCCAAAGAATCTTTCTAAACAGGTCCATTTCCCCCGTATCCTTTCTTTCCCACTACTTCTGGTGGGCGGTGGGCTACAAGGAAGGTTAAAGCATTTAAGAACCATCATTAAAAATAGGATATGAAAAAATTAAAGTCAGAACATATTTAGCACGGCTAGTCTCTCCCCAGGTACATGTTGGAGCCCCCTGACGCTCCCCTCTATGCCCTTCTTACTGTATATGTCTACTTCATGACTCTATACTAGGCTGAGCTAGAGATTCTAGATTCTAGCTGGACTCCGTTCCCTTATTGTGCAAATTCATTTGTTCAGTGTTGGGACAACGAGGGATACGCTCAGCTGTAGGTTCTGGAAAACCCACTTAATAATGGTGTGTGTGCACTGATGCTCAGAGACACACCCAGAGACACCCTCTGTCCCTTGTCAGCCAAAACGGACAGAAATGAAAAGTACCACCAACGTACAAGCAGGTACAAGCTATCACTTGCCCTCCAGCTGGCCCATGTCGGCACGCCAGTGTTCTGTGCGAGAGGTGCGCTATCCCGGGGTGCTCCCGTTCTTGTGTGTGTTGCCTTCTGGCTGCAAGAGGATTGCAGTGCCTCCAAGTATTGCGTTCCCATTCAGGCACAGGGTGGACTAGAAAAGCGAAGTCTAAACAAACGGCATTGCCTTTTCGTCAAGATGACAGGTGGGCACAGGAATCTCCACAGCGTACCGCAGGCCCCGCTGGCCAGAACTAGGTCATATGTCCACTCTTACCCACAGAAGACGATGAAAGCTTGGGAAATAGGATTCTCATGATTGGGGTAGAACAGTAGGCACCCAGAACTGGGGCTAGACACACTGACCCCATCAAAAATTAAGTTCTGTTATGGAGAAATAAAGGAAAATGTTTTTGCATGTATATAAATAGTCTTGACCACAGCAGCAAACTATTTTTGGCTCTGAGATGGCTTGCTAATGCTCTCTTACCCCACCTACTGCCTCTGGCTGGGTCTCTGGCCAGCCATAGATTACAACAGCCTTTAAACTGTCCCTGAAGCTTCCAGTGTGGCCTGTCTTCCTGTGCTCCACTATCTGTCACTACACTTGTGTTTCTGCATGCCAAGCTGACTGTAGACCATGATGGAGGAGAGAACCACCAGGGTTTCTCCACTGATGATGTCTGCCAAGCTTCACTCAATTCCTTGCCCCTCTCTCTACTTGACAAATCTGTTGTTGACCTGCAAAGGCTGAGTCAAAATATTCCCCAGGAGAAAACTTCCCTGATGTCCTCTTAACTCTACTATCATAAACTAGCCTCAACATCTTGGTTTCCTGTCTTTGTTCTACCTTAACCCTAACCTTAACCCTAATCCTAACCTTCTAACACTAACCCTCTAACCTTAACCCTAAGCCTAACCCCCTAACCGTCTCACACAAACCCTAACCCCTAGCCCTAACCACAACTCTAACCTTTTTTTTTTTTTTTTTTGGTTCTTTTTTTCAGAGCTGGGGACCGAACCCAGGGCCTTGCGCTTCCTAGGTAAGCGCTCTACCACTGAGCTAAATCCCCAGCCCTAACTCTAACCTTTTTTAATCCTCTAACCCTGACCCTGATCCTAACCCCAACCCTGCCTTCCACTTGTTCATGCACGTTGTTCCTGGCACATCGCACATCCTGTGGAAGAGGCGGTCATTTGTCTCCCGATATCCATTCTCCTCCTTTTCATCAGTAAAATAACCCTGACTTCTAGCTGAGTCTGTGACTCCTTTGACTAAAGAGCAAATACTTTAATGCCCTTGAGGAAAGTTAATGCCATATGACACGTCTGGAACCATAGCTGCCTTGTGGGACCAAGGGATGGCTTTGGGAGTACAAGCTGTACGTGGTGGAGCGAGCTGATGAAAGTGTGTGGCTTGTTGGCTTGTGTACTGCGCTGTAGTCTAGCATTGCCTACCGGGGGAGGATTAGGTGGAAGAAGAGAAAATTTCCCCAAGTAGCAACTCAACAGGGAAAATTTCTGGTAGCAATGTGTGTGTGTGTGTGTGTGTGTGTGTGTGTGTGTGTGTGTGTGTGGTGTGCTTTAAAAGAAATTGATTTAGACCAGACACAGTTCCCATGTTAGTTACTCAGATATTCAGGAGGCTAAGGCAGAAAAATCTTGAGTTTAAGGCCAGCTTGGGTTAGAGAGCAGGAGTCTGGAAAAACAGTCAGGGAGGCTGAGGATGGGGATACAGCTCAGCGATGAGAGTTTGCCTCCACACGCAAAGCCCAGAATTCTATCTCTAGCACTAGGGGCAAAAATGGATTTGGTTGAATTACAGTAGCCTTACTACAGGTTGAAAATGATTGGTGGTTAGGTCTAGTAGGTTCTGACACATATTATGCCATGTGGTATTTTAAAAATATATTTATTTACTTTTAATTTTTTAATTATGTATTTGTGGGTGTCTCTATATGTGGGTGTGCACATGTGAGCTCAGATGCGAGGCTTTGGGTTACCCTGGGGCTGGAGTCCCAAGCAGCGGTGAGTTATCCGATGTAGGTGCTGGGGACAGAACTTGGATCCTCTGCAAGAGCAATATGCACTCTTTGCCACTGAGTCAGGTGACCGGCTGTGTCATGTGGGAACACTGAAACCAGAACACCTGCCCTCGCTGCTGCCTGTCACCTGCAGATGCCAAAGAGCAGAGACGGGAATCGAGTCTTCAAAGCTGCATTTACTCAGAGAGCTGGGAATCTGAGAAGATGGCGGATTAACATCTAGAGATCTGTCTTGAGTCTCATCACCAGAAGGCAGATTGTACAGAGGGATCGGGAAGAGGACAAAGGTATCCAATCATCCTGGAGCTCAGGCTGGCCCCTCTGGTCAGGTGGTCAGCCCGGGTTTTGAGAGTTTTGATGTCTAGCTCTCATTATCATCCCCTGCCCTCTTCCCTCCTCCTATGGACATTTTGGTTCAGGCGCTTCTCAAAATTATGAGTCCAGTTCATTTAATGTCTGCTGGTATCCACTTTGTACCCTTCCAGGGTCATCTGGACTAGGGCTGGCTGCTAATTCAAAAGACGCGTGCCATTAACAGTGGGCATATGCTAAGCTGCTAGTAACATGGACCTGCTGATTCTTTTCTTAGGATCTTTTTTTTCTTTTTCTTTTTCTTTTTCTTTTCCCTTTGGAGCTGAGGACGGAACCCAGGACCTTGAGCTTGCTAGGCAAGCGCTCTACCACTGAGCTAAATCCCCAACCCCCGATTCTTCTCTATGATGTGCAGTTAGGAGAGCAACTTTAACACACACAGAATACAAATGTGTCAACTTTAGTCTCTCTTCTCTGCCACAAATAGGAGGCAGGATATGTATGGCTTGCAAATGACATTATACCACATGCCTCTTATTTCCTGCCTTGGTGATTTTGTGTCTGTGACACCCTGTTTTACAGGTCTCATGGAGGGAGCTGTTTAGCAACTGTTTTCCAAACCTTTGCTGGTCATTTGTTTTCCTCATGAGCACATGGCTTCCAGAGTCCACAAAGGGAGGAAAAGGTCAGGACAACATCTCACTCGACTTCCCCAAATGGGGCTTGGTCCCCATGAGAGAGTCACTGCTCTCTGCTGCGACTTGGCATCAACCGCTTATGAGCAACAGGGAGGTTTGGGCCAAGTGTTTGTCACAGATCTCTGGGGTTTGATATTCTTTTCTTTCCTCTTAAGCCCACTGCTGACCCAGACTTGCAAATGAGTGACCCATTGGAAAAGTACACTGATCCTTGGCATCTGAGGAAGAAAATGTGACATTTGGAATCTAATATAAAGTAATTGGAGGTAAAAAATTTCCACGATTTTATGAATTTCATCTAAATATCTTCTGTGAAAATCAACTCAGGTATTACCTGCTGGTGGTTGGGGTCTGAGCTAGGTGTTTTCAGGTGACTATTGCTGTGTTAAGGAACATGACTGGCCTAGTTAGGGTTATGATTGCTGTGATGAAACACTGTGACCGAAAGCAATTTGAGGAGGCAAGGGGCTATTTGACCTAAGCTTCCACATCACTGTTCATCACTGAAGGAAGTTAGGACAGGAACTCAGACAGGGCAGGAACCTGGAGGCAGGAACTGATGCAGAGGCCATGGAAACGTGCTGCTTACTGGCTTGCTCCCCATGACTTGCCCAGCCTGCTTTCTTATAGAACCCAGGACCACCATTCCAGTGATGGCACCACCTACACCAGTAAACCTGATGGCAGTGTTTTTCTCAGTCGAGGTTCCCTCTTAGATGATTCTAGCTTGTGGACATAAAATGCACAACGACCTAAAGCGACTTGGGAGGAATTTCACCTTACAGATGCAGCTCTTCATGAAGGGAAGGCAGGGCAGAAATGAATCCACTGTCAAGGTTGGCAGCCTCAGTGAGGGAAGATACTCAAAGGGCCTGACTATTGTTCGGCATTTCCTTCTGTGGAGTTTAAGACACAGACGTGCTGGTTACTAAGGGATATAGCATGAGCAATTCTCTGCTTGAATTAGTAGATTTGGATTACGTGAGCCTTTGCGTGTTGCATGTGCCCCTTTACTTAACGTATCTGCTGTACACCACGTCTCCAGCTATACTTAGGCATGTGATGGTAAAAAGGGGATTCTCTCTAAAAGTTCACTTGGGGACATCGTTATGATTATTGTTCATGTGCCCCCAAATAGTTCAATCTGGACTGAACTCTGCTGCCTGTACCCAGCCATGACTGGCAATATGTTTGGCTAGAACCTGTTCAAATGTGATGGTCCATGGAGAGGAGAAACTTATTTGGAGAAAGCTGTGCATGCAGCTCAACACAGGTTTGGATCTGTAGGTTTCGAACAGGCTTTCTCCCCCCTCTTCCCCCTCTGTGTGTGTGCCTCTGTCTCTGTCTCTGTCTCTGTCTCTGTCTCTGTGTTTGTGTATGTGTCTGTGGGTGTGTGAGAGACAGACACAGAGACAGAGACACAGAGAGACAGAGACAGAGATAGGGAGAGGGAGTGAGAGGGAAGGGGAGATTTGGACAACCAAACTGTCCTCTACATCTCCACAAAGATGCTATCACGAACAACCTGGGATTCCTGGCACAGAAGCTTTGAATTCACACTAAAACATCCAGCGCTGTGCTGAGAGTGTACCGGAGTTCAGAGGAACTGGACTCAAAGCCCTGCTTCCTGCGCACTGGCTTGTGACCTTGACACGCTTCATGACTTCTGTGTACGATTACACTGTGTGCTGGAGCTGGACTCTCTCGGCTGGGTCACCTGATGTCCACATCTCTTTCCAAGCCTGTGTACACTCCTGTCACACTCACAGGAACTGGCGAATCAGCATTCCCCACGGGCACAGAGTTTCTAAACATTTACCAGCACTCCGTTCCTAAATGTGTGCAGTGAGGCTTGTAGCCCATGCCTGAACGAGGAGAGGGGTCATGGGAGGCATGGAGCACAGGAGACCATCAGCATCACTCCACACCTCTCTCAAAATCAATCTCTCTGCCTCGACCTATGAGCTATATTGTTGAAACTGCCCTTTGGGGAGGTAGCCGCTGGTTTCACTCACTGACTCCTAACTTCGCACAGCTGTTTCACCTCCTGGGATCTCTCTCGCCTTGGGGCATGTCTGACCATGATCCAGCCTGTCTTCTTAGCATGAAATGTAAATGACAGAGGAGCTGGAGGTGACAAGGTTGGAGTGGCATTTGCACAGGTCTCCTTCCATGTACCTCACAGAGCCTGGCTGACCCCATGTTGCTTCAGGCCTTGTGTTCCTGACACAAGTGCTGGCTGAGGTCTACACTTTGAGTAGCAAGGCCTCAACTTGAAACCAATGTGGGTCTAATATTTTGTGTCTGGCCCTCAACAGCAATGAGGAAATTCACATTTGATGTGTGTATCTTTGGAGAAAGAAACACTGATTTTACTTTTTTTTAAAAAGTAGCAGTGGTTCTTACAGGTTGGCTTGTTTTCCAGTCCTGGTTCTTTGAGGACAGGCAGAAGCTTGAATGACAGCATAGAGACCTGGTCCCTTCTGTAAGTAGCCCAGCCATCTCCAGAATACCCCACCGTTATAATGCCAGGCTGCCAGGGACAGTGTCCTTGCTCTCTCCTAACAGATGTATGGCCCACTTGGGATCCAGCTAGGAACTGTATTCAAACTAGCTGCCTGGCTGTCAGCATATTGCCTTCCCTGATACAGGCCCTGTGGAGGGCCCCAAGGCCTTTCAGGATGATATATTGTTTGGGTCAGACCACGCAGGCTTTGGTGCCTCCCTTCCCATAAGTCTTCTGCTCCCTCACAAAGGGTGCTGCATCCTCCTCAGGGCCTGTTTTCTCATGTCATGTGATCACAAATGTTTGGGGCACTTAATCTGGTGGCATTAAAGATTGGGTTCCATGTGACTCTGGACTCAGGTCTAGTTTAACAATCAGGTTCCTATTCTTAGCAAGAGGGTTTCCTATGCAAAGAAGTCTGAGAAGTGACCATATACACTGAGGGTTACAATTATGTGGATGTGCTTTGACCTTATGCTTTATACGCCTAGGTACACACTCTACCAACTGAGATACGTCCTCAGACCAATTAAAACGATTTTTAAATTACTTCAGGGAATAATTACTGTGTAGTACTTTGTCTTCTTAGTCCATTCATTGACTAAAGGACTAGCTTTCAAAAAGACTCCTTATTTCCTTACTGTTTAGGATTCAAAACCCAAATTAAAAACAATAACAGAAACCTTTTAGTGAGGTATTTCTCAGAAGAGGTATTTCTACTGAGACTTCTTTGGTCCACCTCTATCTTACCCATCTAACTCCAGTGCAGCCCGTTTCCCAGGCTGGTGATTCTTCCCTACCAGTATGAGCGATCCTGACGTGGGGATGTTGACTTGGTGGCTGGAAATGGTAGCCACTGGGTCAAACTGTACCTGGGAGTGGGGGACGCTGAGTCTCGTTTAGTGGGAGGTGGCTAGTGCCTCAAGACTGTGCAGGGCTGGAGAAGGTCGACAAACTCAGCTTTGGATCCTTTTCCCCAACCGGCTTTCATCCATACAACCTCAGGGAGTTTGACTCCTCAGTAGAATGAGTAGATGAGCTCTTCTTGCCCCCTATAGGCTGATGTGAGAATTGCATGGAGAGATTCCTACACACTGCAGGTTTTTATCTATTAGGGATCATTAACCATTCAATAAAGAGGTGCCCTCAGCACCCAGCTATCAAATGCTGGGGCCTTGGCTCTTCCTTTTTCTCCGGACATAGAGTTATTTGCTTTCTGGTAGTTTCTCAAGATCTAGAAAGGGTTAAGACAGGCCGCAGTAAGGTTAGGACAGGGCATGTCCTATCAATGAGAGAAGAACTGAAAGCGAAGATTAAGAAAGGGTCTTAGCTGACATTCAGAACTCAAGGTCAAACACTCTCATCGCCTGGAGAAGGATCTGGAATCTTGGTGTGCAGAGGCACATGACAGGCTGGAGTGGCTCTTCCTTCATAGCAGAGAGAACGGTTACCTTTAAACAGACAGCAGGCAGGATAGGACACAACTGGACTGTATTAAAACACATATAAAAATCAAATTTAAAGTCATATAAATAACACAATGCAGTTTTCAGCATCTACGGCAAATAATACAGCAAATGGTGTGTGTGTGTGTGTGTGTGTTGGGGGGCAAACAAATTAAAATTTCACCAAGGACAAGTCACCTGGCCATTTGTATCCAAATGTTAATCCCCTCCCCCTAAAAAAAGGACCAAATTTCTCTTTAGAATCGTGGCATTTAACATTTTCTTCTTATACCAATTTATTCCTTTGAGATGTAGCTGTGTCATCATGGGAGAAATGCTACCCAAAACTGCATAATGTCTGCAGCCAACTCCTCCAAGCATTTCATGGAAATGTCAGCCAACCATGAAAAGCTAAGGAGGGACTGACCTGAAAGCCAGGTCTGGGTGAAGGAGGGAAGCTGAATTCTCATGAGCAAAATGTAATCAAGGTGACAAATAATCAAGGAGGTCATCGTGACCAGGATTTCAAACATCTGTCTAGGCTCTAGCATGTAAATATTTTTTTTTTGAGAATGGCTCTGATTATGGAGCCCTGGCTGGCCTCAGACTCACAGAGGTCTGCCTGTGTCTGTCTTCTCAGTTCTGGGATTAGAGGCACACACACTGGGTATATGCTATGCCCAGCCTAGTGTGGTATACCTAGGAGTATATTGTACAGTGCCTAGAGCCTAAACAGTAGAGCCCAGAGTGTTTACTGCACATACTTAACATATGTGTCTGCATAAAAACACCCCAAGTTAAGTTCTTTGTGATGGGAACCAAATCTTCCAAATGCTTAAAGTACTTCTGAGCAAAGTTGAGCCCCAGAAATTCAGTGGGAACTTGGAAAGGTTCATGAGTACACACCTCTAGGGATAGGCTAAAAGAAACCTCCAGAAGGTTCTTCTGGCTCAGGTCTGTGGTCTCAAGCCAGGAGTGTCTCTTGATTCCTGGAATTGCAGAACTCCCCCTTCCCAGGTGGCTTGGTTGGGAAACAAAGCAACAGCTGAGGCTTGAAGGTCTCTGGGCTCCATCCAAAACCCTGAAACATGCAGCCTAGGAGAGAGGCAGAGTTCAAGGAAAGCTCTTGTCTTATCTGTGCAGTCTGAGTTTGTGTGGAAGGAGAAGGCTGCGTCTCAACAGAAGAAAACACCTCCCTTTAGCTCTGAGACTGCAGTCTACCTACTCAAAACCCACTCATTCCTTCCTACTGAAAAACCAGAATATGACATTCAGGCAGCTGTCAAGAGCTTATGTTTGTAGCAGGACAGGGATGATACTGGAAAAAAAAAGCCCCAGAGAGTCTGTTACTGCCTGTGATTTACAAAGCTGAAGGTGTTTAGGGAAAATGGCAAGACTCATAGAGGTAGCCTCCACCTCCAGAATGCAGCTGAATGGGAAGAAGAACACTTTCTTACAACCCTGACAACCAGGGCTCCGAAAGCAGATCTTCAACATGGTGGACTCTAGAAACAGATCACGGAGTTCAGAAGAAGGCATCAGATCCCTTAAAGCTAGGTACTTGGAACTCAGTTGAGGTCCCCTGCAAGAGCAGCAAGCCCTCTTAACTGCTAAGCTATCTTTCCAGCTCCTTAAAGGTGCTTTTGATGAACAGAGTGCTGGGTCTGTTTTCTTGAGACCCAATCCAGAATCAAATCGACCGAGTCATGGATCTTGGCTAAGAATGGGCTCCCATGTATCCCTGTGTCTTTAAGAAGGACTTCACTGTGTCTGTGGGATTCCCTAGGAATGGAGCCTCTCATGTCAGCAATACTATGAGGACCGATGATTAGACCAGATGGTGAGTGGTCACCTTAACAGATGTGACAGTCACCGTAAACTGATGATACTGAAGACCACTGTAACCTGCTCCTCCCCACTCATCTCTCTGACCTCTAAAGAAAAAAGGCGATGAGACTCCTGCTGCCATTTTGGCAAGATGAGAGCTACGCTCAGTTTTGTTAAGAAGGACCTGAGTGTGTGGAATGAGATTTGTACTCGCTACACATCGCTTTTACCTTGCTCTTCTCACTGCTGACTTACCATGAGGCATATAAGCAGGTCAGCTGTTGGTTAGCACTTACGTGTGCCTGCAAAGCCACAGAGCTGGAAAGCCATGGTGGGCCTTAGAGCATCCACAGAGTAAGTACCAGGCTTCTCATTCCCCACCCACTTTATAGGAAACACCAGCAGGAGCCCAGTCTACTGCTGGCAATGGGAGGCAAAGTAAGGTGAGGGGTGCGTTCAGTGTGCTCAGACGAGGCAAGGACCTGGGTGTCTGATGGTAAGCATACATTGTGTGGGTCTGAAAGCTACACACAGGGAAAGCCATGGATCCTATTCATTCAGGAAGGGATTCCTAGGTTCATGTAGGCCAGGTAGCCCTGCTTCACTTCAGTCCTGACCGCCAGTCAGTTTGTGAAAGAGGTCCTCGTCGAGCGTTTCATTTTGATCCTTGGATCGGGTGGACAGGAAGATGTAGCCACCAATGTACTCGTGTACAATCTTGCAACCTGCACTTAGGCAGGTGAATGCGATGGAGACATTTTGGTCAAACTCGATTGCCACCTGGAAAAGTAAGCCATGGATAAACTTAAACTCCGACAAGGAAGGATGAGAAAGCAGTTGGAGAGAGTCCCCAAAGCTGAGGACTAGTGAAGTCCCCAAAACCACACAGAAAAATGGCTTTCTGAAAAATGTCTTTGCTCTTTGCGCCCTCTTGTGGTATCAGCTCTGATGTGTGCCTGGTAAGTTAGTGGGTGTTTCCTTAAGTCCATTGCTTTTTCAGAGGTATTCATAGGAGGGGATATGGAGACAAAGTTTGGAGCAGAGACTGAAGGAATGGCCATTCCGAGTCTGCCCCACCTGGGGATCCATCCTATATATGTATACAGCCACCAAGCCAAGACAATATTGATGAAGCCAAGAATTGCATGCTGACAGGAGCCTGATATAGCTGTCTCCTGAGAGGCTCAGCCAGAGCATGACAAATACAGAGGCGAATGCTAGCAGCAAATCATTGAACTGAGAATGGGGTCCCCATTGGAGGAGTTAGAGAAAGGAATGAAGGAGCTGAAGGGGTTTGCAACCCCATAAGAACAACAATGCCAACCAACCAGAGCTCCCAGGGACTAAACCACTACCCAAAGACTATTCATGGACTGAGCCATGACTCCAGCTGCATATGTAGCAGAGGATGGCCTTGTTGGGCACCAATGGATGGAGAAGCCCTTGGTCCTGCCAAGTCTGGACCATCCCTCCCGCCCAGTGTCGGGGAATTTCAGGGCAGGAGGCAAGAAGGGGTGGGTGGTTGGGGAGGGGGGACACCCTCAAAGGAGAAGGGGGTGGGGGATGGGATAGGGGTTTATGGATGGGAAACCAGGAAAGGGGATAACATTTGAAATGTAAATAAGAATATTCAATAAAAAAGAATGTCCCTTTTCAATTGTCTGTCTGTCTTCCTGCCTGCTTGCCTATCATCGATTCATCCATCATCTATCTATCTATCTCTCTATCTATCTATCTATCTATCTATCTATCTATCTATCTATCTATCATCCTGATCACTGTCCCCCTACCCCTACCATCCACTCCCACAGTTTCTCCCCCTCCCTTCTTCTCTGAGGAAAGGGAATCCACCAGGTATCTCGCCACCCTGGCACACCAAGTCACTGCAAGACTAGGCACTTCTCCCACTGAGTAAGCAGAGAAAAGGATAATTTGAGGAAAGGAGCTGAGTAGGAGAGACAAGGAGACATGAGGGAATGGGGTGAACAAGAACAAAGTACTATCAGTGAACAAGCCATAGCTTTCCCAACTTCAACTTTATATTAAAAATTTCAGTTTTTACTTAAAAGCTCCCAAATTTTTCACTGTAAGTATTGGAATAAAAGTTATATATATATATATATATATATATATATATATATATATATATACACACACACACACACATCGTCAGTAAAATGCTAAGGCACCTCTAACTTTATACAGTATTTTCTAGGATGCATGCTTGGTTTTGGCCTAAATATAGCTCCTAGGATGTAAAGTGGAGGGAAGTTACACAGCTGCGGGCTGAAGAGCTCATCTCACAGGACGAGCTTTCCTTGGCCATTCTGGGCTTGTCTATGGTGCCTTCAGCACTACTCCGCTCCTGGGCCTGGACTGTGCCCCGGGCAGGCATCTGAACCTGTAGGTCTGCAGGCAGTTGGATGAGGCTTTCACGGATTTGCTTTGTGTAGGGCTCATCTAAGGTAGCAATGACTATGCTCAGTCACATACAGTTCTGTGGTGAGTTTGTGAAGGTGGAACAAACTGCACAGCAGTTTTATAATCTATATGGAAAATCTTCACAGAGGCTAAGCCAATTGGCAGTGTTAACCAAAGAACGCTGGGTCTGGACTTGTTAGGAGACTGTCCAGAAATATGGGCTGGTATTTTAGTATACAATCATCCCATGTCCATAGCTCCAGAGTTCTGACTATAAAGCACCTTTAAAAAAAAATCAGAGTGGGCTGAACCTCGGAGAATGTGCATTTACGGGCAAGCTGGACCATCAGAAGCCTCTGCCTCACCTGCCGGATTTCCCAGTTGACATTCCACTGCTTCATATTGGCAAATCGCCACGTTGTAACTGGTATCCCAGTGACTGCATCCATTCTAATCAGCCTGTTGTATGAAACTCCCAGGATGTCATCCTTCTTGCTTCCTTTAAATCTGAAAATAACAGTATTCATTAAGGGAACAACTGTCATTCACAAACAACTTCTTTAGAATCACTTATTACTGTTTGTATGCATAATGTATATGTGCGGCTGCAAAACACACGTGCGGAAGTTAGAGGACGACCGTACGGTGTCAGTTCGCTCCTTCCACCTCTGTGTGGGTTCTGGGGAACTCAGGTCACCAGCCTTGTGCAGCTTTTACCTGCTGAGATAGCTCACTGGCCCCACATACAGTTTCTTAAAGGTCGCCTCGTAACATTCCTAAATTATCTCAGAAGAAAAGACAACGAGCAACCTGCTTCCTAAAGGAGGCTCTCTTACGGTGACAAACAAGTTATAAAGAATGGGAGGGAGCTAACGCTTTCCTGAAGATTGTCTTTAAAGAAAGATGACATCAGAAGAAAGTGAAATCAGAGGAAGTCAAATCACTTCATACAGAATCAGCATGTCTGTGTCCTAGGCTGAGGGGGTAGAATATTCTGACTAGCAGGGAGTAAAGGGCACGGAAAATTGAAGTCCATATACCAGATCACAGAAGGAAAGGAATGCACGATTGGGAGCTTGAGCTTGAGTTGAGCTTGAGTTTGAGTTGAGATTATTACCATTTTAGATAGAGGTTAGAAAAGGAGATGACAGAAATAAAGAGTCAATGCTTGCGGGTGAGTGAGCTACATGGATATCTGGATGAAAAGTACTCCAGGCAGAGAGCACAGCTGCTTATGTGTATGAGTATACTTAAGGACTGCCAAGAGGCCAGGGTAGCTGGTTTGTATGAGGAGGACAGAGGAACAGACACAGAGAGCTGAGCTACAAAAACAAATTGACTCTGAGGGGCACAGAAAGACTCTAGGTTGTTTTGAGCAAGGACTGTCTTAGATTTTACAAGAATCACTCTGCCTGGTGTTTTGGAAGAAAGGCAGCAGGGAAACTAAGTAAGGTCACCTGGCACTGCTGAGGTGGTGGTGGTGGTGGTGGTGGTGGTGGTGGTGGTGGTGGTGGTGGTGGTGATGGTGAAATTCTCTGTGTGCTTTGGAGGCAGAGCTGGTAGGATTTGCCAGAATACACGATGTCAATGCAACAGAGACTACAGAGTCACGAAAGACTTGGGGCACATCTACAAGAGGAATTTTCATTTGGTGAGGTGCAGCTCACTAAATTCAAGGAGAGGCAGCTCTAGGGCAGATTAGGAGTTTTGGATATGGTGAGATGCCAATTCATTAGATACTCTGGTGTGGATGAATCTGCAGTTTTAGAGAGGGTTCCTGGCTCAGGATGCACATCTCAGAACAGCCAGCTCCTTATATAAGGGAAGCTGAACAAACAGCAGAGCCTCGAAAGCACGAGTAAGCATAAGTTCCATGGGCGCATGCCTCCAGTATTATAAGAAACCAAGGAGACGAGAAAGAGCCAGGGAAGGAGATGGGTACTAGGGAAGGTCAAAGGCGTGCTTTTACAGTCAAAGGCTGCTAAGAGGCCTTGAGGCACAAGGGCTCAGAGTTAGTCACCAGATTCAGCAAAGATCAAGGGTGACCAGCAGGTGACCTTGATGACAAGTGGAAGGCGGTGGAGTTGGGAGGGACATGCTTGGAACAGGTCCAACATGCTAGAGGAATTCTGCAAGAAAGGGGACAGACACAGGGGCAGCAAGGGAGGTGTGAGGATGGGAGGCAGATAGCAGTGTGGGTGCTGTAGAGGAGAGAAAGGCAATCTGGGTACCATTCTAACTGAACAAACCACTTCTCCTCCTTCTCATCTCTAGCTTCCTTCCCAGGACCATTTCTATACCTTTTATATTCTGTTACCTTAAGTCTTTATTTTGAATAAAAGAATGAATGAATGAATGAATGAATGAATGAGCTTTTAGAGACAGGGTCCTACGTAGTCCAGGCTGACTCTCTTGCTCCCATCTCTCAAGGGCTGGCATTACAAGTCTGCACTACCATGCTCAGTTCTATGAAATTCTTGGGATCCAACCCAGCCCTGTGCATGCTAAGCAAGTTCTCTACCCATTGAGCTACATCTGTAGCCCCCATAACATTTAATATCAAAATGTAATGCATGTGTTGCTTTAGTGTATGGAGATCCCTTGGGCTGCTCTCTAACCTCTAGAAGTTGTGATGCACAGACCCAGTTTCCTGAGGATGGCCAAGTCCCCGCTGCTGCCTGTCATCCTACACATGGGGTCTGTTCTAGCTCTTCCTTCTAGCCCTGTTCTAGCCTTGGGAAACATAGATTTTTTTAAAAATTATACCTTGGGCTTCTGCCTCAACAGCTTTATAAACCAATTCTGGAGGTTACAGGCGTAGGAGCTGGCAGGACTAATGGGCAAAAGGAGAAGTCATGTCCAGGAGTAATCATCCTGGGATATCTGTGCAGGACCTACCTATTGGTTACAACTGATCACCATGTGACTCACACTGTTTCATGGTTGGATTTGCTCAACATACCCCGAAGTTCAATCTTGGGTAGAGCAATGCAAATGCCCAGGGTCAGAAGTTAACACGGGAAGAGGTGGGATGGCATGCTGGGCCTTGTTGGTTCAAGAATCTACTGTGTGTTGGCCTCTGAGTTCCAGGTATGTGTCATGTGTATATACATGTACACATGTGTGTGCTTGTATGTGAGTAGCCAAAACAACTTTGTCTTCTCTCCACCTTTTTTTTCTTCTTTGTGCTTGGGATGGATCCCAGGGCCTTGAACACATGCTCTACCACTGGGCTACATACCTAGTCCTTGGTGCTTTGAGATAGTGTCTGGGTATGTAGCTCAGGCTGGTCTCCAGGCTACCCTTAAACACAAAGTTCCCTTGCCTTTATCCAGGTTGGCGGGCTGATAAGGGTGTGCCAGCCTGTGCCATTTCTCTAAACCTTTTTGTTGTAGTGAATAGAGCAGAAGGAGGTTTTTTTTTTTTTTTTTTTTTTTTTTGGGGGGGGGACAAAAGGTGTAAGCAAAAGTTAAATGAGATGTGAACAGAAGGAAATGAATCAAGATGTATGAATGCATTCTCTTGTTATCAGAGGCAGGAGGAACCAGACCTTTGGCCAGAACTAAGGGAGACTTGACTTTTGTTGTGTATAACAGTATCTTACAGTACAAGGCCATCAGCCACTGGTGAAATGAGATTGGGATGAGTTACCGTTCTCCCTTACTTAGAAAAACAAACAGACTCTGTTGGCTTAAGAAAAAAAGAGTACTTGAAGCTGGGAAAATAATTAGAGAGATCTGGGAGGTCCTAGAGAGAAGGGAGTGGTAGAAGACAGATTTGATGAGAACATCAATTTACAAGCCTGTGTATGGACACATTTTGGAGAATCGTAACTCTATATGGTGGACATAGCTGTCGTACAGGTACAGATTACTAATGTCAGTATCTCTGACTATGGGGTGAACTTGGACAAATCATGTAACTTTTTTTCCCAGAGAAAAATATGTTCTCATCTGTAAAATACAAGAAAGTAATTACAGACAAGCCACATGCAGGGCATCCAGACTCAGCAATCTGCTGGGAGCCACAGAACAGGGTCCGTATCTGGAAAGGTGGGGAACATTATCCCCATACAAAGGGCCACTGTGTGAGATACATGGCAGGGAGGTCACATGTGGCACTAACTCAGCAGCTGACATTCTCCATTTGGTTTAGCCCAGGTGGTTAGCCTACAAGAACACAATTTCTTTGTAAAATGTGAACATTTTTTCCTGCATTTAGCTGAGTTTCGCGGACTGTTGACTCACTGAGCAGAAGGCACGGAAGATTCTTAAGGGCAGTCAGTGTACTTGGGCCATTTGTAAAATGGCAACATTCTAAAATAAGAAGAACTTGACATTCTAGACTGAGTGAGAACAGCAGTAGGCTTCCAGAACGCCGCCTATGGTCGGACGGCAGATGGAAGGCAGATGGACCCTGTAATCACCTGACAAGGTAGTAAGTGAGGCCGAACTCGGGTAAGGACTGCCATGCCTGGATGAACTGCAGTTTGGCTTCGACCAGAGGCATCTGGGCTACGTTGTGGTGAGCTTCCAGGATCCGGGCTGCCAGCTAAGCAGAAATGAGAGACATCAATGACTTCACAGCTGCTGGTTGCTTTGTAACCACTCTCCTCGATCCAGATCCCCAGTGAGAATGATAAAGACAGGACTCCACTGAACTCTGCACAGATGGCTCATTCTATTAATTAACTAATGAACTAATTCACTTTCCCCACTCTGTCGGGTTATGAAAATGATTGAGTAGGAGAGCCAAGATCAGGCAACAGGCACACATGTGTAAGGTTCATGCAAATGACTCTCTCTTCAACGTTGATTCCATGGGACTAGGTTCACCTGTGCAACTTCTAACTCACTCTATGGAAACATACTTTTGATTCCTAATTTGTAGGGACTAAATGACTTTACCCTTAATTAAGTTCAACCTGGGACTATTACTATATTCAAACATCGGTAAAATAATCTTTAACAAAATCAGCGATGATTCTATCACATTGTCTACTACCCAATGTGTAGTCAAATTTCTTTATTAACCTAATTTTCATGGTGATGGTCTTAATTGGATGGAGTCCCTCCTTTTCCTTTAGCATATAAGTACTGTATAAAACAACCAAGCAGGCAAGAACCTGTTTAGACTTGTGCTTCTTTGCACAGCGGGGCGATACTAAGCACTCCGGGTTCATATCCATGCTTTCCAGACTGGAAGCCACCAGAGGTGATGAGTTCCGGTTTTTCATCTTGAGAAATGAAAGGATGCTGACGACCTCTGGCTGGTAGGAGCTGTCTGCCATGGTTTTACCCTTCGAGGCCAAGATGCACGCAGCCATCCACCGGGCATATTGATCCTCCTGAAACAAAAGCCGGAGAGCTTAGAAGCAGGATCACTTGTGGGGCCACCTTGCCACAGACACAACAGAACTTGGCTCTATAGTTGATCATAGCCAAAAGGCGGAGAAGCCATAGGAGGCTTTGGGCTATGATACAAAGCTATCACCTTCCAGTCAAGGAAACGTGAGGTGCACATGCTCTGAGTGGCTGTGAACCATTGACTGCGTCACGCAGCATGCTTTGAGTCACTCTGCACAGGGAACTTCGTGTGATGATGCAAAGAGACGTAGGAGTTCTGAGCTTTGCAGACAAATGAAGCTTCAAACTCCCAGAGAGCTTCGTCTATCCTTTCCCATCTTCATAACATGGCTGACATCCGTGATGAAGAACCCCTCCCTCCCATCAGCTTTCTGTATTGTTTGTAACGTCATTTATCTTAGGTGAAGATTCTAAGTCTAGGGAGGCAATCAGGGCCTCGGGTGGAATCCGAATTAGTCAGCAGCAGTTCCTATTAGTCTCTAAAGCCCGTGCCATGCAGCCTGGGACACAGAACAAATAAGTAAACTCAAACTGCAGCAAGGAGCCACGCCCAGCGAGACCTGTATCCAATCAGATGCAGCCGGCTAAGAGCAGCCCGGAACATCAGACTCCTCCAGCCCAAATTCAGGGGTTTTTGGAGCATCAGTGCAGCACGTGTCTGTTACAGAGCTGCAACTTGAGACACTTTCTATATGGCCGTCATTTATACAGTTCTATGGAGAAGCCTTCAGTTCTGCCGTGATGTGAAAACATGGTTTAATGATCGTTAGTTCTCCCTCTCAGTGGAGAATTCAATGCTTTACACACAGTGTTTAGTGCTTCGCTGTAAATAGGTTTGGTCTTAGGTGGTCTATGTGTAGGCTAATGTATGTGTTCCAAGCATGGCTAAGGTAGGCTAAGCTGGGGTGTTTGTAGGTTAGGTGTTTTAAATGCTATTTTGGGTGAACAGTAATTTTAGTTTGTGATGTGCTTATGGGATTTAACCATATGAAAATCGATAACTTATCTGTGTGCTTTGTTCTAGTATTAAATTGTATGTATGTATATATGTATGTATATATGATGTATTTATTTATTTATTTTTTTTGTGTGTGGGTGGATAGTGCGATGTGTATCCCAGTTCATGAATGGAAGATGTCAGAAGACAAGCTGGGGGATCCAGCGTTTTCCTTCTACTGTATAAGTCCAGGGAATTGAACTCAGATCATCTAGCTTGACAGCAGTCACCTTTACTCACTGAGTCATCTCATCAGCCCCTGCTCCTAATACAGAGGAACCGATGAGACTTAGGGGCTTTACTTACATGGTCACATCTCAAATACACTTCATTCATTCCATCAGCAACAGGGATTAGTAACTTGATTCCAAATTTTCTCCCTGCTACATTCACATCTGGCACAATTTCACAGCCTGAAGAAGAAAAAGGAGGGGCAAAACTGAGTGCTGAGAAATCTGTTGTAATAAATGTCAACATAAAGTCTTTGCTTGACCATAAGCGAAAGCCAGAGGAGCAACTAATAACAATAATTCAAGGAAAACTAACTAGGCTTATAGACAACATAGATAAAAATATGATTTTATTATTTTCTTTTAAAATTGGATTTATTTTTAGGATGATATTGGCTATCTTGTTAGAAATAATCACAAAGGCATACATACATATACATAAGCATACATATATACATATACACATATGTACATGTATGCATATGTGTACATATGTTTACATATATTGAGCCAAGATCTCAATGTGTTCCAGGCTGGCCTTGAATTTTCTGTGTAGCTTAGGCTGATCTTGAATCTATAATCTTCCTGCCTCAGGTTGTTATTTTTTTTAAAGATATATCTATATGTATATATCTATATCTATATCTATATCTATATCTATATACATATATATATATACTGTTGCCATCTTCAGACACACCAGAAGAGGGCACCAGATCCTTGTTGCAGATGGTTGTGAGCCACCATGTGGTTGCTGGGATTTGAACTCAGGACCTCTGTTAGAGCAGTCAGTGCTCTTAACCACCGAGCCATCTCTCCAGTCCCTGCCTCAGGTTGTCATTCCCCACTCCTGGTATGAATACAGAATTTAAAAGAGATCAAAGCAGAGGTGATTCTCTGCTACGATGACGACAGAGCTGAGCACACTGGCTGATTAAATAGCTCAGGGAGCAGAGACACCAATACACTCACAGTCACTTTTGGACATGAGAATGGACACTAATGTAATTAAGAACAAAATACAAGATTTCTTGGCATTTTTTCCTCTTCTGCAGTCTTGGTATTGAACCAGGAACCTTGCACAAAAATACATGCTGTGCCACAGAGTCACATCCCCAACCTGAACATAACTGTTTTTGAACCAGACACCCTCACATGCTGGATGAGAAGGGAGAACACAGCACAGACTCCACACAATGACCGTGCCCTGTGATGGAGAGGAGCTGCTGTTTGGCAAGCAGTTGGCTTAGAGCTTCTTCTGGATCCTGTTGAAACCGTGTTTTCAGTGTGCACCAGAGTGAGGGGCAAGAATCTCTTACCTCTGATGTTCAGCTTCTCTATTGGCTCTCCTTGTTCGAGTTCCTGATTTTTAAAGTAGGCTATAGATGTGTCTTTAAAGACAAACCAGTATTGCTTGAAAGCTTTTAACATTAGCTTCTTGGGCCTGCAAATGAGAAATACAGCCAATATTTAAATGCCAGTCAGGACTGCAGAACACATTGCAAAATTTGAGTGGATCGAGGCCTTGAGATAACATGTTCTTTAGTTTTTTAAAGCAACTTTCAAATTTCTGGTTTTACTTCTATTTTTTTTAAATTGGTAATGAGGATCAAACCCTGGGCTTTGTGCATGCTAAGTAAGTCCCATACCACCAAGCTGCATCCCCAGACCACTAACATAAAAGCCAAAAATGAACCACTGCTGTGCAACGCACAAACTAATTCAAAGACCGGGAAGTTGGGAGTCAGGCCTCTTTGGCCCATGTTCTTCCTCTGCCACATCTCATTTTAAAAAATTGAGTAGCTGCCTCCTGATGTATGGGTAAATATTTATAAACAGTAACATATTATTAAACCTACACAGAAACGTAAAGTGAATGTAACACGTAGCCCTTTTCAAGAAAGGAAACTGTTACTTACTCAAAAAGCCATGAATTTATCCCAGCTGTGATTACTGAACCAGGACGCCATAGCCCTGCTTGCACAAGTATTTGTTGAGACAGAACTATTAATTTTCATCGTCTCTGAAGCCAGTCACTCACTCAGGAAAGTTAAGTAGGATATACCAATTTAAGAATTTTTAAGCAGTAGGTTTCAAACTCACTGTAGCTCTTGAATTAAATGATATTTAACATGGAAATACACGTTACCGAGTCTTAAAAGCATTTGGACTTCTTAATCTTTTATGGTTTTAGGGCCTGAACTAGGACCTGGCACAGTAGACAGACACTCTATCATTGGACGAGCTCCTCAGTCATTATTGTTTTATAAAGCACTTTATCGGGGAGGGATGAAGGAGGGGCATTAAGGAGAAGAAAGTATAATGACACTTAATTGGGAAGGTGCCACGATGCATTACTTATGCAAGCTTAAACGTTACAAAAAGCCCGTCTTGAGGGATGATTGACACATAAAGACCTGTGCATATCTGACGAACCGATCTGGATGGATTTGGGGTACCAGTGTGAGATCATTGCCATGAGTGTCCCATATGTGTTTGAAATGTCTCAGAGTTTCCTCGTATCTCCCTCATTATGTTCTCCTTAGTGCATAAACGGTTAATACTCTTAGCAAGCTACTCTCTGCTGCAGAGACCTCTAGGACTCTCTCTCTTACACACCAAACCTCGGTATCCTCTGTCATCAGCTCGTCTCCTCCATGATCAGACCACACCACCGTGCTACCCTCTATGCCTGTGAATTTGATGTTTAGACCTACAACCTGTTTCTCTTTTTAAGACAAGGCGTGATTACTGGCAACAGGGTAACCATGGAAACATTGCAGAATATTTTAAAAATGTTACCTTTGCGGGCTGAAGGGTTGACTCAGTGGTTCAGAACACTTACTGCACCTGTATGGCAGCTCACAACCATTTATAACTATTTACATGGTGTCTAATGCCCTCTTCTGGCCTCTTTGGGCATCAGGCATGTATGCGGCACATGAACATACATGCAGGCAAAACACTTATGTACATAAAATACGAATAATCGAAAAAATGATATTTTCACAACATTACTATCATTCAAAAACTAGCTATTTCATAACTGTTCCTTCAAGGGGAAATCAGTGTTTATTGTTTTGGAGGTGTGTGGTGGCTTACAAGTGATGTCCACAGGGTCATCAGTTTGGGAAACATTTTGAAAAACAAAATGTCATAATGCCACTTACAGGCATTTGCTACAGGAAGCCAGTGAGCTCCCCCTCCCCCACGTCTTCTTTCTTTTGTTTTTGGCTTTTTGAGACAGGGTTTCTCCGAATAGCCCTGGCTGTCCTAGAATTCACTCTGTACAGTAAGCTGGCCTTCAACTGAGAGATTCACTTGTCACTGCCTTCCAAGTGCTGGGATTAAAGGCGTGTGCCACTACCCCCCAGCTAGTTTTATGGGGGACCAAGCTTTCATGATCATTCCCCATTTATTTACAAAGTATTGCAAAGATAACAGAATATTTAAAGACTCTTATGTTGAAATGAATCAAGTAAAGCAAAGATAACAGAATATTTAAAGACTCTTATGTTGAAATGAATCAAGTAACCCCTGTAGCTCATGTGTAAGTATTACTGAAGTCCCTTGGTCTGGTAGCTTGCCTATACATAACAAATCTTATCTCTTGAACAAATTTTATCTGCAACATTCCTATTAACTACACACAGAACCATTTGTTCTCCTCCAAAGTGGCACTGGTAGCAGCGGTGGCCCTTGCAGCTTTGCCGTGTTTCCTGTTCACATGATGTCACTTAGTAGTGCCAAGACTTATGAATCTGTTTTTCTCCAATGTGGGTTTATAAGGATCTTGTTTGGTATATATGGGCCTTTAGGAAGTAGACTTGAAAGTCTGACTTAATGCTCTCTCAGTACTACACAAACCACTTCCTATCTGTACTGGTGACCCATGTGGCATGACTGGGCTGCCACCTCTCTGTTGTTCTCCCTCTGTATTAAAGACTTTCCCTTATCAATGGCTGGGTTTATCAAGACTTACTGATTTATTGGCTTTTCTTGCCAGAGACCTATGATCCAGGAATTTAAGCATATTCTAAACATTTATGAAAAACTCTTAAGTATTCTCTTTTGAATGTTTCATTCTCTTCAACTAATTTCTTTTAGAACTCTCAGTAGATACAAGTTGGGTCTTCTTAGTGTATTTAAATCATATTTTCAATTTACACTTTTTGGGCTTTCTTTGATTATATTGAATAATTTGATGGTTAATATTCTGAAAGTATTACAAATTTTGTTTTGTGATTCTGGGTATAAGTTATGGCTAAAGACATCAGGCGACAGAACTGAAGGAGTTAGAGGTCACATCCAACATGTCATCTCTTTGTAAAATGCTAGACCATATACAGGAAGGGGCTGTTTTCCTCTCCTCCTCTTCTTCCTCCTCCTCCTCCCCCTCCTCCTCTTCTTCTTCCTCTTTGTAAAGTTCTAGTTATACTCTATTCAAAGACTACCAAGACCAAATTTCTTTGTGAAACAATTACTCATGTTTTATAAAGCTATACTTGCTACATCGAATTGCTCTGTCCCCCTGAAGGTCTGAATATTATTAGACCGATCACTTTTAATTATAGGCACTTTTGCCACTGAAGTTCCCTGAGCTCGTACTCCTTCATCACAACAAAAGATTAAATGAGTCAATACTAGAAACTCAGCGACAGATACGTCTTTGGACTTTTGATTCTCTTGTAGACCCCATTCGCCATTTAGTGCTTGCAAGTCCTTTGCATCTTATATTGTCAAAAGCAACTTGCATCCCCCACCCCCACCCTGCTCTCTGAGAAGCCGGCTGCCCCAGTGAAGTATTAGTTTGTTAAGGAAAGTCAATAAGCCATAAAGTGACACAGTAACTGCATTGTTTCTTTCAACCTAACACTCCTTGGCACTATCACAAAGGTGGCGATCACCCACTAAAGCAAACAGAAATAGTAGCAGGTTGGCCAACACTGAGCAGGTGAACGGAGGGTAACAAATGGGCTCCTCCCTGGAAGCCCAGAGACAAAGTGCTTGCTCTCAGAGCTGTCACTCCTGAGCCTTCCGAGCAGATCCTAACAGAAACGCCACGGCAGCATACATGTCCATTCGTACTGATGCTCACACTGGTGTGTGAGGATCTGTATGCCAGGCACTGTGCTAAACTCTTCAAATGCCCCATTTTATCCCAGCAAACTTAAGAAGAGGATACTCCCACTTTATAGCGTAAGGAACCAAAGCACAGAGTCATAGAAACTCCACTCCATGTAGCCAGGGTCTATGGCAGGGAGTTAAGGTTCAACACACTATTGCCTTATGCCAAAGCCCATAACGCGGAGCTCACCTTTGACCTGTGACCCTGCCTGCCGTATGAAATTATGTCCAGTTCCAGACCATGATTGTGAGGGTCTGTTACAAGGCATTTCTTTGCCCTTTCAAGATACTTACTTAAATAATTTGAGATAATCTGCCAGTTTAGGGATGTCAGTAATGTCCTCCTGAGGAGAAATATGAGAGTTACCAGCAGGAACTTCACAGATGGAGTTGCTAGTTCAAGCCTGTGCAACCAGCATGTCAGTCACTTGCCACTAAGACTTAAAATCTGAATCAATTAAAATGAAATAAAATGAGAAGCTGAGCTCCTTAGTTATACAGTAGCTTTCACGGGGGAGTCGGGGTGGTGGGGAGTGGAAGCTGAGTGGAAAGTGAGAAGGGGCCCTTGGGCAGGTGACAAAGTCCTGTTTCCCAAGTCTGGATGGCGACTTGGTTGACAATATTAATTTGTTAATCTGTATATATTTATTTAACTTTGTGAGGATAGGAAATATGAAGAGCAGTAAAAGAAAAAAAATCAACTGATATTTCTTACACTTGCACATCGTTTAAGTTAAAAACCCAAGTTAGGAATGATGTCTTTAACGTCTGAACGGATCTGTATGGACAGACCTTTGTGAGTTTTAAGTTAAAGTGGGTGACTCTAGTAACATCCAGGTCACTGATTAAACCTGAAAAGCACCTAGTTCAAAGTTCGTTCTGAGGTGGCAGTTGATGGCTGGCTACAGCATATAAAACTACTCAGGGAAGGAGGGAATTTCTCATTTATCCCAAGAAGGATTAACTTCCTGTTACATATTCAGCATAGGAGGCAGGTGAACAGGAACTCAGCTTCTGCTTGGGCAGGGCTCTGCTTTGTGCATTAAGTATTTGCTCTCCTGAGGAACCAACTTCCCAATTTAAGGCAGGTGTGGATAAGAGAACTCACAGTGAATGGGCAAGAATGTGGTGACTCACTTAGCTCGTTTCAGAGGACCCCCTGCTTGGTTTCAATGTGATTAAACCAGTAATTATTCCCTTGGTTGAAGACATTAAAACAAAAGAGTGCTCAGTAAGAGAACCAAATCAGTGGGGCATTGCAAGACTGTATCCAGCCAGCACCTCTGAGGTGAGGGGTCAAGGGTGATAACCAGTTTTCCTCCTAAGGTATGACTGGAGGGTTTTGGTTCCTGAAATGAAAAACGTTTAGGAGTGTTCCATGATATCCTAAAACCTTCCTAATGCTGGGCCTCTTTAATATAGTTCCTCCTGCTGGGGTGACCCCCCCAGCCATAAAATTATTATTTATTTATTTATTTTTTGGTTCTTTTTTTCGGAGCTGGGGACCGAACCCAGGGCCTTGCGCTTCCTAGGCAAGCGCTCTACCACTGAGCTAAATCCCCAACCCCATAAAATTATTTTTGTTGCTACTTTCTAACTATAATTTTGCTGCTGCAATGAATTGTAATGTAAACATCTGATTTGCAGAGTATCTGAGATGTGACAGCTGTGAAAAGGTCATTCAACCCCCAAAGCAGTCACAACCCATAGGTTGAGAACCATTGTCCTAGGGAAAAGCCATCCTCTCTGTCAGCCTTACGCAGTGGCAACATAAGACCAGACACCAAGGCTTTTAAAGCCTTTTCTTCACCCTCACAGGTTCCCTGTGCCACAGACTGTATGCTTCTTTCTAGACTTAAAGGACCAACTCCATGTTTTTTGCTAGTGTAGTGGATCTCACGGTAATTTCACCACATATAGTGCCAACTGATCAATCCCCAGGAAGAAATGCAATACAACAGCTTCGATTGGTGGTGATAAAATTCTCCTAATGATCCCTCATAGAGCTAACCCAAGAGAAGCCAGTTCTTGCTAACTAAGCTTGTCCCATGAGCAGCATATTTTTCTTCTTGAAAGACATGTTCTCTTAGCTCCAATTTGTACTCGCTAGAACAAATTCTGAGTTAACAGAAGTGATCATACCAAAGTGTTGTCTGCCTTCCCGCCTTCGAGGGTCACTTCCAAACTTGACAACGCTGCTTCTACCTCGTCAACCTCGGACTTGGTTGCAAAGTCCTGTATTTCAGCACACAGCGACAGCTTGCTGATGTGATACTAAAACATAAGCAGAGATTTTATTTTTATTTAATTTACTTAAATTAATGTATGTTCTTGAGACAGAATCTTGTCAAAAGTTCTAGACTGTTCAGGCTAGTCTCAAATTCTCTAGGTAGCCTCAACTGCCCTTGAACTTTTGATCCTCTTGCTTCAGTTCTCCCAAATGGTGGAATTAGAGGGGTGCTCTACCTCACCTTGCTCAAGGCAGAGGTTTTAGAAATCTTACAGCCACAAATGGATCATTAACCATCTCTTCTTTTTTGAGAATTTCCGCCAAATCCTGAATACCTTCTGGAAAAAAGTCTGTCCGCTCAGAGAAATGGCATCTAATCAAACTAATTGTGAGATTCACAGTTAGTTGTGGTCAAACCTTGTTCTGCCTTGTCGCTGTGCCTGTGGAGGCAGGTGACTGGGGATGCAAAATAGTTGCCTTACACAGTAGTGTACACGTGGGGAAGGCAAGGAACATTTTACATGGAAACCTACTCTCCTAATTTTCATTTTTTCTTCAAAGAAACAGACAGTGTGCTTTA
Source organism: Rattus norvegicus (assembly GCF_021556685.1). Taxonomy (NCBI): domain Eukaryota; kingdom Metazoa; phylum Chordata; class Mammalia; order Rodentia; family Muridae; genus Rattus; species Rattus norvegicus. The sequence goes on from NC_141536.1 coordinate 119,930,338, forward strand.
ACCAGAACAAACTAGAATTCTTCCCCCCTCCCGGGAAAAGCTGCAGACATCCCATAACCTGCAGAGCTGCAAAGATCAACATTTCTTCTTCTGTGCAGTCGATTTCCTCCAGGAGAACAGCCCATCTGGCTTGCTCGTAGAGTTGGTTAATTCGGACAGCATCATACTAGAGAAAGAAAAAGAGGTGTAATCTGGAGGAAATGGACAATTTTCTAGACAAATACCAGGTCCCAAAGTTAAATCAGGCATAGATAAACCATCTAAACAACCCCATAACTCCTAAAGAAATAGAAGCAGTTATTAAAAATCTCCCAACCAAAAAGAGCCCAGGAACAGATGGGTTTAGTGCAGAGTTCTATCAGACCTTCATAGAAGACCTCATACCAATAATTGTCCAAACTATTCCACAAAACAGAAACAGACAGAGCACTACCAAATTCCTTCTATGAAGCCATGATTTCACTTATACCTAAACCACACAAAGATCCAACAAAGAAGGAGAACTTCAGACCAATTTCCCTTATGACATAAAAATACTCAATAAAATTCTTGCAAACCGAATCCAAGAGCACATCAAAAGGATCATCCATCATGATCAAATAGGTTTGATCCCAGGGATGCAGGGATGGTTCAATATACAGAAATACATTAACATAATCGACTATATAATCAAATTCAAAGAAAAAAACCATATGATCATTTCATTAGATACTGAGAAAACATTTGACAATATTCAACACCCCTTCATGATAAAAGTCCTGGAAAGATCAGGAATTCAAGGCCCATATCTAAACATAGTAAAAGCAATATACAGCAAACCAGTAGCTAACATTAAACTAAATGGAGAGAAACTTGAAGCAATCCCACTAAAATCAGGGACTAGACAAGGCTGCCCACTCTCTCCCTACTTATTCAACATAGTACTCGAAGTCCTAGCCAGAGCAATCAGACAATGAAAGGAGGCCAAAGGTATACAAATTGGAAAGAAGTCAAAATATCACTATTTGCAGATGATATGATAGTATACTTAAGTGACCCCAAAAATTCCACCAGAGAACTCCTAAACCTGATAAACAACTTCAGCAAGAGTGACTGGATATAAAATTAACTCAAACAAATCAGTAGCCTCCCTCTACTCAAAGGATAAATAGGCTGAGAAAGAAATTAGGGAAATGACACCCTTCACAATAGTCCCAAATAATATAAAACACCTCGGTTTGACTTTAACTAAGCAAGTGAAAGATCTGTATGACAAGAATTTCAAGTCTCTGAAGAAAGAAATTGAAGATTTCAGAAGATGGAAAGACCTCCCAGGCTCATGGATTGGCAGGATTAATATAGTAAAAATGGCCATTTTGCTAAAAGCATTCTACAGATTCAATGCGATCCCCATCAAAATTCCAACTCAATTCTTCATAGAGTTAGAAAGAGCAATTTGCAAATTCATATGGAATAACAAAAAACCCAGAATATCGAAAACTAACTCAATAATAAAAGAACTTCTGGGGGAATCACCATCCCTGACTTCAAGCAGTATTACAGAGCAATAGTCATAAAAACTGTATGGTATTGGTACAGAGACAGGCAGGTAGATCAATATAATAGAATTGAAGACCCAGAAATGAACCTACACACCTATGGTCACTTGATCTTTGACAAAGAAGCTAAAACCATCCAATGGAAAAAAGATAGCATTTTCAACAAATGGTGCTGGTTCAACTGGATGTCACCATGTAGAAGAATGCAGATCGATCCATTTTCATCACCCTGCACAAAACTTAAGTCAAAGTGGATCAAGGACCTCCACATCAAACTAATAGAAGAAAAAGTGAGGAAGAGTCTTGATCACATGGGCACTAGGGAAAATTTCCTGAACAAAACATCAATGATTTATGCTTTAAGATCAAGAATCAACAAATGGGACCTATAAAACTGCAAAAATGACACTGTCGTATCCAAAATATACAAAGAACTCAAGAAGTTAGACTCCAGAGAGCCAAATAACCTTATTAAAAATGGGGTACAGAGCTAAACAAAGAATTCTCAGCAGAGGATTATTGAATAGCTGAGAAGTACCTAAAGAAATGCTCAACATCCTTAGTCATCAGGGAAATGCAAATTAAAACAACCCTGAGATTCCACCTCACACCAGTCAGAATGGCTATGATCAAAAACTCAGGTGACAACAGATGCTGGCGAGGATGTGGAGAAAGAGGAAAACTCCTCCATTGTTGGTGGGATTGCAGACTGGTACAACCACTCTGGAAATCATTCTGAAAATTGGACATTCCACTACCTGAGGAACCAGCTATTCCTCTCCTTGGCATATACCCAAAAGACGCTTCAACATACAACAAAGACACATGCTCCACTATGTTCATAGCAGCCTTATTAATAATAGCCAGAAGATGAAAAGAACCCAGATGCCCTTCAACAGAGGAATGGGTATAGAAAATGTGGTACATCTACACAATGGAGTACTACTTAGCTATCGAAAAGAATGACTTCATGAAATTCATAGGCAAATGCAATGAACTAGAAAATATCCTGAGTGAGGTAACTCAATCACAGAAAAACACACATCGTATGCACTCACTGATAAGTGGAAATTAGCCCAAAAACTCAAATTACCCAAGATGCAAACCACAGACCACATGAAGCTCAAGAAGATGGATGACCAAAATGTGGATCCTTCACTCCTTCTTAAAAGGGGGAACAAAAATATTCATAGGAGGGGAGAGGGAGGTAAAATTTGGAGCAGAGACTGAAGGAGCCTGCCCCACATGTGGCCCATATATATACACCAGAACCAGATAAGATTGATGAAGCTAAGAAGTGCATGCTGACAGGAACAGGATATAGATGTCTCTTTCCTGAGAGACACAGCCTGACCATGTCAAATACAAAGGCAAATGCTGGCAGCAAACCACTGAACTGAGAATGGGACCCCGCTGGAGGAATTAGAGAAAGGATTGAAAGAACTGAAGAGGTTTGCAACCCCATAAGAACAACAATACCAACCAATTAGAGAGCTTCCAGGGACTAAACCACTATTCAAAGACTATACATGGACTGACCCAGGGCTCCAGCTGCATATGTAGCAGAGGATGGCCTTGTTGGGCACCAGTGGAAGGGGAAGCCCTTGGTCCTGCCAAGGTTGGACTGCCAGTGTTGGGGAATGTTGGGGGGAGGAAGAGGGAAGGGGGGATAAATGGGAGGGAAACACCCTTATAGGAGAAGGGGAGGGGTAGGGGATAGGGGGCTTATGTCTGCTGGGAAAGGGAATAACATTTGAAATGTAAATTTAAAAAAATCCAATAAAAAAGAAAAAAGAAAGAAAAAGGTGTGTGTGTGTGTGTGTGTGTGTGTGTGTGTTGTGTATCTATTTATATTCCACAGCACTGAAGTTCTACTGAAGTTCTTGAATAACTGAGGCCAATCTCTGTGAAATCACATACTCTAAAGTCTAGCTCAGACAACTGCAAGGAGTCTGCTATCTTCCCCCTGCCCACTACCTCTTGTGACTTCTGAGGTCAGAAGGAACTTTCCCTAAATATTTGCAGAGTTTCCTCAAACAGCCAAGTCAATCCAGCTCAGTTTTTCCTCTATGACGTTTCTATTGAGAGTAAAAATAGGCACTAGAAAATAGGCAGGTAAAGATGAAGCTGATCTTCAAATTCTACCCATCCAAGAAGACCATGACTCCAGCTGCAAATGTAGCAGACGATGGCCATGTCAGGTATCAGTGGGAGGAAAAGCCTTTGGTCCTGTGAAGGTTCGTTTTCCCAATGTAGGGGAATGCCAGGGTGTTGAGGTGGGAGTGGGAGCATCTCCATAGAAGCAGGGGGAGGGGAGAAGGAATATGGGAGAGGGGTGGAAAGGGATAACATTTGAAATGTAAATACATAAAATATCCAAGAAAAATAAAATTATAAGAGAGAGAGGGGAGAGAGAGAGAGAGAGAGAGAGAGAGAGAGAGAGAGAGAGAGAGAGAGAGCAGATATGAAACACAGTAACCACAGCAGCATGGTTATGGTTGAATAATTTTGTGGTTACATAAAAATCATTGCTCTGTGGCTATTGCATTGGTTCTGTTTCTCTTCCTTTCTCACCTTTCCTCCTTCCCCTCTTCTTCCTGTTTTACTCTCTCTTTTTGGTTTTGGGATTGAACCTAGAACCTGGCACATGCTAGTTGCATGCTCTACTATTGAACCACACTACCTGGGGAGGAGGTTTTACATAAGACAAGATGCCTAAAAAGTTATAATGTATAAAGTAGACCTGACACATAAAATTAGGCATTTACAATGAGACATACATTTTCAAGGTTATAAGATAAAGACTGAAAGAATGTATTTCGATAAATAGAAAAGATAATATCCATGAATACAAACCATTCCCATGAATGAATGAATGAATGTAAAAATCAGACAATCCATAAGGATACAGAACAAACATAATCAGGTGTCTCACAGAGAAGACAAGATGGCCATTTAAACACTGGAAAAGATGCCCAGTCTTATCACAACTTAGAGAATTCTAACTAAAACAAGATGACAGAGTGCCTGCTCTTTCAGACTGGCCTGTTAGGTATTGATGGTATCTGATGTTGTTGGACAAGGAGCAGCTGGTACTTTCTGCAGGCACGGTCATTAGGAAGGCTATCTAGACACAACTCTCAATGTCCTCTTGCACTTTGACGAGTATCTAGACAGAAATGCAGGCACCCGCCAGACACTCTGGTAAGAATGTTTGCCACATTTGGGCCCCTACAATCTGTCAGTGTATGGGTCAGCTTTCCTTTGATTATGTTTCCGTTGATAAAAGAGCAAATTAAACCACATAATGACTTGAAAGAAAGCTCCAATAATTAAAAAGCGCAAACTCAAAGCATGTAAAAACTCCAATCTGTACTGGGAATAAAAGGCCTTGGAAATTTGGTAAACTATAGGCTAATAAACTCATGTGAAGAATTTGCAAGGATGGTTAGCCGTGAAATTGTGGCTGCCTTTAGGAAAAAAGTTCCTAGCAAAGGATGACTTTTTTCTCTGTTCTTTTGAAATGAGTTTACTGTGTATATTTTTGTGTATATTAGGGTTTGCAACAAGAAACTATACCATAGACTATACTATACTATAGATTATAATTTGGATTTGTGTGTGAAAAGAGAAGCTAACTTATCAAACATAATTTAACAAAAATTTGCAATATATACATGTTTACTGCCCATGGTCCTCATGTCCTACATAAACACTCCAGAATTATTCATCTGTTTCCTGCCACTTTCTATTCTTTGACCTTTATCTCCCTATTGTCTGTCTTCCCAACCAGTACTGCCTCTCATAGGAGAGGCTGACAGCCAGCAAATGATCTTCCTGAGAGGAGTCTGCCTTGGATTAAAATTCACAACAGATAGGCGAAATTTGCTTCGATAGGCAAGGCCCAGAAGAAATTCATTTTAGTAAAGATTCCTACTATTAATATGACTTTCCTGTTATTATTAAATATATAACCATTACTAGGTATTAGCCCACCCTTTTGAGATCTCTGCAGAACAACGAAGATGTACTCTCTCATAGTGATGCTGTATAGACAAATAGAGAATAATTCTGTAGAATTCCTAATTTGATTAAAGTAATTTTAGGAGGAAAGCTTTTAGAGATTGTCTTAGTTGCTAGAAAGATGTAATAAAGTTAGAGTCAAGAATAGAATTTGCCCACTCCTCAGAATAGTAAGCAAAGGCTGCATAATAAGAAATACAATAAGCTTTCATAAGCCCACTAAAAAGAGAAATTGATGTGGGATAATTTTGTGTTCAAGGGAAAACATTTAGGTTCAAGGATAAAGTCACAGGTGTGCACTATGATAAGGCAAGACCATGCAAAAAACCGTTGCTTTGAACTTTTAAAGAGTATATTATAATGAAACTCTACTTTGAACTTAATATCAACATCCTTCTGTAACTCCCATTCTATGTAACATTTTATCTCTGAGATAATTTTCTAAAGAACTTTTTGTCTAAGTAGGTATGAAAGAAATAAAGAAATAAAGAAAAGAAATAAAGTTGTTGGTCGAATGGTTTGACTTGGGGATCTTTGTCTCATCCATCCATCCATCCATCCATCCATCCATCCATCCATCCATCCATCCATCCAAACGTGTATGTGTAAGCATGCATGAATACTTGTGGAGTTGATTGTGACAGTTGGGCCTGTCAGAGTGTGGGTGTATGAATGTTCAAATGTATACGTGTCTGTAAATATTTGCCTGTATACACCATCTTGATTCTTTTCCTCTCCTTTCTCTCTGGTTCACAAAGAGTTAATCAGCTTATCCAGAGAGGCTTCTGGCAGATTCACCAGAAAAGGAGCACCAGCAATAAATCTTTTCACCTATCCTCTGCTGTTTTATGAGGAGGTGCTGAACAGTTTCTGGCTTCAGAGGAACTCAGACAGGCAGGTCAGCTACCTCAGCAAAGTGACTTAGATTTAAGGCAGGTAAGTATTTTATTATTATATAGCAACCATAAATATCTAGCAAGACCAAATCTTACCCACATCGATGCTCTTCCCCCTTGGCTGCTTCAAGAAGAACCAAACAAGAAAGAACAACCACTGGGGCTGGACCCTGGCACACATTTGTCCTCCAGACCCATCTGTGTTGTGGCAAATGGCAGGATCTTTTTTAATGTCATCATATATGAGACTTCACAGTTTATTCATTCAGGCTGAACACTACTTTTTATTCTAAATAACCTCTCTTTGCATTTGAATTGAAAACAATCTCAATTGTGGTAGAATATGTCTAACAAAACCTGTCTTGACCATATAAGATGTACAGTTTAGTGGCATAGGTACAGTCACAGTAGGTACAACCATCACCACTACAATCTCTTCAGCTTTTAAGACCAAGATTCTGTTCTCATTAAATCATAGTTTCTAGTTAGGTTTTGTTCTGTTTTTGGGAAATCATTTTCTAGTCTCTCTCTCTCCCTGTCTCTCCGTTTCCCTCCCTCTCTCCCTCCCTCCCTCCCTCTCCCTCTCTCTCCCTCCCTCCCTCCCCCTCTCTCTCCTTTGTGTGTGTGTGTGTGTGTGTGAGAGAGAGAGAGAGAGAGAGAGAGAGAGAGAGAGTGTGTGTGTGTGTGTGTGTGTGTGTGTGTGCGCGTTTGTGTGCAGTATGGGCAGGTATTCATGTAGGCATGTGAAAGTAGGCCAGAGAATTGTGTTAGTATCCTCTTCCATCACCCTCTGTCTATCCCTTTGATGCATGGCTTCTCCCTGAACACAGAGTTCATGGTTTTTCAGCTTTACTGTCATCCAGAAAGCCTCAGTGTTACCCCTGTGTCTGCCCACCTCAGTTCTGGAGTTACAGACCCATGTGAGACCATACCTAGTTAGCTATTTGGGTGCTAGGATCTAAACTCAGGTCCTCAGGGTTGTGCAGCAAGCAGTTTTAATCACTGAGCCAATTCTCCAGGCCCACTTGGATTTGTTTTTGTACAATAGCTATACATTATACTATATACTTAGAAGAAATTCATAAAGAAAACATGAAGGAGTAATGGAAAATACTCAAGAGGACCTCATAGATTCTTCATGAGCTGGTTAGCACTGACCCCCCCCCCCCCTTTTGTACTAATCTTACACCTGTTAAGAATAGAGGCAATAGGGGATGTGTAACTGTGAAGCAAGCCCAGACCAGTGGATAGCCCTGATAATGGTAAGTAGGAAAGCCGACATGCTGGAATTACAGACATGTGCCATGACCCCTGACTTCCAGAGAACGAGTACATGCATTTTTGTTCAATCAAGACTTTACAACTAAAAGAAATTCACATGTATAGTAAACATGCATCCAGGTGTTGTGGCATATGCTTATCATCTCAGATATAAGGGAGCCCGAAGCAGGAGCATGGGAGTTAAGAGACCAGCCTGCGCACCATAGCCAGTCTCCTCTCAAAAAACAAACAAAGCTAAAAGTCATGCAGCCATTAACACACACACACACACACACACACACACACACACACACACACACACACACACACACGAATCCTGTTTCATTTAATAGATTATAGACAAAATCTAAATAGTGATGTCAAAACAGCCAAAACTTACATTTGACCAAAAAGCTGTCAACCTCGATGTTGGTCAGCCCCTCAGTCCTAGTATATCTAGGTACTAATACTTCAGAGACTCGGTGGGACAGGCCGCTCAGCAAGGCTTTCTTCAGAGTAGTTAATAAAGATTTTAAAAGTGTAATAAAAGTTCCCATACCTGAACATCTTGACATGCTGCACAAGCCAAATTAAAATAATGGCATGTAAAACATATTAAACTACAATTATCCAGTTACAAGTTAACAGTAGGAAATCAACAGGATCCAGAATAAGGGCTCAGTGCTGGCCAAGCCCTGTCCCTAGAGCTGTTCAGAGCCTCTCTATTGCTCCTGCCTGGCTTTGAGGTTTCCCTCCCAGAGGCTGGTTTTCCCATGCAGGCGTTGAGGCACCAATCTGTAGGTCAGTCTGAGGCATCCTGTAGGTTTCGATCTCTGAGAATACTTTGATCTCTTCTCTACTAATTAGGAACAACTCTTTCTTTAGTGAATATGTTGGATAGTTTTATGTCAACTTGACACCAGCTAAAGTCACCAGAGAGGAGGGAGCCTCACTGAAGGAACGTCTCTATTGGACTGGAGGCAAGTCTGGAGGTCATTTTCTTAACCAGTGATTAATGGGAGAGGGCCCAGGCAGTTATGGGTGATTCCATACCTGAACTGGTGGTCCTGGGTTCTCTAGGAAAGTACAAGCATGCCATGAGGAGCAAGCCAGCAAGTAACACCCCCCCCATGGCTTCAGTGTCACCTCTTGCCTCTATGTCCCTCTATGTGAGTTCCTGCACCGACTTCCTTGGATGAACAGTGATACGGAAGAATAAGCCAAATAGACCCTTTCTCCCCCAAGTTGCTTTGGACATGGTGCTTCATCCCAGCAATAGTAACAACCAGGACACTGTGTACAGGCTACCCGGTCAATGCTTAGCCTTTAGTTTTCTGTCTCCCGATTGACTAAAGCTAGGACCTCACACCTTGGAGGGCATGGATGGATTCTGCCATCTCTGTTACACCCATTCCTATTTCTGTTTGTCTCATAGCTCAGCTTTCCCCCCAGGCCAACCACAACACACAGCGCAATAAACCTGTATCATCATTTCCATGTTCTCAAGAAAGTTTACTGTTTAACCACAAGGTTTTCTGACTGCTGGGGATGGAGGTCAGTATCCTGGGGTCCTCCAATGTTCTCATTGCTTACAAAACGTGACAGTGTGGACTGTCAGAGCTAGAAGAGAAAATTTCTTTCCCTAATTCACATGTTATAAACATATTTAAAAGTGTTCACAGGGCTGGAGAGATGGCTCAGCGGTTAAGAGCACCCGACTGCTCTTTCAGAGGTCATGAGTTCAATTCCCAGCAACCACATGGTGGCTCACAACCATCTGTAAAGAGATCCGATGCCCTCTTCTGGTGTATCTGAAGACAGCTACAGTGTACTTATATATATAATAAATAAATAAATCTTTAAAAAAAAAATAAAAGTGTTCACAAAAACAAAACAAAATAAAACCCAAACGAGCTGTCCCATTCTTTTTAACAACAGTAAGGTATAAGTGTGTCATAACATACTAAAGCAATTCTCTACTGATGGACATTTAGGTGGTTTCCAATCGTTTTTGAAAACCAATTACACAGTAATAACCTATGGTAGTAATGTATAAAGTTACATAAGTACCACTACACTATGAATAGATTTGCAGGTCAAAGTAGCATTGTAATTCTGACAGATATTGCAGCATTGCTTTCCACAGAAGCTACACTGTTTTGCTTTTTGACTTACAATGACTACTGGGGTTTTATTATTTATTCAATTAAGAACACATTGTTAGCATTCCTTCTAGGATCCGCCCTACAGTTACCTGGCAACAGCCAGGTATGCCTGACTCACCATAAAAGGGGCTGTTTGCCCCCTCACTCCCTCTTACTCTCTTACCCTCTCTGACCCTTCTTTCTCCCTATTCCGTTCTCCCCTTTCTCAACGTGTTCCTAGAAGGCTTCTCCTCTTCTCTCTCCCTCTGTCTCTGTCTGTCTCTGTCTCTGTCTCTGTCTCTCTCTCTCCTTTTCTCTGACTCTACTAACTCCTCAACTCTCCTCCCCATGACCTAAATAAACTCTATTCCATACTATGTCTGTCATATGGCTGGTACCTCAGGGGGAAGGGATGCCTCAGTATGGGCCCTCAGAAGCACCCCCTTCCACCTCACCACACAGTAAGCTGTTTTATTTTGTTTTGTTCATTTTTGTTGTTGTTCGTTTATTTTTGGAAGAAATTCAGTAGGGAAGGCAGGGAACTGAGACTGGCGGTGGTTGAAAGATAGTTATAAATCAACCAAGAGGGCAGAGGTGTTGCTGCAGGGGTGAAAAGTGTAGAGAAAGGCAGGGACAAGCTCCTCACATAAATGCTCAGAGAGAAATGAAGAAGAGGAGGAGGAAGAGCAGGAGGCACAAGCTTGCACAGGGCTGATGCAGGGAGGTTGCCTGGCCACACAGAGACCACACTGTTTCATTCACATTTTCTGTAATGGGCCAGGTAGCAGCTGACACTTCGCTCTACAAACAGCTTTCTTGTAAGCAGTAAAGAGACAGAAGTCTGAAGGACTCATCTCAACTCTCATTAACTTTCCAAATAAGCATCAGGTAGAGATTTGCTGGTGCTCTTTTCTTAGATGATCCCTTTCTACTAAAGGCATTTTACACTGTGGTGGGGTGTCTTGTGTAGGCCACCATGTGGTCCTGGCTTGCTCTTAGGAAAAGTGTCCTCCAGCACATCACAAAAGGAAAACAAATGAAACAAAAGGACGATTTCTTACTTTAGGATTCAAGTCAAAGAAGGTGTAGTATTTAAATCTCAACAGCAGCTGCTCATCCTCTTGAATGCTTTGCTCCATAAGGGACCTCGAGGAGTCCAGCCAGCTAGGAAACATGGGGTTAGGGTTTAAAAGCCAGCTCACTTTCTATGCATACCCACCACACTGAGTTACATATTGCGTACATCCATGGGCATGGGAAACAATGTCAACAAAACCAATGAGCACATAAGGGCTTATAATTTGCACCTCACCTTACTGTTCTTAAGTTAAAAAATATTCTTAATGACACATGAAAGTGAATGAGCTATGGGAGTTGATATCTAGTGTTTTTCTCTTCTTTTCCTTTCCCTCTCTCTCTCTCTCTCTCTCTCTCTTTCTTTCTTTCTTTCTTTTCTCTCTCTCCCTTTCCCTCCTTTTTCCTTCCTTTTTTTTTTTTTGAGACAGAATCTCATGTGTACTCCAAGCTGGCTTTGAACATGTGATCCTCTTGCTTCCTGACTGCTGGAATTATAGACACATCTCATCGCGTCTGTTACTACCTTGGTGTAGCAGATGAGGTGACCAAGTCTCTGTGAATTTTATGATCTAGGCAAGGGTAGAGCTCCATGGTGGAGCCAGCATGTAAGTCTCTGTCTCTAACTGCTGCCCTGTGGTCCACTGTGGTCAACCCAACGCTAGGTCTAGCTTAACCAGTGTCCAGTCTTTTGACAAGCAGCACAGCGTTGTCATCTACAGAGTTCATGATCGAGAACTACACAACAGCATAACGAAATAAAATGTAAAACTCATAATTTAAGGACCTTTGTAATTTTGTGTTGTGCTGTATTTGTGGCTATCTTGTGCATGTGTATTCCACGGGCCATGGGTTGGACATGCCTCATAGATCCTTTTGCAGAGATGGGAAAAATCACACGAGCTGTGCAATGCATTAACCTTCAGCCAGACGTGGCTACTGAACATTTAAATGTGAATAATGTTGCATCTTAATTCTATTTTAGTTTATTTATTCTATGTATGAGTGCTCTATCTGCATGTATAGCTGTGTGCCAAAAGAGGGCATCAGATCTCATTACAGATGGTTGTGAGCCATCATGTGGGTGCTGGGAACTGAACTCAGGACCTCTGGAGGAGCAGTCAGTGCTCTTAACATCTGAGCCATCTTTCTAGTCATGTAGCTTACTTTTAAATAGAGAGAAGCAGTGTTCTCTAAAATACAGCACAAGCCAGGTTGACCACCTTTAATGTCTCTAAGAGGTTCATAGGGGGCACCATTTTTATAAGTTACCTTCTATTCCCCCAAAACTCTTTTCATAGTGGCAACAGCAAGAGGCATAGTTATGGATAGGAAGACATCAAGTTATTTGAATACAGTAGTTTTGTCACCTTTTAAAGTTATTGAGACCATTTCAATCTCAGTTGATCTTTTTTTTTCCTGTTAAAGTTAGCCTTTTGATTTTTGCTAAGAAGCACAACGTTCATGCCAATAAACCCCCACATTAGACAGTCCCCAGCTCTTTGACATTTCTTAATGCATGAACACCAGGAGGAAGATGGAGCCCTATCCTTACCCTGCATTCATCTTGGCTTTGTCAACCAAAGATCGAGGCTGGAACATTTCGGCGAGCACCTCTGGTGATGGAGGAGGTTGGCTGAAGGCCAGAACACTGCAGTTTTGCTCTGTCAAAGGGCTGTCACCAAACCAAGTCATAGTGGATAAGGCTGGTGTCCCGTTGATGGGGTCATATGTGGGTGTCATGGTCTTACTGTACAAGCCAGGGCTTACTATGAGGCAAGGAAAGAGACACGGTGATAGGTGATTTATCTTAGGAATCTTTAGAAAAAGTTATACTGAAACAATTTTGATTTAAATGTGCCAGGAGTCAGGATGGTAGGGATGCCAGGAACACACAGGTAAAGATCTTACCTGGATCTTCCAGTCCTGGGATCTCAGACATGTAAAAAAGTTTCCCAAAATCAACACATATAAATGTTGGCAAGTAAGCCTTTTCTAACCATTCAAAGTTCTCTTGTCTTCTGGTGCCATTAGGGAACTGAGAACATCGATACAAAATGTCTCAGACAGCAAAGGGCTGTGTTTGCTACTTTTAAGAACATAGTAAATGCTAACCTGACTCTCACTCTGAACACTGCTCAAATTCCCCTTTTATTCTTTGCATTGGAATACACTATACAAGACAGCCCTCCATATTACAAGAAAGCTAGTGAGGTTGTTTTGATATGGGATGAAAGGGTATATATTCTCAGAATCCTTACCTGCCTTCCCCGTACAAGCCAATGAAAACTGCTTAAGAAAGAGTCACACAAAGACAAACCAGAAAAAGAGAAATATACTTAAATGATCCAAATTACTTTCTTTCTAAAATTTACTTTTTCATCCACAATTCATGGCTGTATATACCAGCATGTTACAACATATGATACACAATTAAAACCATGAGTTACTAAGCATACCTTTGTAAGAGTCTAAGTTTAAAACTTCTTTTTTAAAAAAAGATTTATTTATTTATTGTGAATACACTGCAGCTGTCTTCAGACACACCAGAAGAGGCATCAGATTCCATTTCAGATGGTTGTGAGCCATCATGTGGTTGCTGGGAATTGAACTCAGGACCTCTGGAAGAGCAGTCAGTGCTCTTAACCACGGAGCCACCTCTCCAGGCCAGTTTAAAGCTTCTTTAACTTAATGAGATATTAAACTTAATGGGATATTAAGTTGATCCTTCTTTGCTTGGAGAGAAAAGTGGAGGGAGGGAGGGGCAAGAGAAAGGAAGAAGGGGAGACATAGATTCCCTTTGTTGCTTCAAGAGTCCTAGAGAGAGAGAGAGAGAGAGAGAGAGAGAGAGAGAGAGAGAGAGAGAGAGAGAGAGAGAGAGACTGGTTTCCCTTTGGGATCTACCGTCATACATCAGAAGGTTAAACAGCAGCCCCTTACCTGGGGAACCCGAGCTTGTTGAAGAACTTTCCAGGTTCAGGATGTCTTCAATCACTGGCTCTTTACTATTTTTTTCTTTCTTCTTTTTCTTTTTACAATAGTCACCAGAAGGCTTTAACAATGAGAGTTCTTCTGGTCTTCTGATATCTAAAATGAAACAAAGTAACACCTGACAAAAACAAAACGCAAGAAAACTAAAAAGAAAAAGAATTCCTTCTGAGACTCAAGGCTGTTCTGTGTAATTTGACAGGTCTCTTTCAGGCTGGGGAGATTTCGACAGCAAATGGAACCCACTGCATCCGGTTTGAAATAGCAGAAAGGAGGGAAGACCCACCCCCTAAGTTGGATAAGGGTAGCAAATAGTGGTAGGAGGTTCAGACTAGTGCAACTCATGATGAAAGTATTTCAAATGCATGCAGAGCACAGGGGACGGTATCAAGCCTTCACCACAGGCTTGCCATCCAGTGTTGTGTGACTCAGTGTTATCCACGGGCTACTGATTTTTCCCTCTTTCCCTTCCTCCCCCCACTCTGGTTTGTAAATAACCACAAAGCGCCCAACATCCTTTTTGATTTGTGGACTTTGCAGCCTTTTATTCCCTATACAACGGTCATCATTTCCTGCCATCCCTTAGAGGTGTCCTGTTCCTTTTTGCCTTCTGAGTCTCCATCATTCAATGTGTGCCAACCTGACTCCCAATAGTTTGAGAGCATCTGGGTGTCTGTCAAGGGCTGTGCTGCCTGCTAGCCATGTTCTGCACTGCGCACCTCCAACAGTCCATGTGAAAAGATTCATGCTCCCCACAGAGTCTTCAGTGGTAGCTCCTTCATTGGTATCTTCACCGTCCTGGAACAGCCCAGAGTCTATCTATCTATACTACCTCCCAGAGGTCCTGGCTGCCCACACTGCGACACTCTTATTGGGAGCTGAATGTCTACAATCTCTCTGGCCTATTTCCACACAGTATATCCTAGCATCAGGACCTTATCTCAGAGTTGACTTTTGAAGAAACCAAGCTGTGATAGCCCTTCCTTGACTCATCCAACCGTGCAGTTGTAGTCAGAGCTGATGATAATCCTCCGAGCAGCCTTCATTTCAGCTATAATCCAAGGAAGTGGCTACTTTAAGGGTTCTCGTACCTGCTGTCCTAGATCCTCTCATCCAGTCAGTTCACAAACTGCTTGGTACTCAGAGGTCTGAGCAATGCAGCTGACTCTCCCCAGCAGTCAGGATGTCTCTGACCATCAGGTGACAAACACACCTTGGACCATCCCAAATGTCTATTTTATACACACCTGACAACTTAAATATTGTAGTGTTAGCATTAATCATAAAATAGCAAAGCAAAACTCCGCTGAAGATCAGATTCGTGCCTCTTCTCTTCTTTAGGGGAAACCGCCATACTCCTAGATTGATCTGAGCTAGCAGTGATCGATGTAAGAGCTGTGATTAGAGATGCTAAGCAAAGCTCTCTCTCAATGTGTCTTCAAAGCCACAGTTAGAGAGGAGAGCAGCTAACTGCTTGCCCTCAACTGTGATGTGTCACCTGGTCCCTTTGGGGGGTGTGGAAAAGACCTTTTCACTTGGTCTCTGACTTGATGTTGGCACCCTCACTAGAATACTACCAATCGCAAAAACAACAACGTGTCCTCTGGCTTCACAGTTGCCTGCTACATGCCAGGGACACTCTAGCAACTTGTACTCCCCAGTGGAATATTCCGTGCATCGAATGGTCCACTAAACAGCCACGGGGCAGGCAGTGCGTGCCGGACATGGATATGCAGAGTTAGTGTTTCTGTCCTCATCCTGTTTCAGGCCATCAGAGCCCTTTATGTCTAACATGGATATTCCTCAACCTGTGAACTTCTTCCTTCGTTTGCTCTACGTCCTGTCCCATTTTAGTGCTCTCTACTCTTCCTTGCCTATTTGTAGCTATCCGTCTCTGCCTGTTTCAAAGGGCAAGATGTCAGTGACCTTCAACACAGTACCGGCCCATGCACCCACCCATGCACAGTAGGGCTCAAGGAGCATTTGTTGAATGAATGGGTGGGTGAATGAATGAATGAATGAATGAAGCAGCTTATAGTTTAATGGGGGGAGAGGGAATACTCAGTGAGACATAATATTTTGTGTTCGCATGCTGGGTGATATTTAATATTCTTGGTGCCAAAGAAGACACCCACACATTTAAAAAAGTAGTGTATCATAAAGAAAAAAAATAGTTGGAGTAGTATTGTCTCTGTGATATTATACCATGAGACACCAGTTCGTCAGGTAAGCCTGGTGGCACAGGCTGGTAATCTTAGTGTATTTTAGGCTGAGGCAGGAGGCTCTGAAAGCCTTGGCTACATAAAATCCAAACAGAAAAAGATTAGGTTTCTATTCATAATATATTCATATGAATATGAATTCTTCTATTCATAAGTATGTGTGTGTATTATGTATGTGGACGTTTGTATGTTTTCAGGCACACGTGCACTTGTGTGCACATCTGTGTGAGGCCAGAAGACATCCTGGGGTGTCGTTCCTCAGGAACCATCTGCCTTGTTTTATTGAGATGGGTTCTTTCACTGGCCTGGACCTTGCCGAGTAGGGCAGCCTAGTTGTCCAGTGAATCCCAGGGGTCCCTCTGTCTCTGCCTCCTCACTGCTAACAAGAGTATACCACCATGTTCATCTTTTTTAAACACAGTTTCTGGGGATTGATAAAGCACTGTGCTTACAAAGCTCTCTTCCCAAAGAGTGCTTTTCTGTTTAAGCTTCTTAAAATGACCTTTGTCATTATTTACAGGAGCCCAGTACTAAGGAAGGCATTAAAGTGTGCAATGCCAAGGATAGAGACCACACAGTCTGTCACGATAAAAGATTTAACAAAACTCTTTCGTTTGTCTTAAAAATCTGAGTGGAGTTTGGAGAAACGAGTTTGGAGTGACCCACTTAACGTGCCCACTTCTACTTACAAATGTATCTGAACAACTAATTGGAAGCTTGTGGAAATGACTCTGATTTATGCAAATGGCGTTCCTTTCCTTTCATTCCACTTGAAGGACTGCAGTGCTCTGCCCTGGGCATGGGAGTTTACTTCCTTGTCAAGGAGTGTTCTCCAGCAAAGGCTTGAGGCAGGTAGAAAAGCACAAGTAATTTTCCTGTCTTCCTTTGCCAAGAGTCTAAAGGGCACAGTGGCCCTGCAGGGAACTCACTCAGTACTTTGCAGATATCAGCTACAGCCTTAAACACCACAGCAGAAAAGCTGACTCGAAGCCGCACTGTCCTGGTGTTGGGCAGCCGAAGACGAAGCATCTTGTGCTGAGGGGTGAAGAGAAGCTTGGCGTCGGCCTGGACTCCACACTTGTCCAGGGTCCAGTGCGTTTTCAGAAGCCAGCAGCGCTTCTGTTCCCACCACAGAGCAAAGTCTGACCAGTCTTGGGCTATGTCTGCAAAAATGGAGAACACAGTTTATGAGAGGAAGTCGAGCACGCAGGTTGCAGACACCCCAGTCTACTCATGGCGGGTGAAGTTCTAACCTTTAGCTTATAATCTCTTTTTATGGTTTAAGGCTCTACAGTTCTTAGCTTCCTTCCAAAGTCTCCCAGGAGGGGCAGGAGGACAATTGATGTCTGAACTCTACTCTTATTTACTCCTAAGTATCATGAAAACAAAACAAAACAAAACTTTTGTTGTAATGAATGCTAAGCCACACCCCCACGTGCTCTATGCATCAATCTTGATTGCTTAATCAATCGCAGTATCTTATAGAAATTAATTCTTGTACTGTTGGATCGTAAGGGAGCAGTGATGGTCCCCATGGGCCACATAGAACACGGAAAGCTGACAGGTCACTCTTCTCCTCATGCCCATCTCTCTAGCAGTTTTATATTTGCGGTGTGCAGAGCACTCGTGCTGACGTCAGAGCTGCACATTCTCCCCCACTGCGTGTGCCTCCACACCCAGACCTTCCTTCAGCGTTAGTATCAAGGTGAGATTTCCTTTGGTCAGTGTGAAGTAAGTTCAATCTTTTTTTTTTTTTTTCGGGTGGCAGTGTAACCCTGGGTGTCTGGGACCTCACTCTGCAGACCAGGCTGGCCTTGAGAGACATCAAAATTTTAATTTACTTGTTATTTTTCTCTCAGGGAACTCTGCCCCTTGTTGAATTAGAAAACCCTTCTCTCAATGCTCTTAGTGGAAGCATCAAATTATTTTGGAAGGTGATGGATCAGTAATTGTTCTCTGTGGCATAGAATATATATGCTGTGGTTGGGATATGGCTTGAGGGTCCCCCAAGGCTTTATGAGTTGAGGGTTGATCCCCACTGTTAGGGATGAAGAAGGTAGAGATTTAATCTGACCACAGTATTGGGAGGGGGAGCCTTTGGAAAGTAAGTAGGATTAGGTATGACCCCTAAAATGCAGCCTCTGGTTGAATTTGTTGCCTTTACAACAAAGCGGGAAAACCCAGGTAGAGACACACATGTGAATGCACACTGCCCCCTCACCCTCAAACACTCACCCCTTGCTACATGATACCTCATGCTGTTTTGAGAGCCTTTCAGTCTTCTAGCATCAGATGTAGTCCCTAGCCCTTTGGCCAGAACCATGTGCCAAAATAACCCTCTTTTCTTCACAGTCACCTAGCCTCAGGTATTTTGTTATAACAACAAATAAATGAACTAATCTAATCCTCAAAAGAAATGTTTATTAGGAGATATTATATTCTACCACCAATATGAAGTGAAAATGGAATAACTGAAATGTTCATCAAGGGTTAAGTGGATAAATTGTGGTAGGTTCATACAATAGAATGTTATTTAGCAACAAAATTAGATAAACAAATGCAACAATATGGATTTCTTTCAAACATAAAATTAAGTCAAAGAAAGCAGCTATATAATGTATATCTTTTATAAGCCCATTTATATGAAAGTCAAAAACAGGAAAGTGAGAGGCCAGGGTGGTGGTTGCCCTTAGTGAAGCAGCAATGGGGAGTGAGTAGCAAGTGTGGGCTTGAGAGGGGGTGCAGGTGATGTTCCTCCTCGATTTGGGAGACGATCATGTGAATGTGGACATTCATTCACTAGCCTGAGCCTCACAAAGCACTTTCCCACATGCACGTTGCCTTCCACTCAAGATGCACTTAGAAAAGAGCTTTGTCTCAGGGTAAATGAGAGGCCAGCATCCAGGGCCTCAAAGAAACAGAAAACAAGACATTAAACTCTAAGGCCAGAAGAAGACTTCTCTTTCTTGGTGGGCAAGTATGAAATGACACATTGACAGCAAGCATGAAATTATCAAGTGTTTACAAAGAATGGACTCCGTAGTCAATGGCAGGTCACCTAAGATCACCGTGCTGTCTGGTGGGATGGACCTTGACCTTGTGGGAGCATGGCATTATATCTCCTTTATACATACATACATACATACATACATACATACATACATACATACATGTGTGTGTGTGTGTGTGTGTGTGTGTGTCTGTGTGTGTATAGTTTGCCATCATATTTTGAGCTTTTACAAAGGAGGCTGGATTCACTTGAAAGCTCTTGCATGGTTCTCTTCCTGGGAGAGACTAGAGGTGGGGAGGAGGAACATGCTGTCAGGAAATCTAGGGCCAGCCATGGAATGTAATGGAATAGGGAGGTAACACAGCAGGGTTCAAATGCAGAATAATCATGGAGAAGAAATGACTCACTCATCTGTTCCACCAGCTTGAGCATCACTCCCCCAATATGCAGGTCCCCAGACACCCTCAGCGTGATGTCTGTCTGCTGCTCTTCATTTGCATGGTCAACTCGGACCACAAGCTCCCAGGATGCAGATGTAAAGTCACCAGATGACAACATTGTGGTCCAGGCAGGTGTCTTCAGGGACAAAAATCAAACATAGATCAGAATGGCAGGAGACAGTAGAAGGTGTCAGCAAGTCCTCAGAGAAGAGCCATTGATTTTCATTTATATATATATATATATATATTTTTTTTTTCCGGAGCTGGGGACCGAACCCAGGGCCTTGCGCATGCTAGGCAAGCGCTCTACCACTGAGCTAAATCCCCAACCCCTCATTTTTATATTTTTATTTTAGATTTTTTTGTTCAAAGAATTCTGTAAGTTTCCTGGTACCTAGATATTAAATTAGGGTCCTAATTATATATACAAAAAGACTTATAAAAATAACCCCAACTATCTAAATTCTGTTATTTTTTTTTCTCTACTGGGGTATATATATATTTTGTCAGTATAATGTATCAGTCTTGGTTTTCATTTTCTACTAGTTTTTCTTGATTTTCTCTATTTTTACAAAACACAATAAGCCTTGGCAACCTCCCGTGAGATCTTAAAGTAACTTCCATAGTAACTGAAATATACTTTGTGTGATAAAACGTATAGATTTTAATGTAACAGTTCAACACATTTTGTTGTATGCAAAAATGCTTCAGTAAACGCAATTATAAGAAGCTTTCCACTAAAACCATTTCCCATTGAAACCCTCTTTTTAGTATCTCTCATAGATCAGTGTTATTATATTCCTCCTGCTAATATTGGTATCTTCTGGTATGAGAACCCTAAAATAAAATCTCAGCAAAATAACTGCATTATCTTACCTTAATGTGTACGATGGCATGGCACATGACGATAATTGTTCTGTATGTGTGTTTGATTTACTTAAGTTACTGATTTATTTTTATAGTGTTGGGTGTCTAACCCAGAGCCTTGTACATTCTAGTCAAATGATCTGACCGCTGAGCTATATAGCCCCCACCCAGAGGAAGTCACTCTTTTAAAGCACATGATAATTGGTGCATAAATTACATTGATTAAGGTTTTTTGTTTTTGTTTTGTTTTGTTTTGTTTTTTTTTGAGACACGGTCACTCTAAGGCCTCCTCCACCTTGCATTGTCTTGCCTCAGCCTCCCAAGTGCTGGCATGGCAGGTGTGTACCACCCCTCTTGGCTCCACAAAGGTTTTGGATACATCTTTGGCAAAAGATAAAAAGCAAAACCAACCCCCCAAAAACAAAAAAAACCCCAAAACCCCCAAAATAAACAAAACAAAGCAACAACAACAAAAAAAACAAACCCCCAAACCCCAAACCCAGCATGCATGACAGGCCAAATTTAAATCTTTAAGATAGGGTAGGGAGTTCAAACCCACAGTTTTCTTCTAACTGGAGGTACAAAAAGGAAAAGACTAACAAAAACAAATATAACCCAGACTGTTATGATCTGGTGGTTTTAGGAACATCAGAATCGAAAGCTCGAGATGTCGGCTCAAATGATGTTGCTAATTTGGGCTTTTAAAAGGATGTTAAATAAGGTCGCTTAGATGAGTGTAAGATCTCCTTTTCATGTTCTTATGCAGGACAGCTTCTGAGAAGAAGCCGGTGCTTCATAAGGTCTCTCTCCAGGGACCTACAGTACTAACACTCCCAAGACAACACTCCTAACCGAGACACCCAGTCTCATACTGTGAACCCAGCCAGCTTCTGTGGCTCACCACAGGCAAGAGAATAAGTAGATGCAGGACTCAGTCAACCTAGCAGAGCCATCTGAAGCTGGAACTCTAAGGTGCGTGAGGGGCACTGCTTTCATAACAATGTATAATTAAACCAACAATGTCTCGCCAGGTGTTCGTCTCAGAGGGTGTATCAGTAAGCCCTAAGTGAGTTTCAAAAACACACCAGGTACATTCACTACTACCAATCCAAAGATCGACCACTGCCCATCTGAACGTGGTTAGGACAGATTTAAGGTGTTTGAATCAAATTCAAGAGCTCAGGAGTGCTTTAAAGCCAGAGGCATCCCAAGGTGCAGTGCCCCAATGATGGGTCTCTCAACCGACCGTTTGCGGTTACTGATTGATCTGGTCGGAAAGCCTGCTCCCCTCACCAGCCTGTAGCATTTCTGCGCCATCAGCTCCTTCACTCTCACCAACACCCATTTAAAAAACGAGGAAACAGGGGTTGAGGGAAGGTAGGATACTTACTACAAATCACATTAAGCTCGGTGGGGGAACCCAAACAGGAATCCACCCCTTTTTACTCTAAGCTTATCCATCACCCAGAGAAACGTCCTTGGCGATTTTACCACAACAGGAGAGAAAACTCTTAACACATAAATGAATTCTAACTTTTAGCAACATCCATCATGTCTACAAACAGATCGGCACTGAAGACACAATAAAAGCACCTCTTCACGGCCAACTCCACATGGAAGGGCCTTGCAATCTCCAAAATGCTTTTTTTCTTTTTTGAGTTTCAAATAATGTTTTGCACATAAATAAATAACTTTAATTTTTAAAACAGATGCTTTATTTTGCTCATTTTCTGGGCCTTCAGGGTCAATTTTAAAACAAAGGACACAGGGTCCTTAGTTTTCCTGATTGGAGGGATTAACCCATTTGTTTAGAAAACGGACAGATCCCTTACAACGAAAATTTCTCCTAAAATGAAGCCGATCTGGTTTCCCCACATTCCTTTCCTATCTCTCCGCGCCTTCATTTTGGCCTGAGGTTCTCATCCTCAACAAGTTGTTACTTGTGGAGCAAACTTCAGCCAGTGCAAGCTCACCCACAGAGACCAAAATAGGAGGCAACAAGGCACCTTGGATTTACCTTCCCTGGTGAAGGTCGCTCCGCCCCGGTTCAAAGAGAATGAGAGGAAATAAAAAAAAGAGGGAAGAAAGCCCGAAAGATAACCCGGACGCTCGGTTTTTGGAGGATGTCGCAGGGTCCTTGGCGTATGCTAGGTGACCAGCCACCTGCCCTTTGCCCATTAAAGAAAAGCAGCCCGCGCTGAACAGAAGTGTTGGTGTGCACCGCCAGATTCTTGGTCCCAAGAAGGTGATCCAGACAAAATTATTTCAACCCAACAACCATTTAACTGCATAGAGCTGCAGAAAAGTAGACAGGGGTCCTAAGTCTCCTCGGTGCGGGTTCCAGTTTGGCGATCCAGAGCGCTCACCTGCTATGGAGACCCCGGCGTCCTGTCTGCAGCCCGCACGTGGACAGCTGCTTCCTTAGAGGCCGCCTTGGGCGAGCAGGGGTCTCGCGGGACGGCACAAGGGTACAGTGGGTCGAGTGACGTTGCGGGGGACCTCGCGACAGCCAGTGCGAGCTCCCGGAGCCCGCCGCCCAGCGCCCAAACACAGTCCGCGTCCCGGGGCCACAGCGTCGCGGAGCAGGCTAGCGGGGCGGGCAGGCGGGGGCACGTCCAGCCCAGCCTGCTAGGTCTTGCTTTCACTCCGAGTAGGAGAAGGTTGCAGATACAATAAGGGTTGAAGGGAGCCGCAGGGCTGCTCCAGGCAGGAGCCAAGCAGCCTGGAATACACTCCACCCCTCCCGCCTCCACTTTTATATGGCTTTGCCTGGAGGCCTCCAGCGTTCTGGCTACCCTGAAGCCCTCCAGTACTGGCCCTGAATCCAAGGCTCAGTCGTTTTCCCTGCCTCTTAGGTAAATTCGTCACTGATACCCGGGGCCAGGGAGAATCCCTTCCTGTCTGCAATTGTCTACCTATGCAGAGTTCAGGAGCAAGCCTGACCAGACAGGTGGCATGCACAAAGGCAATTCACCTCTGAGTAAGAGGGTGATGTCAGTTCTAAAAAAGAAAAAAAGGAAGCCCCCTCTGATCAGACCAAACTCCAAGCCAAATGCTCGACTACTCCTGGACTACTCCTAGGTGGCTCACCCTAGGCAGTCATCTGTTATTTTCCTGTTGGAGTATTCTCCAGACAGCCCGCCCAGGAAGTGTGGGAGACTTTGGGTAATTACCACAGCCTGACCATCTTCCCCCACCCCTTGTACAGCATACATTTGGTTGAAAGCTTACTGTGCCAGACCTGGGGCTGGGCTCTGGGGATACAGTGGTTAAGAAAACAATAGTTCTTCAACTGGAAATGAGTAGAAGGCTGGGTGGCAGCCACTCCTTGGGAAACTTTATGCATCATGCCTCAGACCTCGGCTATGTGTACCAATGAGGTGAATCTGACATTAACGTCTTAAACCAGAAATATCCTGAAATTTAAAGTCGAATCTTTGTTTTTGTTTTTGTTATTGTTGTTGTTCGAACATCACAATATTCAGGAATCATTTTGGCTTACAAGTATTTTACATTTGAATTAAAAGCTCGGTGGTACAGAGCTTTTGAGACTCACGCCACTCACCTTGTAGTCCCAATACCTAAATAAATAGATAACCCTTGAACTTTATTAACAAATGCGGGGTCTTAAGAGGAGAGGGTGCAGCTCAGTGGCAGAGCACTTGTCCCGGAGTTCCTTCCCCGGGGACGCACAGAAGACGTTTTACGATTGAAATAATTAAGAATTTAGAGGAAGTATTGGCGAGTTTTATGTCAATTTGACATCAAGCTAGAGTCATCTGAGGAGGTAAGGCCAATGAAATTGCCTTCATAAGGCCAGTTTGTAGGCAGGCCTGGAGAGCATTTTCTTAATCAGTGATTGATGTGGGATACCCCAGCCCATTGTGTGTGGGGCCACCCCTGGGTTAGTGGTCCTGGGTTCTACAGGAAGACAGACAGAGCCACACTCCTCCATGTTTCTGCCCAAGAGTGAGGGTGGAGGGTAGGGTGGAGTGTTGGGGTCATGGGACTGATGGGGATGTTGGGGTAGTGGCAGTAGTGAGTGATATGTCGTGGTGATAATGTAGTGTTTTCGACCTGACTTCCTTCAATGGTGCACTGATTATGGGGGGGTGTAAGAAAAATAACTCCTTTCCTCCTCATCCTTTTGGTGATGGTGTTTCATCACAGCAATATAACACTTACTAAAGCAGGGAACTTCCTAACTTAGTCAGCCGTAGGGATGGGGCTGTCACCTGACTCTACTTTTCCCAGGTAAATATGCCCAGACCTTGGGCAGACAGCATGTGTTTACTGACCTGCTTTCTGAGGGCTCTGCTCCTGGCCAGTTAGAACTGAGCCTGTACAGGTCCAAGGTCTGTGGTGTGACCTTAGAGGATTAAGGGTTTTGTTTTTAGTACCAGTGCAGATTTTCTATTCTCACTGAAAATTGCACTAAACTTACACTAAAGAAATTTGTACTAAAGAATCCCTCTGGATTGTACTAAAGAATTCAGCAGCTTTCAGGTGTCCTTGCTGCTATTTAAAGAAATCTATACAGATGCTCCTTGATCCCGACAGGATCACATCTCCAAAAGCTCACTGCAGGTTGACAGAATCTTGAAGTTGAAATGAATTTAATACCCAGTCTCCAAATATAGTTTGATAGCAGGGTTTACCAGAGAATAATGCTTGTTCCCCTCATGATAGTGTGGCTGGAGGCTGTGCCCAGCCACAAGGGAATACGTTCAGGCCCCGAGCTTAACAATGCTTGTTGCTTCTGAACAACGGGATGCTCAACAATGAGAAAAGAAAAACAAGGTCACCCTTCACAGAAGGCTTTCGCAGTCATTGCAGTTCATTTAGATGGAATAGAATAGATGTGTTATTCTGTGTCTGTCTTGTTTGCTTAAATATATTTGTGATTTTCTTCCATAGTATGTATCCTAGACTTGTGATGTAAAATTTTACCTATCACCTGCCTATTTTAAGTTTTCTGAAAGGGGCAGAGATCACGAGCACGAAATGGATTGGAAAGTGCATTCTGGACTTCAGCATTTCACACCCTTCCACCCATATACACATACACACACCCACATATATACAAACATACCTATGCTCATTTAGACACATGCACACACACACATGCACACACACACATGCACACACACACACATACACACACACACGCCCCATCCACTCACCTAAACACATATACACACCTACCCTCTTTTCCTCCTTTAAAACACAAACAGAATCAACACTGAGTTTTTCATTTAATTAATTAATGCATATTAATCAGCAGTGAGTTTAATTTGCCTATTTATTTCTTTAGTCACTGTGTTGGCTAGATGTGGATCTAGATGTGGTAACACAAATTGAAAACACACGGTGGCTTATCCTCAAATTTTAAGTGTACTGTGGAGGAATGGGGAATAGAACTGTCTAATTCTGCCAGGTTTATATAGAGTGGAGGCGTGACATGAGAATTGGCTTCGGAAAGAAGACTTGTTTCCTTACTAGTCTTCGACAACTTCACCATGCGTTCTGGTCACAGTTACCTCTACTATGGCTCTCTCATTCCTACCAGACCCCTTCTTCCTAGCAAGCGACTCCACTATTTTCCCTATCCTCTCTCTCCCTCGCTCCTCCCTCCCTCTCTCTCTGGTAACATGCTGGGTTAACCAGGGTCCCTTGCAGTTGATGTGAGTTCATGACTTGCATGGCTGTGCCGTATTCAGAAGATGGCATTTTATAGCATTTCTCCTCACAGTCCAGCTCTTATATTCTTTCTATCCCCTTTCTGCTGTGTCCTGATCCCTGGAGGGGGGCGGGGCATAGATGCCCTCTCAGGGCTCATCACTCAACAGTCACTTATTCTCATCATTTTGACTCAGTATGAGCTTCTGCATTAACCACTGCCAACAGGACCATCTCTGACTAAGGCTGAGAACAGCATTAAATTATGGATATAAACAGAAACATTTAGAAATATGTAGCTTGACAACATGTTTATTTAGCAAAATAGCAGTGGTGTGTTCTTTAAAGGTTCCCTAGGCACGGGCTTTTGTTCAGGTTAACTGTATCAGACACGAGTTCCATCCTGTGGAGCAGACTTCAAATCCAGTCAGTAAGTGGATGGTTACTCCCCTAACATTCATGCCACTATTGTGTGTACATCTTGCCTGGCTTTGTGGTACTGTAGCCCATACAATGTACAGCTGGACAAGGCTGTTGGTGACTTTCCTCCCCCAAAAGCCTGTGTTGCACCTTCCAGGACTAGCCAGAGAGAAAGAAGTTTCTAGGTCGTTTCGCATGTGACTTTTTGGTTTTGCAACAAAAGTGTGTGGTGTTTTCAGCAATAGGGCTTTACTGTGTAGTTCTGGTGGGCAACCAAGAACAATAGACTGTATCCCTTTGGTGACTTCTGAGCCTTGAGAGTCAATTACTAACAATGCATGCAGAAGTATTTACAGAAGAACCTCCACTTGTCACTGAGATTTTCATTTAATAACCTGTGGCTTCTGGAAGGAGTATTATCTACCCATGTGTGGTACCTAAATGAGGCCATGATTTCTGAGGTAGAACTTTAAGTTTCAAATGAGATCTTGATAGTATTTTAAGAATCTCTCTCTCTCTCTCTCTCTCTCTCTCTCTCTCTCTCTCTCTCTTTCTGGTGTGTATTTGTGTGTGCAGGAGGTGAGGCATACAATGCACACGTGTGGAGGTCAGAGGAGAACTTTTCAGTAGTCTGTCGTCCTTTTACCTTGTTTTTGAGGCATTCCTGCCACCGCCTTGCCCGTGCAAGCTTCTTCCTGACTCTCCCGCCTCTTCCTCCTGTCTTGCACAGGAGTGCCGAGACTACAGATGTGAGTCACCCCATCCGCTTTTCATGTGGGTTCTGGGGGAATCAAACTCAGGTCCTCAGGCTTGTGTGGCGAGCACCGTTTTAGCAGTACAAAGTTTTTATTAACCCATTTAAGTCTTCCGGTCCACTAGACGTGCCCTGAAGTTAAATCGCACACCGCTATTGAAAGAGCTGCTTGAGGGGAAAGGGGTGATGTTCCGTGTCCTGATATTCCTGACTTACAGTTTGACTTGTCAAGATGAACAGGACCTTATCCAATATAAGGTTCTACGTCACAATTTATTTAAATATGTTAAAGTCTGGCAACGAAGTAAGAAATGCAGCAGATACATAGGTTTCATTTTCACAGAATTCTTGGGATGTACACAAAGGTGGTGGGATCAGCTGTACAGAAAGCATACGCTCATTTTTTGTAAAGGCGAAGAGTTTTTCCTTTAAACAGCCGGAGTCCTTTCCACCAACACTTTTCATGCTCAGGTAAATTCTAAAATGTTGCTCTTGTCATAGTGGAGAGAGCACGTCTCATGCACCGGCAGGCCCTGGAGTAACAAGGCATTCCACAAATGCTACGCTGCAGAGCCTCACAGAAACATGGCTGCCCTTCATCCCCTCTCTCTCAGGAGCCATCTCTTCCTCCTTTTGGTACTGTACCTGTCTTAGTCAGAACATACAGTGATAATTAAGTCTTCTTCCTACCCCTGATTATAAATTCTCCTTCCCTGGAGATAATAGTTACCTGGTTCTTTGGAAACTTCTAAAGCAAATGACAGGATTCCAGAGACATCGTCATTATACCTTCTGCTTTACTCCCTTTAGAATATCTTGTTGACTGTAGTAAATGGCAGATATTTTCAGGGCTGCCTCCCATCCTTGAAAAATCTGATCTAATGTTTGTGGAAATTCCCTCAACTCTGTCACAGTCTAGAAGTTTAGAACTCAAATCGCCCGGTTGCTCTCGCAGCTATGCTCCAGGCTGCCTTAACATTTTTTTTTTTTTTTGTGCAGTTGTACACAAACAGTATAGGACTCGTGATGTGGAAGAGAGTAAGGTGAGAAGGCAGGGTGTGCTGGGGGTTTTCATCCTTCCTGATCACCATGGTGGATTCTGTTATTTGTACGTGATACAGTAAGGCAGAGCTTCATGTATAAGGGAACATGGGACAAACAGTTCAGCCTGGAAAGTGATGACTCCTATTATACTCTTGCTCCAACCATAAACACACACACGCACACACACACACACACACACACACACACACACACACACACACTGAACACACTGTCAAAATTCAATATGAGTTGACAATGGCAATGGGTATGTATGTATGTATGTATGTATGTATGTATGTATGTATGTATGTATGTATATCCTAAATAAAATATTTGTATGGGTGTGGACAATTTGCCTGAGGCTATTCTCCTAAAAAAAATGACTCCTCCAGCTCCCAGCTATCTTTAATTTCCAGTAGCTCCTCAGCAAGAAGTCTGACTTCATGTGCCCCCCTCACATCCATGATGGAATGGTGACCAGCTCTTGAGCTTGTACAGGCCTTGTGCCGTGAGCCACAGCTGTTATGAATTTGTGACTGCAGTGGCTGTGTCAATGGCAGAAGAAAGCGTTTCATAATGTTTCTCCCTCTGTTCTTCCATTCCTCAGATACCCTCTTCGAGTCTTGGGCTGGGGGTATCTCCTTCAAGGGCTGAATGCTCAACAGTTACTTACTCTTATCACTTTGACCACTTATGAATCCTTGCAGTTAACTGCTACTGAAGAAAGAAGTTTAGTTGACCAATGCTGAGAGTAGCACTAATGGATGGATGTAAACATAGACCTTTAGGAAGCAGCTTGACAGTTGTCAAGACAGCAGTGGTAGCTTCCTCCTAGGCCTGTAACATGGTTTTTTGATCACATTTACAGCGCTAGAAATGAATTCCCTCCTGGAAGTGGACCTCAAATCCAACCTGTTGTTTGTACCCTCATGACTTCCAAGCTTCTTTTGTATCAGTGGGCACATTGTGCCTGACGTGGAGTCCACGATGGGTACGACTGTTGATGACTCGTCTCAACAACATAAAGTTAGACAGCAGGGGGAGGTTTCTGAAAGGTTGATCTTTCTATGTCTGACAAGCAAAGTAAGTGTGCGATGTCTTTAGCAATAGGTCAATCTCTCTAGTTCTGGTAGGTAACTAATGGGAACAGCAATAGCTGCATTATTTTGAGGATCTCTAGAATCTCCCAGATCAGTAACACATAGGGAGGTAACCCACAGCCATCACAGGGATTTTTAATGAATAACGCATGGTGTCTAGGAGCAATGCTGTCCGTCCATACAAGGGCCTCAATTCGAGAAAATCCCTTAAAATATTTTAAATTAGCTTGTATGTTTTTGGATTTTCATATATTTTTCGTTTGATTATTCCTTATCCTTTCTTCTCTTCCACCCCCACAACTGATTTAAACCATTCGACCCTCAGTATTCCCTCTAGCTTGTCTCTCTTTCACTTCATTTCATCCTCATTTAACCTTTTAGCCCCTAGTAGTCCTCCCCGTTTCCATATCATGTGTATTGTGCTATCTCTAAATTCCATAGGAGCCCCACCCTACTGTGAGTCCTTTCTAACTTCCTGACTTCTACAGACACTCCAAATCAGACACATACATCGAAATACTCAAAACTAAATCTAAATATTCAAAGCTAGGATCTGCATAAGAAAGACCACGTGGTACTGTTTTTTTCTGGGCCAGATTACCTCTAGTCGTGTAACGTTTTTCAGTTATATCCATTTTTCTGTGAATTTCAATTTTTTTAACATCTGAATAATATTCTATTATATATAAATACATATTTTCATTATCCATTATTTATTAATTGGTCGCTAGGCAGATTTTCTTTTTCTAGTTGCTGTGGCTAGAGTAGTGGCATATGTGACGTTTAAGATTCATAATGCAAGCTGAGAGACGCATTATTATTAGGGAACTTGGTAAGGGGGCATTTAGAATGTTGGTTCGTATTGATGACTGCTTACCTGTAGCAGCAGAGATTGGTGTATTAGCTACTCCTTTTACTGCTGTGATAACACAACATGATCAAAGCAACTTACAGAAGAAAGAGTTGACTTGGGTATAAGCTCCCTGAGGGCGAGAGTCCATGAATGAGAGCGAAGGCACGGTGGCAGGAATGGGAAGCTGAGGGTTCAGACCTTGAACTGTAAGTAAGAAAAAAGAGCAAACTGGAAATGGCAGAATCTTTAAATTCTTCATGCCCACCTCCAGTGACACAACTTCCTCCAACAAGGCCTACTGAGCCTCCCCAAACAGCACCACTAACTGGGAACCAAATGTTTATCTACCCAAGACAGTGGGGGATGTCTCCTTCAAACTACCACAATTGCTAAAGAGGATACGCCAAGACCAGAGCCGACAGCTGACAAAAAGAGATGAGAACTGCCCTTTTCTAGGAAAACCTATATGCAACTTGAGGTCTAAGCTGACTGAGAACCCTATAATTTGGGCTGAAAAGAAAGAAACTACCACTCTATTTAAAGTCAAGATGGTATAAACATCTGAAGCCCTGGTTAGCAACAGTGTTATAAGGACCTGAGAAATTCAATGTATGCACAGTGTATGTTCAAAATGACCTGCAGTATGAATAGCCTAGTAAGAGCCCCAGTGGAAGGGGAAGCCCTGGGTCCTGCCAAGACTGAACCCCCAGTGAACATGATTGTTGGGGGGAGAGTGGTAAGGGGAGGGGAGGATGGGGAGGGGAACACCTTTATAGAAGGGGAGGGGTAGGGGCTAGGGGGATGTTGGCCCAGAAACCGGGAAGGGGAATAACAATCAAAATGTAAATAAGAAATATTCAAGTTAATAAAGATGGAAACAAAAATGACCTGCAGTCTGAAGTCTTTGTAGCTCTTTGCTGAAGGCAGCTCTTTCTTCAGATCCCATTTTGAACCTGGTTCTGTGGCTCCAAAAGATGCCAAGAGCACCTCTCCAGCATCATTGTTCTGAGAAAAATGTGCTTCCTCCAGTTGGATGAGGCAGGTGCCTCAGATCCTTGGTACAAATTGCTTGATGGTACAGCTGCTTCTGGTGCTTGGCCACTGTAGGTGTTCTGGGTCATTGGGCAGCTGCTAGCAGAGCCAGCATTCAGGGCACCCCTGACACAGTGTCTAGCTGTCATCATTCCTCATACTCTAAGACAGCATCTTTATGCAAATGAGTAGATTGAAGCTTAAGAAACATAGCGATTCACCTCCGGTTACCTGGTCATTAAATAGTAATTGAAGATCTGAACCTTCCCTTATTTAAGTTACAAATCTCCCAGCAAATCCAGGTCTGCACTCACAAGCAACACTACAGTGCTAATCTCTGGCAAAGTCTGAGATCTTGTTGCTGTGAAGGCCCCTGCTGAGGCTAGAGTTGCTTCCGGCAATCACTGAGGGGCATCTCATTGCCTCTCTACCTTTGTTTAGAGCGTCCTTTCCATGTTCTTCACCCTTTCCAGCCTTTCCTCATGTATAATCCACCATCCCTCTCCATTAAGATGTAGCGCTGTGAACCAACATCTTGAGTGACAACGGGAAGGAGAAACCTTAACTGTTCTAAGACTGATGTTTCACTCTGTGGGACTGGATTGCGCGTTACACACAACTGAGATTGCTTTCAATGAGCAGCTGCTTCTGGAATGCTTTCCATGACACAACAAAGCCTGTATGTCTCATAGAAACTTCCCTCACTTACATCAGTGGACAGAAACACATGCTCCTTCTCCTCAGACCCACAGGATAGAAGGGCAAGTGATAAAAATACTTTTCCTTATTGCAGAACATTGGTTGGTCTTGCTTGTCTAACATGCTGCTTAATGTGATTGTCAAGCTTTGCATGGTTGGATATCCTAATTTATTTAATTCATTGACTTTACTATTTTGAATGGATTTTATTTTCTCTCAACATAATCCTGTGCTAAATTTTTGTGTATGTGCTTAAGTACTTCCTCATGATGAAACCACACACTTAGACTATATCAAAGATTATATACTAAAGGGTTTTTGTATGATTACCAAATTTCTTACCCAAATGATTGTTCACGTGATCTCTCCAGTACCGTGACAGGGGTCCAGAATATTATTGCTACAAAGCACTTGGACCAAATATGTGTATTCTTCTAAGTGCTCTGCCAGGACCTAGGTTTTCTGCATTGGACACATAAGTGAGAGAGTAGGGATGTACAGCGCACAACTGAAAATATAATAGCACACGCATTTATAGCCTTATATTTAACATTATCTGATACATTAGCTCAGAGATACTCAAATGTAATATGCATTAGGTACTTGGGGGATTTTGTTATGGTGCAAATTCTGATTCATGGAGAGTCTTGGTTAGAGCTGGGATGTTTTATTTTAGCAAGCTCCCAAGTGAAGCCAATGCAGCCTACAAGTGACTAATCCAGATCAGTGTATCTTAATTCCTGGAATAACCTAACTTGGTAGATTTTTAAAAATCATCTATATAATCATTTTTGAGGCCTTAAGATGATTTTAAGATAGGGTTTCACTGTGCAATCCAGGTCTGGAATACATTATGTAATAAGGCTGGTCTCAAACTGGTAGTGACCCTTCTTCCCCCATCTCTCCAGTGTGGGGATGGCAGGTGTGAGCCACCATTTTGTGATGGGAAATCAAAACTGAAGAAAGTGAATTGTCTACCATGCTAACATTGTAGTATATTCAGAACTCCTTTCACTCATTTATCTCTTTAAATACTTACTTATTGCCTTCCTTTTCAAAACCATAATATTCTTGTTGATTATTTGGGACTCTCACATACTGCATTTCGATCACCCTTACTTTCCAGTCCTCCCAGGTCTGCTCCCCTACCCTTGTTGCCTCTCTCCGACCCCCATAAAAGATTAAACAAACAAACAGACAAACATACATACATACAAAAACCTGAGTCCAATTGTGTTGCCCATGTAGTCCCAGGAGCACGCTCAAGCTCTCGTTGGCCAGACCTTTAATGAAAAGTGAGTCCTTCCCCAATCCCCCCCTCCTAGTAGCCCTCTGTTGTAGAGAGCTGCATGCACTTCAGCATCTTTATCAGAATGTTTAAGAATTCTCTTCATTGGATTACTTTGTTGTTTTTTTGGGGGGAGGGAATGGGTTTGTCACAGGAGCCTTACACGTCCCTCTCGGCTGACTTGGTTTTATCTCTAGACACCACGGATGGAGTAGTGAAGTCAAGTCCTTACCCTCTTGAATGTGCCTTCTGATGAAGAAGAATGACAACAGAGCAGGCAAATGTGAAGAAAACGTAGCTTCAGAGATTAGAAATGTTCAGCAAGGAAAGCAAGCCATGCCAAGGAGGCAGTTATAAACCAGAGGGTTATTCTGAATCCAAAAATTTGCTGTTTGAGCCTCCTCAATTAAAGAAATGGCTTTTCAGTGTTACAAACACTTGGTGGTTCATGTTCAACATTCACATACCTTTCTTACTTTAATTTTCACAACAGCTCTGATAATTTTAGGGCAAAGATTCAATATGGTCTAACAGGTGAACATCAAGTTTTGAACTACAGTAGAGAGGGAAGGAATCACTAATTGAAAAGATATGGCTAAGGATGGTCTCATTTCTTTCCCGTTGCTGTGACAGAATACTCTGACAAAAGCAAATAGCTCCACATTATACAGCCTGTCAGTCAGGGAGATCACAGTGGCAGAAGCTTGAGGGATCTTGGTCACATCACGGCCAAACTCAGAAGGGAAAAAAAAAAGGAATGAATGGATGCTTGATTGATGTTCAATTTACCCTTCTTCACTCTTACACTGTCCAGGATCCCACCTTATCTCACATAATCAAGGCAGCCACCCCCAACCCCCAGATACGCACAAATGTCCTTTTTCCAAGTGACTCTTGGTTTTGTCAAGGAGACGATTAGCACTGACCATCTTTTGTTTTTTCCTAGGTTGACCAAGGAACCCCTCACCTTTTCTTGCCAAGCTCACTCTTCAAGGTGTATTGGAGAAAGGGCTGTGGGAGAGGTGA
This sequence comes from Rattus norvegicus, assembly GCF_021556685.1. Classification (NCBI taxonomy): domain Eukaryota; kingdom Metazoa; phylum Chordata; class Mammalia; order Rodentia; family Muridae; genus Rattus; species Rattus norvegicus. Next base: position 119,964,695 of record NC_141536.1, read on the forward strand.
TAGGGATGGGGGTTGAAACACATTTAACCCCAATGTCTTAGAGAGGATTTGGTCTAAATGTTAGGCTAGTATGGTACCTTTTAAGGGTGGTATAAACCTTTAAAAAGTAGAAACAAATGATGTCTATGGTAAGCATATGGGGCGTGGTCCACAGAATCAAGGGAAATTCCCCCAGTAGACTTTGGAAAACATGAGAGCTAAGGGGAATCAGGGGTCTGGAGCTCATCCAGGATACTGTCATGGAGTGAGGCAGCGCAATATGTTTTCAAGCTTCTTTTTTGTTAATAGGGTAAATTGAGTCCCTCCAAAAGCTGTGTTGAAGTTTTTTCTCCCAGTATCTGTGAACGTGACCTTATTTGGAAGTAGAGTCTTTAGACGTACAACCAAGTATACTGGCATAGGGTAGACCTCAATTCAAAATGATAGTTTATTTAGAAGACAATTTTATCAAGCAAGAATTTTAAACATATTTAAGTCTGAGCAGGAATGAAGAGAGTCACTAAGAGAAGGACAGTGGTGTACACTCAAAGTGTCACGTAGGAGGAGGAGACAAAGACACCTAGGGAGATGATGTGTATATGACAATGGATTCAAAGAGTGAGGATGATATAGTTGTAACTTGAGGAATGCCTGATGTTGTCAGCAAATATGAGGAGCTAAAGAGATAAAGAAGGCATCTTAGCTAGGTTGGGTTGTTATAAAAAAAAAAACACCAAAATCTTGTGACTTAAGAAAGCATAAAATCATTTTAACAGACCAACAGGTTCTAAGAGTGTGACTGAGCATTGGGGAGATCCTTCTGTGCTGTAGATGGCTGCCTTTCATTCCACATGGTGGGAAGAGAACACCCCAGGTCTTTAAATTTCTCTTAAAATGACAGTAAGTCTATCTCCCAGGAGAAAATAGCTGGATGCCTACATTATATTATATACTTAACCATCAGAATATATTTGAAACAGTAGAGATGTTATTGTCAATGGGGAGACTGGTTGAAGGCAACAAAGACAGGAGATGCCTTGGAACCAACCTGCATGCTATTGGTAGGACATGGCCTTGGGACTGATTCATGGATATTTAAGTTACCTCTGATTCATGGACTGCACTTATGACTTAAAGTGCCAACAAGGAGCATTTTCTGCCTTCTGTTCAACTTTAATCCTAGCTTGCTGTACAATGCAGAACTTTCTCTATCTCTTCTCCATTCTGTCTTTTAGATCCCTCTCATCCTATGTCTGTCTACTCAAGGTATATGAATAAAGAGAAATCAGTGAAATTTAAGGAGATCCTGGAAGACTGCTGCTATGTTTTGTTTTATGTCAGCTTCATACAAGTTAGAATTATCTGGGAAGAGGACATCAGTTGAGAAAGTGCCTCTGTCAGATCATGTGTAGACAAGTTCTATCAGGCATTTTCCTGATTAGTGATTGGCATCAGAGGGCCCAGATACTGGGAAGGTGGTCCTGGATGGCAGAAGAAAGCAGACTGAGCAAACCATGGGCACCATGCAAGCCAGTTCTCAGGGAGGAAGCTTTCAGCATAAATCTTCTGGGTTCTGTGTCTGAAGGACATGGTGTCTTCAACAATAGGGACCTTGAAGCACCAGGAATTCTCCTTTGAAATAGTATCTCTTAGAAACGACAGGGAAGCTACCCCAATGATATCTCAACAATGTGTCTGCTTAAACAAGACCTATACAATGACAGTCCCATTAGACATGCTAACAAGGATGGGGTAGGGGTGGGGGTAGGGTGGAATCTTATTGGATCTACCCTAAGACAAAGAACTATAAGCAACTAGGATTGCTGAGAAAGGAAGAAGTAGTTATCCCAGGAATGAGTCCACTAACTGGTTATGCAATTTTAGCTGGTCAGTCCTGAAATCATGTACATAGAGGCTGCTGAATGAACTAAGCAGGTTTTACTTAAATATGCATGTATCTATACATATATGTGACAATGACAATGAAAGAAAAAGAAGCCATCATGAATTTGAGAGGGAGTGAGTAGATGTTACATGGAAGGAGTTGGAGGGAGAGGGAGAAGGGGTGAATGATATAATTATATGTTAAGCAGAGAACATTCTTAAAAAAGAAAATAGAAAGGGTGTCATGAGAGAGGAAGACATCTCAAGGGCGGGCAGGGGGTCCTTACAGGGTGGAAGATGACGTCAGAGAAGGTAGAGAGTAGGGAAATGCACGGAGTGAGAGGATAAAGGAGATCAAAGTAAAAGACATATGTTTGAAGATGCCACAGTGCTTTCTGTAATAGCCTACAATTAATAAAATCAATCAATTATACTGAAGAAAATACTAGGCTGTAGGATAAAAAGAGAATATTTGGAACACCACAGAGCTTGTCATGGATAAGCAGTCACGAATGCAACCCCCCTGCTTCGCTTTCTTCTTGAAAACATGTCTAAGCCTAGAAAACATCTACGCTGGCCTAGAACTCGTAACCCTTGTGCCTCAGTCTCCCAAATGCTGGGATTACAGGCATCAGCAAACAAATTCTTGTCCTGTCTTTTAAACATAGGCACCAATGTTTTTATTGGTATTAAAATGTACTTTATGGGCTGGCAAGATGGCTTAGTAGATAAAGGCACTTGCTGCCAAGCCCTGAGACCTGAATTTGATCCCAGGAATCTACATGGTGAAAGGAAGGCACTCTAAGGAAAGTTGTCCTCCTACCTGCACATGCACATGCCCATAGAGCGACAAACGTAAACAAGCAATTTACTACTTAATAAGATGTGGATGGTAGTTGAAGATGTAGGACACTTAGCTGGAAAGCTCCTGCAATGGAACGAGCTCTCCCCCCATCAGGGGACAACCTGATTTAACCTTCTAGGAGAGTTCCCTAGTGAATCCCAAGCAGTTGCCCTACCTTTCTGATAGTCTGCTACTGAGAAGGCATCAAAAGAAAACAGAGGAAGTTGTGGTAACGTGCTTTCTAGTCAGAAGCTTTGGACTCAGCTGAAACATAACGGAGCAGGTTCCCTGCTTGGGGCCACCATGTTTTATACCCCTACCCCAATTCTGATGCCAGAACATGAATTTCCCACTGAAGCAATGGTAGGAGGCAAGGCTTTCTGGGAACTGTGTGGGGTCATGGGGGCTGAGTGCTCGTAAATGGATTAATGCTTTTCTCACAGCCATGGGTTATTGACCTCACAGGAATGAAATCACCATCAGGAGATTGCATCCCTTTTTCCTGCTGTGTGGCCTCTGCCTTCCCAGGCGTTCCCTCAGATACAGCCATCTTATCACTCTCTTTCCGGCCTCTGTGAGAGATAAATAAACGTGCTTCCTTTCTAAGATGTATCAGTTACTTTTCTTGTAACTGTGACAAAATTCCCACAGGAGGGATTGAAGGGAGGAAAGACCTGCTTTGGGTTAGGGTTAGAGATGATATAGTTCCTCATTGCAGCGAAGACATACTGGAGTTTACAGTGCCTGTAGTTTGCATGGGATTCTTCGAATATATGCAGGTCAGGAAGCAAAGAGGGCTGGGGCAGGAGGTAGGACTTGACTAGAACCTCAAAGGTCCTCCCCATAGTGACCTAACTTTTCTAGCTGGGCCTTGATGGCTTCACAATCTCCAAAGCTGTACCTCTTACTGGAGACTGATTATTGAGACACATGATGCTATGAGCCACTAAATAATGCCCCAGGTGCCCATGAGCTCATGGTCATATCATGCCCCAGGTCACAGTCATCTCATAATACAAGATATATCCGGTCTAATTGCAAAAGTCAAACAGCCTTTTTTAGAAGGGATTTGCTTTTATTATGTTTAATTGTATCTCTGTGTGGGTATGCAGGCACCTGAAGAGGCCAGAGATCTCAGATTTCCTTGAATTTGAATGTGGGTACTTGAGAATGGAATTTGAGTCATCTAGAAAAGCTGCATATGGTTTTAATAGCTGATCCATCTTCCCCAACCCTAAAGGTCACAGTCTTAAAAGGACCAACACTGTCAAAAGTCAAAAGTCATATCTTCTGGAATTCAAGGCAAACTCTTAGCAATGATTCCCTATGAAAACCAAAGCCATTTACTTCCAGTATCCAGTGTGAATCTTCCCATTCCAAACAGGGAGGAATGAGGGCTATGGCACTGAAAGATGGGACCACAGCAAGACCCAAATCCAGTAAAGCTAGATATAAAATGATATACCTCCATGTCTAGAACCCAGGGCTAATGGTGGCATTGTCTAAACTCCAAAGGGTTTGAGAAGCCCTGCTCCTACAGCCTATGCTTACAATATACATGGCCTTTCTCTCCAGTCAGCTCCACCCAGTGCCTGCAGCTTTTCTTAGCCAAAGTTATGTGTCCCTGGCATTGCTAACCCCCTGGTGTCCTCACTGAGCTGTAGGCTTACCACCACAGCTTTACAAATGGTCTGCTCAGGATTTCTCTATTGCACATCAGTCGGCCTCACTGTGGTCTGCTGGGACCTTGGAGCAAGCGATGATGACCCATGACTCCTTCACTCTGCACACTTGTTAAGCAGCACCCCATGGATGATTACCAAGTTCTGCTGTCAGCTCAGTGTAGCCTGGCTGCTTTGGCCATAGTTGCACTGGCCTTCTGGTGCTTGTACAACTGAACTGGCTTGGGCAGACATTTCCATAGGCAGTCCTGTTTGAGTAAGGCACTTGGAAAACTGCATTCTCATTCTCAGGCATCCTCTTTTAGGTACTCACTTTCCAAGAAAATGCCCCCCTTCACACCCGACTTGCCCGTGGGCTAATCCGATGGAGGCAGTTCTTTATTGAGGGTCCCTCTGTCATGATGACTCTAGTTTGGGTCAACTTGATGAGCCCTAACCAGCACAGAGCTCTTGGTGGCAGTGGGCCTCTGAACTGAGAAACCAGTCACTTTTCTCATCTGTCATCAGCACGTGCAGTGGGATCAAGCAGGGATAACTGCTTCAGGGAAAACAAACATTTATTGGTCCCACCTGAGAAATCTGGAGGCTGGATTCTGGGATTCCCCTGTGTCCCTCTGCATTCTCATCAACTTGGCCTGTTCTGTCTGCAGGGGACAGACGCATTTAACTCCATGGAAAAAATGATCTGTTGTGTGGGTTGGGTTTCTTTTGGCATGATGAACACCATGACTAAAAGCAACTCGGAGGGAAGTGTCAACCTAAAAATTACAGCTCTCAGCTGAAAGAGAGTAAGGAGTAGTATATTCTGAAGCCATTATGAGTGACCATGACCCCAGGGACACAGGTTTAGGTGACCCCAAATTCCATATCCTAGCATGGAAGCAGTTTCACAGGTTTTTAAAATATAGTTTTACAGAACAAAAAGTCATAAATCGAGGCGGGTTTAACATACAATGGTGAGCACAGCAGAGAGGGGGAAGCTATTCTATAAGCCCAAGATGCTATCTGACGTTCTTAGCTCTTAGATTGGTGGAAGCTAGTGTTCTGCTAAGTTGATAGCGTCTAAGAGTTTCATTTATTATCAGGCAGTGTTAGCTCAGACACAGAGTGGGCCTAGGAATAACTGTTAAAGCTAAAGTTACCCATGGCAAGTAACCTCTGAACCAACAAAACTCCAATCTGTCCACAGTACTGAAATTCTAATTGGTCCACCAGTCACTGAAGACACAGCCTCCTCCTAGGAGTTCTTTGTTCACAGCCAGAATCTTCATTCATAAGTGTTTGCCCCTTACAGCTTGTCCATCATCCTGGGAAGTCAGGGACAGGAACTGAAGACTCGAAATGAATGGGAAGCGGAGACCATTGGGGGAATGCTTGTACTGACTTTCTCTCCATATTTTGCTCAGCCTGTTTTCTTACACGCCCCAGCACCACCACCAGCCTAGGGTTGGCACCACCCACAGTGGGCTGAGCTTTCCCACTTCAATCATTAACCAAGAATTAATCCTACAGGCTTGCTTCTGTGAGATCTGATGGAGGCACTTTCTCAACTGATAGACTGATGGTCCTCTTCCCAGATAATTCTAACTCGTGTACAGCTCACAAAAACAAAACAAACCAGTACAAAACCTAATTGACAAAACCAACACAACCCCAAAGCAACCCCCCCCACCCCAGCTACTTTGATGTGGGTTGTTAATCACTGGCAGCCCATTCCTTCTTTCACATGACTGCTGTCAATCTTGAGAACCAGGAAGTAGAGGAAGTCCAGGGAGCAGCAGATTGACCTTAGATCTTCACAAGAAGCTCCCTTTCTCATGGTGGTTCCTGGCCATTTTTATAGAGTTCAAGGGACTGGGTTTACTTGGAAGCCAGCCTTCTAGATTCCAATCTGCATCCTGGGACTCAGGAAGTTCTGGAATGTTTGAGACTCTCCCTTGGCACTGGGCACTGGCCACCTGGGCTCACCATTCTCTGAGGTACAAGATTTAGAGGAACAGAGCCTGGGTGGGCACAGAAGCATGTATACTCCAGAGATCTGCCTTTGCCAGCACTGTCTGCATTTCCTCTTCCTCCAGCAGTCCCTGAGTTGTCTGTAGGTGAGATCAGATTCGTTGGAGGGAGAACAGAATGAAGAAGGGTAATGGAGTTGGGAGGAGTGAGAAATGCTAAGCCATCTCTTCAGGATCTTTGCCTGCTCCAGGGCACCGGCTCTTCTTTGTCTTCCCTGGACAAAGGCTCCAGTCTAGGTTAGGTCATCATCTACTGTGTGACTTGTCAGGTTGGCCCAGAATCTCTAATCTGCCTGTTTTAGTAAGGAAAAACAGCCAGTCTAGTTTTCTTTGGGTCTGGATCTTGGCTGAGGTGTCGGAGATGAAGCCACTCACGGCGTGGATGGAGCGAGAAGACCCTGGGGGCTCACCTACAGGCTTGCCTTGTTGGTAACTTCAGTTAGTGTTTAGCAAGTGTATAATGGCCCTGAGCTCTGTGTCCCTGCTGCTTCATGGAAGGCCATAGTGGGACTTTACCAATGATCCCCACTAGATGTCACTATTGCTGTTTGTTATTTCGATTCCCTCCCCTGGTTTGGTTTCATTAGATTCATAACACAAATATGTCCACTTTGAGGGAAGATTTTCCTCTGTAAATTCCTGGGACTTTGGCTCCATTCCCACACAGTCGCAGACTTTCCATTACTGTTGCTGCTTTCCTGCCTAGGCACATGATGTTTTCAGTACACGCTTGGTGCTTAATAGTCTGATTAGAGCTGAACAGGGAGATTTTAATTCTATTTCAACTTGATGAAATATAACGTTACAGAGTCGAAAAGTGCCTTGATTTCCCTCCCCAGGACGTTCACTCATGTCTTCGTCCCAGTGAATCTGTTGGGAGAAGACAGAGCAGGGCTCATCTCACCGTGGCTTGTGCATGTAGGGTTACAAACAGCGGCCACACCTCTGGGTTGATGGAATTCTTTATACTACATGATCATAGGCATTTCTGGAATGTCATTAACATTCACGTAGATTTTAAAATTAAAGAAGCTATTGATTTACTGTTAGCTCTTTGTCATAGTAACTTTCCCTGTCGCTGTGGTAAAATCAACTAAAGAGAGGGCTTTTTTTTTTTTTTTTTTTTTTTTTTGGCTCACAGTTCTGGATTAAAATCTATCCTGGTGGGAAGTCAAGGCAGCAATGGCCATGTTTTATCCACAGAAAAGCAGAGAGTAATGAATGCTAGCTCACCTTCTTCTACACAGCAGGATTCCAGCCTAGGGGATGGAGCTGCCCACAGTGGCTGGATCTTCCCACCTCAATAACCCAATGTAAACAATCCCACAGGCCTTCTCAGAGACCTGTCTTCTGGGTATTCTGGCTTTCAACAACCTGACGATCGAGCTTAGTTATCACAGTCTTGTTGAGAATCTGTTATCAGAGAATTATATTTCACTGCATCACAGATGTTCAAAAGGAATTTAATAACTGCATCCAGGAGAATTAGATTTCTTTCCCATCACGTGTACAGTGTATTTGTATATTTGAAAACATAATTCTGAGAATGGGCCCATAAAATTTGTCAGACTGACTGGCAGGTAACTCCACAGACTGTAAAACATTAATGTATGCAAAGGGGAATTGAAGTTGCAGATAAATTAAGGTGGTTAATTCGCTGACGTTAAGAAAGTAAATTGGGGCTAAGTATCCTACATCTTTAAATGAATGAAGGAAGCAGTAGATGTAAGGGTCTGTGTCAGAGATGAAGCTGTATTTACATGAACAGAAGTGGAAGCCAGATAACTGCTGACTGAAGGTAGAAAGTGTAACAGCCAAGGGATACAGACGGCCTCCAGAAGCCAGAGATGTCAAGAAAGTAGATTCTGTTCTGGAGCCACTAGAAGGAGACAGTCCAATTGCCACCTCAGTTTTAGCACCATGAAACCCCTTTTTTTCTAATCTCCAGAACCATAATATAATAACTTGGTCTTCACTACGTCAGGAACTTTATGGTAACTTTTTATATCAACAGAAAAGAAACCAGTCTACTTGTAAGGTAGTTCAGGTACAAAAAGTCCTGTGTGGAGGTGAAGGGTCATGGGCAATGGCTGTGGTGGGAATAGGGGTGCTGGTGGACTAAGGGATTGTCAACTGAGGTGATGAAAATTACCCCCAACACAGTGTTTAGAAATCCTTCATTTTGTTCAGTTTCTATGGGCCAAGAATTTGGGGATGGCTTTGCCAGATGGCTGTCCTGTGAGATTGTAGTCAGACCGTCAGCTGGAACTGCTTGGGCTGGCTGGGCTGAAGGCACTGCTCTCAAGATGGCCTCTGACCTCAGTCCATGGACACGCCACAGGGTGGCTGGAATGTTCACAGCATTATCTTCCTGAGACCAGGTGATGTCTGAGAGAGGGCAGGGAAGAAGCCAAACATAGGGTCCAATGTAGCCGCAGAGGTGACATCCTGTTATCTTCAACTCCTCTGGAGATGTTGCCAATGTCAAGGAAAGAAGAAATTTACAACTCTTAAAAGGGAAGAGTATCCAAGTGTCTGTGGATAGATTTTCTTTTAATCTTGTGGTAGTGGGGATAGAACTCAGGACCTGGCACACACTTGGCAAGTTCTCTGCCACAGAGCTACGTCCCTAACTTGACGTATTTTAAAACCATTGTGCTATGCCTACCTTTCTTTGCTTCTTGAAAACATTTGCTTCAGTTAGCATTCTAGCTTGAGCCCCCAGCCCAGAGTTGAGAGCCATTGACAATGGATGGCCTCTAGGGGAGGGAGAGTCAGTTTTCTTTTAGGGTGTGGCTCCTGGTAGGTGGACCCCACTGCAGTAGATGGCCCCACACCCATGAACATATGGGCAGCACAGACTGGGTTGTTAAAAAGAAAGTCAGTAGTTGTGGGGTGTGGGGATGCGGGGGTGGGCCTGGGAGGAGTGGGAGAAGTGGCATCGATCCAAAGACGTGGTATGAAATTCTCAAGTAATTAACACAAGTTTCAAATGAAAATTTCCATGAACAAAATATACATGAAACTTAACAAGTTTGGAGTTTAAATATCCAGGAAGATGATACACAGAAAACCACATTCTAACCATTAAGACTCTGATGTACTTGCGTATTCTTGGACTTGACCTAATGCCCTTTCTTTATGGACCAGTGTGTTGTTAAGGGGTCCCCGTGTATTTGTAGTTACTTCTAAGTACCAGGGATTTTTTTTGCAAATGGAAGCAAAATACTTCAGTGTGGTGGGAAGAATGAAGGCTGCTTGGTTTGGACTTGAATCTTGCCTCTGTCACAGTCGGCTAAAGGCTGGGTGCTCCTGAACGAGCTGCCTCTCCCTCACCTTAGTCTCCTCATTTATAAATGGAAATGTCGTTTTAAAAAATTTTATTGGATTTTTAAAATTTACATTTCAAATGTTATCCCCTTTCCCTGTTTCTCATCCATAAACCCCCATCCCATTGACCCTCCCCTTCTATGCGGATGTTCTGCCACCCACCCCCACCCCTTCCTGCCTCCTCAGCCTGACATTCCTTTACACTGGCAGGACCAAGGATTTTCCTCCCTTTGGTGCCCAACAAGACCATCCTCTGCTACATATGTGGCTGGAGCCATGGGTCTGTCCATGTGTACTCTTTGGATGGTGGTTTAGTCCCTGGGAGCTCTGGTTGGTTGGTATTGTTGCTCTTATGGGGTTGCAAACCTCTTGAGCTCCTTCAGTCCTTTCTCTAACTCTTCCAAATAGGGACCCAGTTCTAGGTTCAGTGATTGGCTATGAGCATTCGCCTCTGTATTTCTCAGGCTCTGGCAGAGCCTCTCAGGAGACAGCTATATTAGGCTCCTGTCAGCATGCACTTCTTGGCATTAGCAATATTGTCTGGGTTTGGTGGTTGTATGTGTATGGGCTAGATCCCTAGGTAGGGCAGTCTCTGGATGGCCGTTCCTTCAGTCTCTGCTCTAAACTTTGTCTCTGTATTTCTTCCTATTAATATTTTTGTTTCTCCTTCTAAGAAGGACTGAAGTATCTGCACTTTGGTCGTCCTTCTTCTTGAGCTTCATGTGGTCTGTGGATTCTGTAGTTATTCTCCCTTTTTCTTTCTGATTTTGTTAATTTGGATACTCTCTCTGTACCCTCTGGTTAATCTGGCTAAGGGTTTATCTATCTTGTTGGTTTTCTCAAAGAACCAGCTCCTGGTTTTGTTGATTCTTTGTATAGTTCTTTTTGTTTCTACTTGGTTTATTTCAGCCCTGAGTTTGACTATTTCCTGCCTTCTACTCTTCTTGAGTGTATTTGCTTCTTTTTGTTCTAGAGCTTTTAGGTATGCTGTCAAGCTGCTAATGTATGCTCTCTCGTTTCTTTCTGGAGGCACTCAGAGCTATGAGTTTTCCTCTTAGCACTGCTTTCATTGTGTCTCATAAGTTTGGGTATGTTGTGCCTTCATTTTCATTACATTTTAAAGTCTTTAATTTCTTTCTTTGTTTCTTCCTGGAGCAAGTTATCATTGAGTAGAGTGTTGTTCAACTTCCATATATATGTGGGCTTTCTGTCGGTTTTGTTCTTATTGAAGATCAGACTTAGTCTGTGGTGATCTGATAGGATGCATGGGATTGTTTCAATCTTCTTGTATCTTTTTGTGACTGATTATATGATCAGTTTTGGAGAAGGCACTATGAGGTGCTGAGAAGAAGGTATATTCTTTTGTTTTAGGATGAAATGTTCTATAGATATCTGTTAAATCCATTTGGTTCATAACTTCTGTTAGTGTCTCTGTGTCTCTGTTTAGTTTCTATTTCCACGATCTGTCCATTGATGAGAGGGGAGTGTTGATGTCTCCCACTATTATTGTGTGAGGTACAATGTGTGATTTGAGCTTTAGTAAGATTCCTTTTATGAATGTAGGTGCCCTTGC